>NC_141990.1:75338287-75938287 GCF_049901715.1 Pseudonaja textilis | reverse complement strand
AACAGGAAATGGAGTCCTTGAATATTTTCCCCCTAATTATTTTGCTGGAAAGGCAGACAATTTGGCAAGATGATGCAATTTTCTTTCTCCCTGTTCTGTCTCTAACTGTGGTGTCAGCTTTGTGCAAAAGACACAAAAGTTCCCGGTTGGTTTTCTTGTTTTTGTTTCCATGTTCAAGGGTATAAATCCACTTTATACTCCAAAACCTGGTTCTAGAAGGTGGAGTGGCAGGTGGTCAGATTTTATGTGCAAGAATGAATCTATCAAATCATCGCCTCTCTTCAAGTTCACATCAGTTGACAGTCTCATTAGTGAGTGAAGTTATCACATATTGGGAGCAGTGACATGTTTTCATTCTTTAGGAAAAGACTCCAGGTTAATAATAATACCTTCTTGATAATAAATTGTTCAAGATAAAGAACTTGGTCAGAAAAACTCTGTGAAGGAAACTCAAATAAATAAGCATGAATGTCTCTTAGCATAGGCGGATACATGTTAATGCATTGGATTAATTTCATTCATATTTTCATTTGTTCTCAACCTCAATCAACCCCACGCAGGATGAAGACCTCTTCAGCTACTTTTCAACTGCTTATATGGAGATAAATAGGGAGTGTGAATAAATCTGCATTATTTAGCGTTAATTTAATTCAGATTTACCTCTTACGCAACCTTTAATAAACAGGAGCTACAGGATTGTCATGTGTAACATTTGGTGGGGGAGAGAGAAAAAAGCCTACGGCTATATCCTTACCACTTGAAATGTTGAAGTCAGCGCTCAATACACCTGCAACTTGACAGGCGTGTTTTTCATAATAAAGAAAATAAGTCTGCCACTATTTTAGGTATTTTTGATTAGTTACAATTTGCTTTCCACTTGGGCTACAACACGTTGGATTATATCTCAGGTATAGAAAAGTAAAACACATTCCTGCTAATTGAGTTTTGCTGCTTTTAAAAAGCTGTGGATGCCATCATACCAGATAAAGTAAACACAAAAAGGTATCCTGAGTAGGAACTCATTAGATAGTCAAGGGATCCTGAATACAAAACCCATGTAATGGAAAATGCATCATAGGATTGTTCTTGTGTAGAGATAATATTAATAAAGAAGAATATATGTTTATCAGGGATGGAATCAGAGATGGTATTCAGCAGGTTCTGACCAGTTCTGGAGAACCGGTAGCAGAAATTCGGAGAACCAACAAATACCGCCTCCGACTGGAGATTTTACAGTATCTTTCCCTAAGCTACGCCCGCAAAACCAGTAGTAAAATAATTTGAATCCCACCACTGGATGGAATGTGAAGTTCTTGGTGCTCTCTGAGCTTGCTGTTTGTTTGCAGTCATTTCATTACCTGACTAGGTAGCATCTTCAGTGCTAGAAAGGAGAGGGATTTGCTCTTTGTTGATATAGCTTGTCCTTGCAAAGTTGGGTCTGTGTGTTGTTTTGTCCTTGGTACATCCTTGATTAGGTTATTGTTTACAGCTTGATTGTCTAAGTTGATAGTTCCTTGATTAGAGATTTGTTTGCTTCTTAATTGTTTGTCTGATATTATTTCTGATGTTAATCCAGTCTGTCTGTAAAGGACAGACAGAAGATTAGCACAGTGCATACATGAACACAAAGTGGCAGCCAGAAGACACAATGGGTCTAGTATTTAGGTTAAATCTTATTTAACCTGGAAATAAGGAGAACAATCAACTGACAGTGAGAACAATCAACCAATGGAACAGCTTGCCCTCCGAAGTTGTGGGAGCGCCATCAGCTGAGACTTTCAAGAAGAGATTGGACTGCCATTTGTCAGAAATGGTGTAGAGTCTCCCGCTTGGGTGGTGGGTTGGACTAGATGACCTACAAGGTCTCTTCCAACTCTGATTATCTGTAATCATATCCAGCTTGTTCAAAAAGTTGCTAGAATCTGTTTTTCAAACCAAGTTGTAGTTGTTCGAAGCTACTTTTTCTTAACTAAAGATCCTTCCAAAATCTTGGACCAAAAATCTAGGAATTACCCCAGGCAACATAACTGCCTGCCCTCTCAGGTAAACAAGGCAGGAAACAGAACTAGGTGAACTAATTCTACTTTATTGTAAGGGTGTGAGAATCTTGCAAGTCTAAAGGCACTAGCTTCCCATTACTACTTTTAACTGCTTGACACATTAGGGTGGGTCCTTCCTAAATTTCTTTCTCTGACTAGGGGCTCCTCCCTCTCTAGTCTGATTGCTTCCTAGACAGCATCTCTTTCCTTCATCCCCCAAGGCCACCCACACATTCCATTACAACAACCTAATGATAGAAGTTGATAATTGCAAGTATATGTTTGGAGAAGAGTGCTTCTGCTAATGTAAGCATTGGAAAAATCACCCTAGTCTCTTACAGTGTACGTGTCTGATGTATTCAACACTTTGAAATACCAACAGCCAAAATGATTGCATACACATCCACTTGTAGTCCCATGGTCTCAAAATATAAGACAGCCTTAACTTATTTCTGAGATAGATAGATGGTAGATAGACAGATAGATAGATAGAGATAGGCAGAGATAGTAGGCAGACTGAGACAGACAGAGATGCACAGAAACATTCCTTTAACAAAAGCTACAAATAATAAGTACTCTACTTTTTTTAGAACATTTGCAAACTTATGAAGTAGATTAATGAAGGCTGCTTCTGCCAATGCATATTTTCCAAAGAAGGTGGATAGCAAAAAGTGAAATGTCCAATACTTTGCTTTGGGGGGATATTTTTCTTAGATTACATGCCTTTCTTTCAGGAGCTCAAGATGACATTCATAATGTTCCCTTCTCCAAGGAATATTCAACTGAGGCTTTCCCTATTAGATTATTTTAGCTTTTCAGTGTACTGTATAATACTACATATCACTGCTATTGTCCTGGGAGGCTTAGGAGTAGAACAAAGGGGTATTTAGATTTGGAATGGTGGGAATGCAAAAGAAATAGAATGAGATTCTCTCAATATTAAGAATCCTTCTGTAGGATTCTGACAAAATCGAGAACCACACTCACAGCTGTAGTTGTCCAGACAAAGCCTAAATGGGTGTCTTAATACTCACCCACAGCAAAGAAGTTTTTCAAATTGCAGCATGTCTTCTTCTAGGATATATAACAATTTTAATTGATTGTAACAATAGACACAGAACTGGCTGTCATTACTTCACTAGTTCATATTAAATAAACCACAGTTGGTTGGATTCACTTATTAAGATAAGCCAAAAGAAATACTTAGTGCTACAAGTTAACATTGCCATATACCAGTGCAGTAGGTAGAAATATATGTGTTCTGGAGGAATATTCTCAGCAGTGTATTGAACCTTCTATGAGCTAAGGGGCAATGCCCTTATTCTTGTGTGTTGTTGTGACTTCTGCCTGACAACCCAAAGAAAACATACTCTGGGGTAGGACAGAAGTATAGTAATTAACACATAATGGTTTCTTAGAAGCCATTCCATGCACCCTGGAGGTCCTTGTTCTTAGTTGGAGTCACAGTTAACTAGTGCTAGTTATTTAGCAGGACAGGCCAATAGACAACTCTTGAACTTTATATTTCAATGATCCAGTTCAAGTCTGGAGTTCATCCTTATTGCTTTTCACTGACATGGGTGATGTTGACAAATAGTTCTTAGGCTGAATGAATCTTTTTATTATTATTATTTCTCTAAAGAAATGAATAGCCCCCTGAAAACAGACTCTTGAAACAAAATATCGTTTTTAGTCATTCTTTCTTCCCATTTCTTCCTGGTTGGTTGTGCATCTGATGGGAAAAGTGTAGGTAACCACACTTTCATTTTGTGCTCCTCAATCAAAAGATGAACATTGAAGCATTTTTAGTTGTTTTTCTTTAAGCCCTCCAAACTTGCAGTCAAAATGCCATAGTAGTTTTGCTCTTTGTTTATGGCTTCTGGTTCATGAGAGTTCATCTGTAGAGAATACAGTGGGAATGACGCGTAATGTGGCTCTCATTACGTGGAAATGGAATTCTGGCTTAAACTAGATGAAACACAGAACACAGAGACACTCTTAATTGTCATGAGAGATTGAAATCGGACAAAAGTGGTCAGAAACCCTTTGCTTCAGGATAAATTGCCTCTGCTATTCCAGAATCATGGAAGTGCCCATTTATCCAGATTCCATTTCTTTCATACTCTTTCGTCTCCCTAAAATGGAATTCACCAAACAAGAAGCCAAAGAAATCCACTCTGGATCTTGTTGGGGTAAGATTGGTGCAATCTGGTTACAACGGACTCAATAGTAACACTGAAACTAAAATTATGGGGTCCTTGGTGCTCTCTGAGCTTGGCTGCTTTCTTGCAGACGTTGCATTACCAAAATAGGTAACATCATCAGTGCTAGAAGGGAGTGGGGTTTGCTCTCATTTGATATTCTAGTGGCTTGCCCTGTCAGTTCTGGTGGGAATGATTTTGGTGATTCCTTGATCAGGCTGTCGTTTACTGTTAGGCTGTTTGGCAGTTCTTTGATTGGGGTATTGTTTTTTGATTGTTGGTCTAATGTTAATCTTGATGTTAATCTCTACTCATCTGGGTGCTGAGGTGTTTTGTCTTTTTGTTTCCTTTTTGGCTTTTTGATTCTCTCTTTTGAATGATATATAGAAGTTGTCAGTGGTGGGATTCAAATTTTTTACTACTGGTTCTGTGACCGTGGCTTGGTGTGTGTGGCATGGCTTGGTGGGCGTGGCAGGGGAAGGATACTGCAAAATCTCCATTCCCTCCCGACTCCTGGGGGAAAGCTACTGCAAAATCCCATTCCCTCCCCACCCCACTAACCTGCTTTCCAGCTCCATTCTCCTGTGCAGGGCAACAAAAGAAGACCCACCAATCAGCTGGGACTCAGGAGGCAGAAAATAGATGGGGGTGGGGCCAGTCAGAGGTGGTATTTGCCGGTTCTCTGAACTACTCAAAATTTCCGCTACCGGTTCTCTAGAACTGGTCAGAACCTGCTGAATACCACCTCTGGAGGTTGTTTACCACTGCTGGTACAATGGTTAAAGTGCAGTATTGCAGGCATACTCTGTCCAGAATCGGGAGTTCATTCCTAACCAGCTCAAGGTTGACTCAGCCTTCCATCCTTCCAAGATTGATAAAATAAGGACCCAGATTGTTGGGGGCAATATGCAAATAATGCTTACATTATGAACTGCCCAGAGCATGCCATAAAGCGCTGCATTGCTATTGTTTATCTCTATGTGCTTGTTGATGGCTGATTTGTCTGAGTGCCCCTAGGAGTTGGACTTGGCTTGGACTAAATGCTTATAGTTTTCCCAGTGAAACAATGGTTAAGTCTTTCCAGGTGTTGTGAAATTAAGGAGTTTTCATCATGTCTTTTGACTACTAGTTGGTGTTCATGGATGCGCTCTGCTAGCCTTCTGCCTGTTTGTCCTAATAATCTAAAATTAATCAAAGGTCTGTTAGAGAAACCTGTGAACAGCAATCTGCAAAAACACAACTGAGAAACAATATACTTGTCTAAAAGATGTTGGATATAAATAGGAGCAGGATTATGTAGAAAAGTGAAAAAACACGTACATAGAGAAATATATATTCAAAACTTTGCATCGGGGAAATTAATGTAAGAGTCTCATCCAGGAAATAGGCATTTTTTAAAAAAGAAGTCAACGGCAACATGAATTCAGAAAGAGAACAACTTTGTATGTCAAGCAGTTAAGGAAGTTATGAGATACAGATTTTTCTGTTAATTAATAATAGCAAGAAAAACACAGACAAGCTGGAATTCTGCCTTACTGACATGGATATCAAAATGATCTGCACATCCTTATTTACAGATGTTGCAGAGGAGGTCACGGAGGAAATTTGAGCTATCACACTCTTTTTAAAGCTTTTCATTGCATTTGTCAGCCTTCCAGGACACAGAAAGCAAGACCAGAAAAACTCTGAAGTTTCTCTTCTCCATGCAAGTGAATCAAAAGCTAGAACTTCAAGAGGTGAAATCTCTACCACTTATTTAAAGTAACGTCCAGAGTGATTTTGGGAGAAATGCTACCTTGACTTCAACAAGATCCTCAATTGAATTCTTTTCCCTTGATATGCAGATGGATAGATATATAATTGACTTCAACAGGCTTTGTCAAGAGATTCATACGGTCTTCAATCTGTTCAACACTTTTGGTTATCCTACACTCAAATTAGCAGTCAAACCTACAAAGCCAGAAGTGTTCGAAACCATAGGTTGTAGTACAGGCAGTCCACAACTTATGATCACAATTAAACCCAATTTTATGTTGTTAAGTGAGAAATTTGTTAGTGAGTTTTGCCCCATTTTATGATTTTTCTTGCCACATTTGTTAAGTGAATCACTGCAGTTGTTAAGTTAGTAACATGGTTGTTAAGTGAATCTGGCTTCCCCATTGGCTTTGCTTGTCAGAAGGTCGCCAAAGGGGATCACATGACTCCAGGACACTGCAACTGTCATAAATGTGAGTCGGTTGTCAAGCATCCAAATGTAAATCATGAGACTTATGACTATGGTCATAAATGTGAAAAATGGTCATAAGTCTTTTTTTTCAGTGCCATTGCAACTTTGAAGAGTCAACCAATGGAATAAACCAATGGAACAGCGTCATCACTTGAGACTTTCAAGAAGAGATTGGACTGCTATTTGTTAGAAATGGTATAGGGTCTCCCACTTGGGCGGGGGATTAGATTAAATGATCTACAAGGTCCCTTCCAACTCTGATTATCTAAATCAAATCAAAATTTTGAATGGTCATTAAACAAACTGTTATAGGTCAAGGACAACCTGTACACTAGACACAGAGTCACATTTACCCATATAAGGAAAACATGCAAGAACATACAATGATTTGAAATATTAAAAGAGATAGGAGAGCAAAGATTTATTTGAACTACACCCATGAGGGTTGGGGTAAAACACTATGCAGTCATAATAGTCATGACAGAGATAAGACCGATAGTGAATGGAACAGGAACGCTGTTGTTTTCCAGCCAGATTTTTAAAAAATAACATAAAAACAACCCTATTCATTCTACCCGCTCTGGATTGCACACTTTAACTGAAGATCTGGGCCCTTATTTTTTTTTTTTTTAATCAAGCCTGGAACCCTGGGATGGAACAGTGGATGGAAAACTGCTCCATGGGCATATATGAACCTCTTGTGAAAAACTAAATTGCAGTTAGTAAAATAAATCTAAATGGTTTGTGTCAAAGGATGTAGAGCACTCACTTTCCTGTCTTTCAGCAAGTAAACGAATAAGAGACACTTGACCCTTTTAAGTATCATCTCAAGGCAATAGTAATCTTTCATGCATATTTATGTACAGCACTTTGTTTTTATAATGGGTACTTGAAATGGTGTTATGCGAAGCATGGCAAAAATATTCCTAGGACCCAATATCTAAAATGGTTCTGGTGTTTCTTGCATATCAATGAAACCTGTCCCACAAAATTTCTGGGACACGGCATGCATACATCCCTTCTACATTTCTGCACATAGCACTCATAACACCAACTTAGTAACGTGGGTTTCTGCACCCTACCTACCCTCAGCTTCTTTTCCTGGTATGGAAATTTCTGTCATTAATTATGCACCCGAAAGCAAAATCACATGACTCCCGTGACCTTGGTAACATAATTATCTTACTGACACTTACAAGGGGAAACACTGTTTTTATTGTTAATTAATGCTGCCAAATCTGGTTATGCAAATCTGTCATTCCGGCTAGTTAAATGTGTGTAAGAGGGAATGACTGTCCATATCACTTCCACTTTTTATATGTGGTACATTATTGGAAATATTTATTTCCTGCAGAGGATTAGGATGTGGTCATTATCAGGAGAATGTGTGCATGTGTGCGTGTGTCTGTCTGTCTAGCTACAGTATCTATCTTATATTGATAGAGCTTGCAGACCCCACCCTGCACAAAATACCATGAAACATATTTGATAAAACTAAAGAAAGAGCAGATGTATAGTACATGTGCTACAAGAATCACAATCTTCATAGAGATTTTGGTGGATAGTAAAATATGAAACATATCTGGGGTCTGAATAGCTATTTTTAATGGTCTCTGTAACGATCAACTGTGAGGGAAGTAGAAGGAACTTCTGAGTTCTTCATCGACCACATTTTTATTCTATCTCCAGGCAAAGGAAGATTCATCAGACAAAGTATTACTTCTCGATTCTTGCAGTTGTTAGCCAGTGTTGTAATGAATTTAAAACCTGCTTTATCTGCCATACCTCACTGTTAATTAGTTTTCTATTTATTTAGCAGATCTAGAAGTGAAAAGCAATCTATTGCAAGTGAATTGTTTGACTTTTATGCTAAGTAGGTCACATTCCAATCCTCTGATGTTAAAACTAGCAGGAGACCAACTTTCATCTTATTGCCGTGTCGAATTAGCACCCAGCAGACCATGGATACAAAAGCTTCTCTCTTCCACTTCCTTCTTCGCTGGCTTAAAAAACACCGGCATGCTCTTATGAGGCAATATAAACAGACACTAGGAAGTAATTTGCTGTTCCCATTTCACTCTTCTCTCTTTCCCCACCTAAATTGAGAGGTTCACTTAAAATTAGAATCCATGAGGCACAAGCATTGGGCAAGAGCTACGGTTTCTACGTTCCTTTTGAACTACATTTGCTTTGTCATGTAAATTTTAAAGAGAAAAATAAAATAAGAGATATACAATAAGGGCTGGGTGAATAAAAGAACCTAAAGTAGCATATTCCTTGATTCCCCCCCACATACTTGTTGGGGCTTTGGGAACTGCAGACCCACACATAGAAGTCACCTTTAGGATTTAACAGATTTAACAGATAATCAGAGTTGGAAGGGACCTTGTAGGTCATCTAGTCCAACCCACCACCCAAGCGGGAGACCCTACACCATTTCTGACAAATGGCAGTCCAATCTCTTCTTGAAAGTCTCAAGTGATGATGCTCCCACAACTTCTGAGGGCAAACTGTTCCATTGACTGATTGTTCTCCCTGTCAGAAAGTTTCTCCTTGTTTCCAGGTTAAATCTCTCCTTGTTCAGTTTCCATCCATTATTCCTTGTCTGGCCTACAGGCGCTTTAGAAAATAGCTTGACCCCTTCCTCTCTGTGGCAGCCCCTGAAATATTGGAAGACTGCTATCATGTCTCCCCTGGTCCTTCTCTTCACTAGACTAGTCAAGCCCAGTTCCTGAAACCGTTCGTTGTATGCTTTAGCCTCCAGTCCCCTAATCATCCTGCTTGCTCTTCTCTGTACTTTTTCTAGAGTCTCAACATCTTTTTTATAATGTGGTGACCAAAACTGGATGCAGTACTCTAGGTGTGGTCTTACTAAGGCTTCATAGAGTGGTATTAGTACTTCCCTTGATCTTGATTGTATCCCTCTATTAATACAATTTAGGATTGCATTAGCTTTTTTGGCTGCTACTGCACACTGCTGGCTCATATTTAGCTGGTTGTTCACTAAGACTCCAAGATTCCTCTCACAGTTACTGCTATTGAGCCTAGTTTCACCCAGTCTATATGTGTACTTTTGGTTTTTCTTGCCTAAGTGTAGGACTTTACTTTTCTGTACATTGAATTTCATGTTAGATACGCCCCAGTGTTCTAGTCTGTCAAGATCCATCTGGATCTTGAGCCTATCTTCTTGGGTGTTAGCTATTCCTGCCAGCTGAATATCATCTACAAATTTGGTAAGTTCCCCTTCTATTCCCTCATCTAAGTCATTAATGAAGTTATTGAAGAGTACTGGGCCTAAGACAGAACCTTGTGGCACCCTACTGTTTAGGACGGGCTAAAACATGTAGAGTATGGTTTAGGGCTGAAATCACATTAAGATTGATGGGGCTTATTTCTAGGTCATTTGGATTTATAAATACCAAAGTGGCAAATTAAAAACGTGATTCGGATTATAAAATGGAAGTCACAATTGACTATGTTTCTTTCTTATGTATATACCCCACCTTTGACTATATAATCTAGCTTTAAAGACTACTTGGGTGTTCTCTTCAGAAAACTTCTAAGGAGGACACTTAACGATACATAGGGATTTGCTGGTACCATGAACTTAATAAATAACTGTGAGAGAACAAGGAGAGGCTAAGAAAGTACTAGGAAGAACTTTAGATATAAATGCCTAATGGATAGGGGGTTCTTAGCAGCTGATCTCATGAAGGTCTATGGAGACTCTCAGTCATCCAAGTCATAGTTATCCCAGAGGTGCTTTTTTCAAAAGACAACGGGATTTTGTTTTTCCTTGAAGACATTTCATTCCTCATCCAAGGAGCTTCTTCAGTACTGAATGAATGGTGGAGGATGGATTTATATTCCTTGCAATTATCTGGTTATTAGCACTCTTTCTGAGAGTTGTTGAGGCCATATCAGAGGGGGAGGGACATGATACTACCTCCTGTTTACAACAGTCCTTTCAGCAGTTCCAAGAAGGTCCCACAGCCATTTGTATTGTTCAGGTGACCTTGAAGGCACAGATAAACCTCCAAGTGATTCTCAAAATGAGCGTGAACAACCAGATGACTGCAAGGAATATAAATCCTTCCATCCTCCACCATTCAATCAGAACTGAAGTTGCTTGGATGAGGAGGGAAATGTCTTCAAGGGAAAACAAAGTCTGTTGCCTTTTGAAAAAGAACCTTTGGGATTTACCTCATAAATGACATCTCAGTCTTGTTACAAAAAGTCAAGGAAGAAGAGATTCAGTGTCAGAAAAATGTCTCTGCCTCAATGAACTCATTAATAAATGAGGGCTGGAAATTCTTGCCATAGTTTATAAGATTTTGTACTTTAATACAAACATCTTGCATTAAAACATCTTACTGAAATTAGAGAATTCTGGCTTCCTTGATTATGCCTTGCTACGGGGGCTTGAGAGTAAGCTTAGAGAAGCAGCTTTTTCAGATTCTGTTTCTCCTCCATACCTCAATATTTATGTTCTTGAACTAAGAATATGTGTCTTCAGCAAGTTTTTCAAGAGTTGAGTATCTTACAGTAAATTAATATTTAAAATTTAAAAAATGGCCCCGAATCTATCCCAGAGAGCTCACAGGATCTCATGTAATAATAAGAAGTTCTTCCCTGGAATCTCACAAGATTTCTGCCAATATCATTTTTATTTCTCTATTTCATGTTTTGGTTATAGGGACAGCAATTGAAGACATGGGCTCCTGGATACATGCAGATACCATAATGTCAATTAAGAATTATATTAGAGAATACACAGAGATTGCAACCAACTGAGAGCTATTACCATACTGAGATTAGAAGAAAGACATAGATTATCCTTTTTGTGTCATCTGGTAAAACCGAACTATCATTAGCTTAATAATCACACACACACTTATACATATTATTTTTTCTTTATTTCAGATATGCATCTGCATTCTATCATACACTGACATTTTTTTAAAAAAAGAAAGATCCTCCATATGCAGCAAACAGATGTCAGAGACGGGAGACCTCACATAATCAATGAATGATAACATATAGTATATGTAAAACTGCAGGAAGAAATCTGAATTTCAGCAAATTTCCATCTAGCCTGGTTTTCCAGTTTGATCAACTAGATAAAAAAAGGCAGTTGAGCATAAAACTCCATCTGTTATTATAGCCTCGATGAACATGTGCCTAACAAAAGAATATTCAGAGGAACATTTGAGAAGTGTTGCTGGGGGTGGAGAGCCCTGAAAAATTTGAAATGTCATCATCTGAGTAGCAGTCAAGGCTTATAATAATCAGTAAGGATTCAACTTTCTGCAGATGTCCTGAAGCAGTCAAACAGTATGTGGGATGAGACAAGTACTTTGCAAATGATTTATACACCTGTTTGGATGGAATAACATCAGGTAACTTTGGGTTGTTCTGTGGTTGAGTGCTGTTTAAATTAGGCCTCCCTTTTGCAGCAGCAATTAATTTGCTTATATCAAACTTGGTTATGAAGATGTTCCACCAAAATACTCAAACCAGTGATTGACAGATACAGCCTGCTGAATGGCAAGGGCAAGAGAACTTTAGAAACAACTTAATACGGCTTCAAATTAACATATGTGAAAGTTTATATGTATCCACCACTGCACATGGATCTTAATTGTCTATTAATAGTATACAGTGTTGCTGTTAGAACATTATTAGATTTACACATACTGTTTTTTAAAAAAAGATTACTATCTTTAGAGGAGGTGTGTCAAACTGGCGGCCCAGAGGCTGGATGTGTCACAACCAGGTCCCAGCTCTATGAAGGGGAAAAAAATGTTGTAATACATCACCTGACAGCAACATGATGCCGCAAGTTTGAAACCCATGCTTCAGAGGGTAATATGCAGAATTTGTACTAAGATTTTTCTGAATTAACTAACTTCAGCATCACCCTTCCAAATATTTTTTACAATGCTAGTTTGGTTCTTCCTACCATCCCCACGGCCTCATTTGCTGAACAGACTAAGACTGTTTGCTAGCATGATGATGTTATCACTGACTCAAATTCAGATGTGACTCTATTGGATCCAAGAAAAAGATACATTAAAACGCTTCAGACTTCATAAAAGCCTCAGTCACCATAACTTCTGGTTTTTAGGACTATTTCATATTGGGTAGAATTAAGGCAAATATGGTTTGGAGATTATGGTGGTTGAGTGATATAAATCCAGAAAGTTTCCATTTTCCTGACCAAATACATTACCCAGCAATCTGCCAGTTTCCACCTGCTGCATTTGGCTGGCCAGGAAAAAATACACCACTACTCTTTATTATTCCTATTATTCCCAAGCACTTCTCATCAAGAGCTAGATATCAGGATTTATCAGGGAAGTGAGTATGGTTTATCAAGGTGATGTGATGAAGTGTGTGATTTATTGGGAAGCTAAGTATGATGAAGTCACCCGGAATCGCTTTATATAATTTTAATAAGTGGAAAGCATAAGAGTTGGATTGGAAGAGTCACTTATTGAGATTGACAGCTATAGAAATCAAGTAAATAAATAAAGTGAAGTAAGATTCAAATTGAGCACTGAGTGTTCTTATGACTCATATCCAGATGCAACAGTAGCAGATACTTCTCCTCTTGTCCAGAATACTTTTTAGTCTTCAAATATGGAGAGCTGTACCTCTCTTAAATCTACTTGATTTCCCACCCATGGCAAAGTTCTGTCACTTGAATAACCAATTTACTGATATGAAAAATTGGGTAAGACACTGTCACATCTGTGGAATGTACTGAGAACACACATTATCTTTCAGCTTTACAAAATGAATATTGTTGTAGTTCAAAGTAAATCGGGGGAGGCTAATATGCTTTAAAAAGTTGAAATATATAATAATGTCTTGGTTATACCTTTTGTGTTTTCTGAAGCAGGTGTTCACATCTATTCAGTATTTTGTACGAATTCAAATACAGAATTCAAGCTATAGCACTTTTAACTTATCTTTGGAAATTCAAACGAAGGTGGAAATATTGTTGTAACATCATTTACTTATTTGCATAACTTAAAAATATTTTTAATCTCTTTATCCTCCCCTTTTCCTTCTACAAAGTGTTTATGAAACTTGAAAGTTTCTCTCACAGCAATTTTGGATTATTATTTTTTCTGATACGTTTGAGGTGACAGAATAATTTATTGATTTACTTATCAAATAGTATCCACAGGCTGCTTCAATCTATAACAAAAAGCTTTGTGTTTTTAATATGAATATATGGCCTGTGAAGTTTGAACACAATTTCAGTATTTATTATTCAGAAATCATAAAGCTATGGGATATAGTCACGTTCTTTCATTTTCTGCAATAAACCTTTTGCAGAAGCATTTTTTCATCACTTAGATACTTCATAAGGGCCACCCCGTCTATGAAAGGTAGACCTTAAGCAAAAGTTTAAAGTGCCCAGGTTCTAGATTAACTACTAAAACGCTGGCAAATATGGCACTGGTTGGAAACAAAACTCCTGCATGGGTCACCATTTACTGGGCTGACCAGAAAACATCTTTTTTTTCCCATTGTGTTTTTTAGTACTTTCATTCTGCGGAAATGAAAATGGTGGTCCCAAATGGAATTTTAGCAGGAGGTTTTTTTTTTTTTTTCATAGCATGGCATTCTTAGTGAATTATTAATGGAGAAAGGGGGAAAAGCAGCACTCTCTGATGAATTCACCAAAGAAAGAAAGAGGAATGGCAAGGGCCCCATGGAGGAAAGAGGGACTACATTCTAAACTGGGAAGCAGAGTGGTCTCATTTGATGCCATAGGCTAGAATTGGGAGGACTCTCTGAGAGGTATAGTAGCCAAGGAATCTTTTGCTTTATGAATCAGATCCACTTTGGAAAGTTACCTGGAGGTAAAATGAGTTAGGAAAGTATACAATACACACAATGCATGTCAATGCATGTCAATGAAAAAGAGCAACAGCATTTCTGTAATTGACAACCCTGTAGGACAAAACAGCTCACAGAATTACAAGTTAAAATTAGATTAATTACCAATAATTGGATTACAACACATATGTTTAATGATTACCTACCATTTAGAAATTATTTAGCAGAGTTATAATTACAAGTCCAGTTGAGGGCTGCTCCTGTTTTAAATGCTTAGTATGTGTATTCAGCCCTGAGCCACCTCACAGTTATTCATTTTCCATTATTTAAAATTATAACCATAATTAAAATCTGAATCTTGGCACCATATATACTTCCTTTTATCATCTTCATTTACAATATTGCAGCTTTTTAATAACAGTGTAAAACTGGGGGAAATGATATAGCATATGAGAACGTATCAGCTGATCCTTCTAAAGGAACTAATCATTTCATTAAATAAACTGACTCTAAACTGGCTTCTGATAATTTAATCTGTACTAAATTTCATTTATTTTTCACATATTTGAACCACCAATCTGCTTCAGAGGACTCTGAAATTAGATTCCAAAAGTATTCTTTTTGTTGTATTATGCTGGATTTGTTTTGAAAAAGGAAACACTTATTGATATCTTGAAAATTTGTGCTAATTAGGGTAGGTTTGCTCTGTATATATTAAAGCAAATGTTCTTCTAGTGTCTTGAACATAACTGTGTCTGAAAGATTTAATGAACATCTAGCACTTCTACCCTAGAAGTCACATAAGTACCCATTTAAGAGACCCTCCTTCCAAGATAAATATTTATCAAGGTAAAATGGTAGCTGCGTGTTTGAAAATGATCTTAAATGTTACATTTTTATGTGGTCCTGTAACAATATTAGTCAAACTATTTGTGCTGACATGCCTTACACAATTTATCAAGCAAACATTTCTGCCCAAAGGACAGTTTGAACATAAACTAAATCCCACTTGTGTGCTTCCTATTACTTTTAGAAATAAGTGCTGTAAATTCCTATAAGCCAGTGTGATCAGGTACAGCACACAAGGAGCTTTACTATCTGGAATTTCAGAAACAAAAAGTAACAATTCAGATGTAAAAGGCAGCGAAGAAAGCAAAATGAATATATTGTACCAAGCCATGGTTTAATCATAATTTGCAGACTAGGTAACTATCTATGCTCACCTAATTCATTAAATACTGGTTTGTATGCTTTATAAGGTGCATGACTGAGTAATTAACATGCTACTTCAGAACTAAAAATATTATCACCTACCTGGATGTATGAACCCAATCAATAAGCACAGGTGTTCAAATTTCCTTAGGACCTCTGTGAGGGATCCCCAGTTTAGATATCTGAAGACCAATTGCAGCTACTGAGTTAAGGTAGTGCATATTGAGAAGCTTGGCATTTTTTTAAAAAAGGAGTGGGCAACCAGTCTCTCACCAAATGTTCTTTAATTCTTGGGTTACCTGGCTTTTCACACAGTGGAAAGTAGGATATAACTATAAATAAGTAAAAAACAAGGACAATCATGTCCAACATATGGATTTTCTTTCTATATGAATTTTAGTGACATTTTTCAAGTTTATCTTTAGAATTCATTATTTTTATTTAAATGCATTTTTAATCATTCTTTATTGAAGAATTACATGCTTTAATTCTTAGTATTAACATTCTTGACATAATATACTGTATGCTATACACATTTAACATAAGGTATACACACACCATCTTATTTTTTAAATTTTTAAAGCATTTATTGGGTTTATTCAGCTTAGATGTCTTAGAAATGTTAAACACATAAAGCATTGAAAAAATGGGGAAATGATAGTATTAACTTTCTTTTATAACAAAAACCCCATATAATAAACACAGAATTTAATTATATAATTAGCACTCAGCTTCTCAGCACTGACATTTGTAGAATTACATTATGCAAACAAATTTCACTTGTGTTATTTGCAAGGTTGAAATGTCTTTTGATAGAGAAATATTAAAGCGTGGTAGTGATACAAGCTTCTAAGATTAAGAAAAAGCATTTCATGTCAGATTTATGGAGAAAGCTAATCAAAAGAATTGTCCAAAATAAAACTGGGAAAATTAGAGTGTGGGCAAATCTTAATCCAAGTCAGGAGTGAATCAACTAATTCTGTATGAATTAATGATGAAAGAATCTCCTCAGTATGTGCTAAATATATAAATTATAAGTCATTGTTACTCTGAACAATTATCATGTGGCAAATTTATTTTAAATGACATTATTATATCATATTCAAAGAGTGTATGATATGCTTAATCCAATTTGGCCCTCCTGTATAGATTATATGTGAACTTTACTCCAAGATTCCCAACTAATGTGATTGTTGTTGAGAATTCTGAGAGTTGAAACCACTCATATGGGATCTGACCAGGTTGATGAAAACTGAAAGAGATTATCTCCCAAAATAACTTGCTGCTTCCATGAAAGTTCCAACTACCAAAGTGCTGTACTTGATCAGTGTATATCATCTGGGGGTCTTTTACACCTACTTTTAACTCATCAGGAAGCTAGCTTATTGTTGCTCTTGCTACAAACTCCCTGTGTGCCACATTATACTGAAACTTAATCTAGCTTGAAGTGATTTTTCATTCAGAAAAGCCCTTAGCATGGTAAATGAAAATGGTAATGTCAATATTGAGACTGATGTAAATGATAGGGTTTGAATAAATGAAATGTAGATCACTTTATTGGATCCAACTACATATGAAATTAGACAACTTGAAAACAAACTACAATGAAAACTGCTACATATTTATTAAGGCAACAGACTTTGAAATCCCAAAAGACAAGAATATAAACAGCAGGCATCAGTTAAACTCCTATTGCTTTTCAAGAAGCAGCGAACATTCTGCCATCTCTAACAACTATTTAAATGGTAACACAGAATACATGTTTTAACATTTCCTATCCTTCCAAGAAGGGAACAGTGAAATTCCCCAGTTTCTTTCTCCTAAAAGCAAATAAAAGAAATGGATTGATGGGTAGAGCTGCAATGATAGAAGATGGACAAGATTAATCTTGAACAATTGATTAAGCACTATTGCAGTTCCAGTGTTTTAATGCAATGTATTCAACCTATCTATACCACTCAGGTTTTGCACTGTCAAAAAGGTTTATATCCAAATATGTACGTGCAAAGCCTATTATTCAATGGATAATTATACTAAAATAGAAAACTGTTGCAAAATCCCAATAAAATACAAAATATTCTGTACACAATGCCTTATCTTGTCTAAGATTATGCTGTGATAGAATTAACATTAGATATAAATGAGTGAGAAGGCAATGAAGATAAACCAGCCACCTAATCAGATTTACAAATAATGCTACCTATGGAGCCACCAATGGAGTTTTGAAGGGAGAGGCCAGAGATATATGAAGGGAAGGACATAAAGAAGCTGAAACATTTTGTTGGAAGGAATACCCTTCTGGGTTCAGCTCCAAGTGGGGAAAAAGACACTGGAAACCTGGAGGCTGTTTGGAAGGTTTAATGGTGGACAAGACCACATGGCCTGGAACTCCAGAGTGAAAAGGAAAGATGACCACATGCTTTAAGATGAAGGAAGAGGTCAAGAAAGGGCTGAGGTGCTGAGAGTGCCTGGGTTTTATAACCTTTGTTGGGATTTGAATTGGAACTTGTATTCTGATTGGTTGTCAGACTCCCATGAGGCCATGCAGGGGCAAGTCTGTGGGCTGTCCTGAGTTCCAAGCTTGTTAAGCCTTGCTGGATGATGATGCACTGAAAAGGGCTTTTGGCAATTGCTATAGCTTTACCTGGAGATCTTTGTTATGTAAAGTATTCTGGCCCAGGCCTTAAAGGCCCACCCATTAAAAAAGGTGGGGGTGAGTTTCTACTTCTGAGGTGAGTTTCTCATTCTGAGTTTCTACTCTTTTTAGGGGAAATATTCTGCCTTTTTAATATTTCCTAGGATCTTTCCATTTTCTAGGAGAGGTGTGGGTGCTAACTTCCTACAATTTAAAAAGGAAATGAGGACAGCGGACACATCTACTTAGAGAAATGAATCCCTTGGAAAATCTTTTAGATAAGTGTGAGTGGAATTGATGTTACATTTAAGATATGAGCATTGTATGAGGGAGGAGTTATATATAATTACATTTCTCCAACGATGTTGATGTACGTATAACTTCAATATTATAGAAAACAATGTAAGATCTATGTTATCTATGACTCCTTTGTTTTTAATATGTTTCTTCATGCACACAACTGAACTTTCTCTAATTATTGGACAAATCAAACCAAAGACAGATTTACAGTGTAAAGTAACGTTTCTATATTAATAGGCTGTATTGGTTTTTTCCTGAACACATTCAAATCAAAAAGATTTTAAGCTTTTACATTTGCCTGACAATCCTTTCTCTTGGCAAAAGGTTTTGAATTTGTTTGCCTCTCTTTTTCCATGGGAACTGTTTGGTAAGTGCAGACATTAAAGCTGACAAAGCTTTGTCTGTGTTTTCCCCCTTTGCTTGGTTTCTGTGACTGTGTGTGCAGGCATGCATTCATTAACGTAATTCTTCAACCTTCAACAACAGTGCATCATAAATGAGGGGGAGGGGAGGACCTCATAAATATTTAGATTCTCCTGTCTACCTTCCAAAGCAAAGGTGGGGGCAGAATGTTTGGTAAGGAGCTAGTCAGAGTTAATCTGCATGTGAACCAAAAGAAGATACAAAAGGATGAAAAGATGCTGGAAACTAGTATGCAAACCCACTATCTCTAGAGGGTTATTCATCTTATTCTTGTCAGCCCAGTCCCAGTCTCGCTGCCTAGTTGGATTCTGAACATGACCAACAGCTTTGCAAAGAGAATTTGGCAAGAGAAATTTGTATTTTGTTCCTCCATGTGAAGCACCCTTTCCTAACCTGCGCCCTCCAGATGAATTGAAATCAGGATACACTGATTTGTCAACCAGAACTATCTATGATAGACAATCTAGGTTGTTTGTTTAAGGATTACAATTTGGATATAGGTAACAATTATACATCTTTTCCAAAAAAGTACCTTTGCTAGCTATGTTTCCCTTCCCCCGCAATGAAAATTCATAAATGTTAAGATCCATTTAAATTCATGAATCTTAAGATCCACAACCCTTAAAATGTTGAAAACAATTTATGGAAGTCTTATCATTTTATATCAGAATGGAAAAATTGAATAAAGCGCTCAAGGTATCTTAATAAAAGTGCAATTAAAATTTGCCCTTTATAGAAATTAGTATTTTATATAACGTACCAAGAACAATGAATAAGCAAATATTGTTTGGAAAATTAAAATTTTCTGGAAATGAAGTCAATTAAATTATGCTTGAAGAATCTTTTTGCAGCACACTATCAAAATGGTTTGTTAAATAGATGTTTTATCAAGAGAATTGGTGGAAAATTATTTAGTCAGGAATCCCTGTTTTTCAAATAATTGAATTGTTTCCAGATTTTTCCATGCCAGCAGATATATTGCTATAACAACTTTTGATTCATGAGGGAAAGCGAAGTGTTTTGCTGTCTGGTGCCCTCCATTCCATCTTCCAGAATGTCTTTCTGGCTGTTGGGACGTCTGGAAAACTCAAAAGAGACTGTAAAAATAAAGAAGGAATTGTTGACCATCATTTCCTTTCTACACTCCAACCTTGGTCTCTCAGATATAACTGTGTGTTGCGTTAGAACCCTTCTGCAGAAAGTAAGGGGAAAAAAATCAATGTATAAGAGGATGAGTTCTAATCCTGTCTTGAAGCATGAAACCAGCTGGGTGACCTGGGCCAGCCCTAGGAAGGAGGCAATGGCAATCCACTTCTGGAAAACTTGCCAAGAAAACTGCAGAAACTCTTCCAGGCAGTTGGCAGGAATCTAAAACTGATTCAAATAAAACACGCTAACAAACACAAAACATTATACATTCCATTAAATTTTATAGCTGATGTGTGAAATATAAAAATAAATATTACAGTAAATTTCAACATTTTTAATGCTATTTTTTAAAAGAAACATTCCTCATTAAAAAGCTGAATATTCTGTACCTTTGAAAAGTTCAAGAAATATTGTTCCAAAGCAATGGTACTCAAAGTGTGGTCTGGTGACTCCTGGGGTTCCTAAGGCTATGTCGAGGGTGTGTGTGTGTGTCTGTTTTAACTTCTAATGCAGTAAACATTAATAGATATAACTCACATAAACCAAAGCTCTTTGGGATCCTCATTCATTTTCAAGAATGTAAAGGGATCTCAAAACCAAAACGTTTTGAGAACTGCTGTTGTAGATTATCTTTAAGATACTCACATAGTAGAAATCATTCTTTAAAAAAAAGAATGAACAGATAAGGACTTAGTTGGACCCCTAGGGAAATAAAATTGCCACTCTACAGTATACTTAAATGATCAGATTTTTTAGCAACATAGAAAAACATATCAATAACAAGATTCCCACAATATACTGACTTTGGATAAGTGAAATGATCAAAATGAAGCATGGTTCTGTACTTTTTAAACTCTATGTGGATTGGTCCATGAATAAATGTTTCCAATATACCTAAAGGAAAGTAGATAACTCAGTACATAATGTAGCCCTCATGTACTAGCATAGTCTATCACTATTATTACTATGTCAGCTAACTGGTATGTTTTTTTTAAAGATAATTGCACACTAGAGCAATATTTTTTTTTAGTAAGTAAGAAAAGGAAGGAAGCTAAGAGAACAAAGTTATGAATTTGGTCACACCCAGGGATATGTGATCATCAGATTTGGTGCTACATTCACATGGAGAATTGTGTCTCCTTTTGTTGCTATTTCAATGGGAAGAACAGACTAATCCCATGGCAATATGGGCAGTTGCCTAGTTAAGAATATTAAACAATACTCTTGAAAAAATCGGAATCCTCTTGAAAAGAAAATGAGAACAGCGTGATCTCTGCACATATATAAGTAAATCCACATGACAAAAAGTAAAATGTTGGTAGTTGCACTAAAAAAAGCAACAAATAAGTAAAACACCTTGCTTCCTAAGTCATGTTTATTAATTATTAATTAATCAGTTGAAGTCTGAAATATTGCTCCATTTTTCCACTTGACATTTCTTTTAACAGGGCAAAAGAAAGGGCAGTGGAGCGATGTCAAAGTAGACAGGATGAGATCAGCCCATTTGCTGTTAATTCTTACCTTTAAATCATCAGGCAATACCCCATAGTACTTATTAAGAAGTGTACTAAAGTCAATTGAAGGACTAAGAAAACAGGTCTAGGATTGGACTGTGTAGTTTTCAAGATTTGAAACTAGCAAGCAGTGGCAGCACATTTTATAAATCATGCTAAAATGGGGTTGCTTTATATGTTCTTTTTTTAATTTAGTATACATATTGAATACAGATATTCTCCAAAAGGAGAAAAAGGATCTGATAATTCAGCCAAATTCCTTTTCTCCCACTTAAAAAACCCCATATAATCAATATTGACAGAAATTTGATTACTTTTTTTCTAAATTTTAGAATGTTTAAATTAACACTAAACATTAGTAGACATATTAGGTCTTGGGAAAGAATGACACCATTCCGATTAAGAGTCAAAACAATTAAATTATTTCTAATTGAATGTAAAAAATAAACTTAAACCACTGGTATTGCTCCATGTGGTCAATTTTATCAATATCCTTGTTAAAATACAGGAAAGCTGACAAGGGAATTTGTTACTGCATTTTTATGCATCAGGTTTCAGTGAAACACTGTCAATAGAACTACTGATTAAGCTTCCATGGGGAATAAAACCAGTTGTTAAACAAAGTGAGCCATTCTTCCAGATAAATGAGTGGCAGGTGCTTGGCAAGCCACTTTGAAATCAGTTTTTATGAAATACAGGGCTAGCACTAAACTACATCAATAATACAACCTAATTATTAGAATATCATCTCTTCCATATCTTTTCATAAGTCCTTTCCTTTCCTTTTTATTCAGTTTTGCAGAAAGAAAAGTCAGGCTGCTGTAAACGACACACTATTTATAACGAGGATGAAAGTTAAGAATGCAGCGGTAAAAGTTTTTGCAGGGGGCACGTATGAAGTGCAAATGTGGGTATTCCGGAGGGAGAAAAAAAAAACACCTCTGGTTATTTATTTGACTGATAGCGTTTAAGTATTTAACAAGGGTAAAAAGAAAAAGAGCGGAGGCACGTCTTCTTTGCAGACAAACCTCGAAATCGGTGAAAATAAGGTGCAGATTCGGTAGTTAGGTCGGCCGACCGCTGCGGCCCTCCAAAGGAAATAATTCATTCAAGCCGCTAGTCTGGGCGGGAAGTCGGTTTCTGCAGATACTCGCGAGCGCACGGAGCCTCAGGCTTTCATGAGGGCTTCCAGGCGACTGGAAGCCTCCAGCCCGACAGCTCCATTCATCTCGGTGGGATTTACTAAGCGAGTAAGGCGGCTAAACCTCCCTTGTTTGAAGCAGCGAGAAGGGAACGGCTGCGCCGGGGAGGCTTTTGCCTGGAATTCGGCTCCTTCCCGGCTAGTCAAGAAATCCCGAAGTTGGCTTTTTTGTGTGTGTGTGGTAATATTAGAGTTTTCCCGCCTTTCTGCTCCGGCGGCGAAGCCCAGCCGGCTACTTAAAAAGCGTTGAAAAACCGCGTCAGCCCTCGGTGGAACTTCGCGTAGGAAAATGAACCTAGGTGGAGAGACGAGCCGGCGGAGGCACATAAGTCTTTCACGGGAGACCCCCCCCACCCCACCCCCACCGGGCACCCACGGGTGTTGCCGCCGCGTCCAAGCCCTCTGGCGTGCAAAAGGAGGAGGGGGAATGCCAAACAGACGGGAAGGAAGGCGAGCCGCCGCTGCCCAACTTTCCAGCCAGTCTCTCAAGAAGTGCAACCGGCCGTGTCTGCACCGCCTGAGGTCCGGAGCACCATTCGATGTAAAAACACTTCCCACTGTTAAGCACTCGGACGGGGGGATTCCCCCCGCGTGCGGTAGGAAGACGCCTCTTGAGTGAATGGGTGAGCTAAACTTTGCACGGGGAAGCCCCTACGGCTTTTCCGCACCCAGTTCTGTTTCCCTGCGGAGAAGCCGCCTTACTCTCCCCAGTCGCTCTCCTCGCGACTGCTGCACGAGATACACTACACGCGGTTAACCCCACCCCCCCTTCTTGGTGCGCCTCCCGCTACTCTTCGGCTGTCTTCTTCCCTCTCCCTCTTGCGCAAGCGCACAAATACTCAGTTCGACCCCGCCTCTCCCATTTCAATCCTAAAACCTCAATATAAGGGGCCGCGGGCCGGCGTGACACAATTGAAAGCGCGCGCGGGCGGGCGCGCACACCCTCATGCGAATCGCGGGTGCCAAGAAAACGCAGCGCGCTTGCGCCTCTGAGGCAGCGCAACCAAATCTACCCCCCCTCCACTTAAGCACCACGTGACCGAGCCCCGCCCCAACACCGGATCTGTGAAGTAGCCCGGAGTTTGTTCAGTTTCTTTCTCGTACAAAATAAAAACAAAACAAAAAACCGGGAGGGCGGCAAACGGGGAGGGGGGTGGTGGAAGGAGGGATCACGCGCACGCACGCAACCACCTCGCGCGTAAAAGTAGTGCAAGGCGGGGGCGCGAGGATTCGGGGGCGCGCGCCATTCCAGAGCCCAGGCACATCACACGGGTGTAGGTGTGAGGGGCACGCTCCCTTCCGCTACACCTCCGGCCGTCAACCGAGTCCCCAATCAGTCAGAGGCGAGCTGGAGGGGCGGGGCGGAGTGGATCTGCCAAGTGGCGCCGCTGCCGCCGCCACTACCGTTGCCGTCGCTGATTAACGGCCGCCCCGCCTCTGCTCCTCCGCTGGCCCCCTCCCTGCCTCTCTGTTTCCTCCCCTTCCCGCCGTCGTTGCTTGCTGCCAGCGCCGCCTGAACTGAAGCGAACTCCAGAGCGAACTGAAGAGGAGGAGACGGCAGGAGGAGGAGGAGGTGAAGGCACCACGGCGGCGGCAGCGGCGGGGCTGAGAGTCATCAGCCTCAAGCAAACGGCAGAAGCGGGAGGGGAGGGAGGCGAGGCGGCGCGGGAGACGAGGCGGAACTGCCACCAGCAGCGGCGGTGGGAACAACAACAACGGAAGCACCGCCGGTGGCCGGGAACAGCCTTACAATACGCGGCGGCAGCAGGAGCAGCAGCAGGGACTCCTCGGGAAACAGCCAAGTCCGCCGCCCCTTTGCCTGCCTCCCCGCCTCCCTCCCCGCCGCGGAGACAGACCAGGGGGCAGCAGCGCCGAGAAGAGGGAGCCGCGACCGACGTCTGCGTGTGCGGCGAGGGAGAGGAGGGGGAACTACCGAAGACTGCGCCGCTTTGGAGAAAGGCATCCAGTGGGAGCGGCGACAGGAAGCGGCAGCGGCGGCGGTGGAGGAGGAGGATCACTGTACAGTCGGGGTTGTGGAAGAAGACTAGGGCGCAACCCTCCGTGGTGGCGGCGGCGGCCGAGGAGGGTTTGGGGTGGCGGTCATCGAGTTCCCCCCTTTTATTTTCCTCCGAGACCCGCCGCGGCGTGCTGGTGGCTTCTTGGTTGACGAGACCCCCTTTTCCCGCTCTCTTGTTTTCCTAAGGGGGGGAAGAGGCCTCTCCCCCCCTCAGCCCACATAACACACCCCGTTTCTTCCCCGCCTGGCGTGCACCCAGTGCGGTGGTTGGACGAGTGCTGGTGCGGGCGCTCGCTCGCTCTCTGTTTGGAATATGGTTGGGGAAATGGAAACGAAGGAGAAGCCCAAGCCGAGCCCCGATTACCTGATGCAGCTGATGAACGACAAGAAGCTCATGAGCAGCCTCCCGAACTTCTGCGGGATATTCAACCACCTCGAGAGGCTGCTGGACGAAGGTAAAACGCAATTACAAAAACTCAAAACGGAAAACCCCCAACAAGTAACTCTTCTTTGTAGGTCGGAGGGTGAGGGGGAAAATGGTGGCCCCTGCCCCGGCCTCTCCGCGACATAGATCCGCTTTGCCCTTCCCGTTCCTATCCTGCAGATGGGGGCGGACTAGGCTTTGCGCCCCCTCAATGGCGTCTTTTGGCTTTGCCTCTTTTGCCCATAAACAAAGAGAAGCGGGAAGTCTACACGCAGAAGTTTTGGCTTTTTGGGGAGCGATGAACTCAGTACGTCGTTTTATTTTTATTTTTGGGTAGCTCCTTTTTAATCGACAAACTTGGGATATAAAATTATATTTTGTACAAGAAAAAAGTTGGGAGAGGAGAAAGTTTTTTTTAAAATGGGATTATAGCATTTTGAGTTTTTAAATCTTCTTGGAAAGTATGAAAGGCAAAGTAGGCCCGATAGTACGTTTATGAAATACTTTTAAGTAACTTAGTCTTTCAGCCTAAACTGTACATGGCTGATTTTTATTTTGAGGTTGGGCGGAGGGACTTGAAAAAAACGAGAAACTTGAGGGCTCAGTTTTTATTCAAAATTAGGCTGGTTTTCGGCCTAAAAGGACGAAAAAATGTTAGATCTGCGAATAAATATTAAGAACTTTATTAGCTTTTACCCTGAAAAACATATTGGGTGATTCTCGATTTGAATATCAAAAGCCAACGCGAAAAATGTTTTGGGAGTCTCTGAATACCCGTTGGTAGCTTTAGGCCGTGTGCGTAATCTCGATCTCCTGCCTGTAGTTAGTTGATTTCCAAGAAGGTGCAGAGTAAGTAATTTTGCAGACCAAAGTGTTTGCAGATTTATGTTTCCGCCAAAAATCGCTAAGTGTTGCGATTTTTAAACAAATTACTTGGTTTGAGAATTCAGCTAGAAATGTCATAAACAGTATCTTCTTAAATATAAACGTTTTGAACTATATGTTCAGTATAAATTAGAGTCAAAATCTACTTCAAAAAGTCTTCTTGAAACTTCCATATTTTAAGAAGGGGGAACTTGGTGACTATCAGCCTCACCATTTGTGAATTAGACTTGATAGTGCTTTTCAGGTTCCATTTGAGATGATTTAATCTTTTTTGTCCGGGAAGCATATTACAGCTCTTAACTGAAATGTGACATGTTTGAAACATTTTTTTGGTTCCTTTGGAAGATATTGTTCAAATAGTAGTTGATCAGAGTGTGTATTTGGCTAATTCTAGTTTAGATGAAAGTTAATAACATACCCTAATATTAAGTAAAGAAGTTTGAGTATAAACATTATATGGGACTAGTTTAGTATAAATTTGTCCTTGCAGTTCCTTTTTAAACATAGCTGTTTTTAACCACAACACTACAATGACTTTAAACATTTCTGGAATCATCATAGGGGAATGACTAGTACCATAATAAATCTGTAAGAAGAGCAAATGAGAATATTTTTGGTGTGCCTATTTCAAGAATACATTAAGTCACAGAATCTTTTGAATGTTTTTGAAGGCTTTGAGCTGTCAGTTTTTTAATAAGTCCAAAATTAGGACTGCGAAATCTAATAATTCAAAAGTCAAACTGCCCCAATATACATTTTTTTCCGTATTACTGTTTTTTGTTCGTTTGTTTAGGTAGCCCCTTTAAATCCTGTTTTCTTGTTTGCATTGGCTTCTGGGTGGAAGAACTGCAAATGTTGAAAACTTTCTGGAATGTTAAAAAATGCTCTATGCAAATAAGTGATTTAAATGTTTTAAGAGATGAACACTAAGGGGCGCTAGTTCTTTCTGAAAAAAAGATTAAGATGGTTTTAAACATTAATATCAAAATCAGTGTATTTGTGCTGTATTTAAGACAAGAAATTAAGTTTAAAACACAAACACATTCACATATTTTGCTTTTGTTGCTTGGATTAGTGATATTTCTTTCCTATAAAATATTGCAAAAAGTTTATATAATTGGAAGATGTTAGGAAGAACACATCCACTATCACTCGCAAATAACTTGTTTTACAAGAATAATTTTTTTCCTCAAGAGATCTTTAATGGTGGAGGTTTTTTTGAAGATTTACATTTTTTGGAAAGCTAAAGACTCTAATAATATAATACTGTACTTCTGTGAACAAGCAGGGGGAAAAGTAAAATAGTAAAAGTAAAATTCACTAATTCTGCAATTTTCACTTAATGCTATGGGTATTTACACTAAATTATCAATATTTGGTTAGCTTATTTAAAGCTTAAAATAAAAAACATACATCATTTTAATGAAATCCTTATACTTATTGAAAAAAATGGATATTTTTCATATTTACAAATTCTTATATATGAATGGATGTACTTTTGAAGGAAGACAAACATTTTCTGTTATACACCTTTTATATTCAAAAGTAAAGGAAGGGAAATAATAAAGATTTTCATTGTTTAACATAGTTATAGCTGTTTCTATAAATGGATAAATATATTTAGTTGCAAAGATTTTTAAAAATGAAGCAATTTCTATTGGTTTACAGTAGCCTATAGAAAGAAGAGGAGGAGTTTTTCTGAGTTTAAAGCTATAGTTCTATCAATTCTATCTTAAAATTATTTAAAGTATATTTTAAAGGTAAAACCTTTTCATTTTTGAAAAGAGAAACCTGCTGATTTCCATTTTCTTGTGTCCTTGTGTTATGACTATCTATAAACTGAATATTACATTCTGGTCAATGATCCAAATCTTTCTTGGCAACTGACAGAAGATACACACATAGAGAGAGCAAGAGAGAGAGAGAGAACTTTATGTATATGATATTCTTAATTAAAAAAACACTGTCTTAATTGGGCTTCCAAGTTACTTTTTTCAGTAAAATCATCAAGAAATAGCTATATTACATTTACAAATTTCTCCCCAGCTTTGAAGTATGAGTGATGAATGTTTATTTTTCATAAATTGTAATTTAAACATGTCCTCTTGACCTGTAGTATATATTTATTAAGCTTAATCTATAACTACACTCACTTGCACTAATAACTAAAGATATATAATAATAAACCCTTACCATCTAAAAATAGGATTTTTAAAAAATATATGGCTGTTATGTGTATTAGCTAACATTATTCATAATAAATTATTTAAAATTGATTTGAAAAAATGTAACCCTGAAATTTTATTGTGAATGAATCATAATTAAATGATATATTATGCAAAAAAGGGTCATTACCTTGAGTATACATTTGACAAAGACTAAGCAATCAAAATGACATGTTGCAGCAATTAATTTTTCAATTTGATCCAACAGTCCAATTTCCAAACAAGTATATTGGTACCACATTATTACAGATCTACTACATGTATAAATTCATGCAGCCCATTTTCAGCCAATTTCTAATATATTAAACTGGAATTAATTCAGCTTTAAATGAAATATTGATAGAGGCTCAAGTTTCCAAAATGTTCTAGATTTCTCAGCACTTTTATAGTATGTGAATTCTACAGTGTAAATTAATAGCAGTAGGCAGCCATTTTTAATAATTCCTGAAACAGCTAATACTAAATTAGGTAATATGTTACTGAGTTTGAGATATTTTACTTAGAATTTTTAATTTTATAATCTATAATCTATAAAACACAACTAGTAAGTCAATAGATAACAACTAGAAATTCCAGGGAAAATATACTTAAGAACAGTACACAAGAGTTAACATTAATTATGTTTCATTCTATTACTGAAACTTTCCTTATTGCTAATATTATATATTACAGTACTTAAATATATTACTGTCAGTGAAAAATCCACAAGATTTCCTTAGCATTTTGTTCTTGAAATTTTCTTCTATTATATTGTTATATTTTATATTATTTAATATATTTATATTTGCATATTAGTTCATTTACTGCACAAGAGAATTTTTCAGCTATATGAAAGCGTTCTGGAAATAAAGTATTTTATTCCATTTAAGGCATTTATGTTACTTTCTAATACTGCATTCAAGAAACAGTCTAAATGATTTCCCTTGTGACATGATTTCTTTAGTAGAATTGTTAAATGAGAGAAATAATATATCTCAGTTAACATTTGTGAAGAGTCCTGTAGAAACATACCTGTATTAAATGTAAGATACAGTGGGTAAGATTTCATTTTAAAGTTGCAATGCCCAATTAAATGTGTTTTTGTAGAGATTTTATGTAAAGTTGTAACTTATCACCTATCAATATATATTTATAAAATACACAATTATTATAAAATTCATGTAGGTATTTGATGTGCAAGGATATGATTTTTTTCTTGAGGTATACTAGTAAATTTTATTTATTTGAAAATAGTACCTAGATGTGACTTTCACAACAGCAAATTATTTCCAGTGTTTAATAATAGTGGAAAGTCTTGTTAATCTGTATTCACTATAATATTGTATATGATAACTTCCTTTGGGTTTACAGAGGCTTCAGGGTTTTTAAATTTTAAAGCTAAAACCAGCATTTTGGAAAGACACTGAAATTATGTATAATTTGAAAATGGCTTCATTAAACCCAAATTATGTATTGACTAATTTCATAGGTAGTTTCTGATAAGGTTAGTAGTTACTTACCACAGAGCTATTGAAAAACGTTTAATGATTTTTTAGCACTTTTGGTTGAAAGTAAATGGTGGTTTCTTTTTTATAAGTTCCATGTAATGTAGAATATATAAGTTTATAACAGTAATGGCAATGCATTTTAAATTGATATAGTTTACTACAAACTATGCTCTTGCATTTCAAAGTGAAGATTGGTGGATCAATGGCTTGTTCATATGTTTCCAACTTTAAGATACAAAATACTTAAAGTTCTCACTATATAATAAATTTTAATATTTTTAATAGCTTAACATCAGATATAATAATATGCTATACAAAAACAGGGTTAGATTAGTTTATCATATGAATACTTAATTTTTTTTCTTATAAGGATTTTTGAAAAGATTGTCCTTATGAATTTAAGATGAATATAAATTTATTTTCCTGATTTGATATACAGATCATTTGATATGTTTGTTAGCTAAGAAAATACAACCTTTACCTCTTACCCTTAGATACATTTCATGTTTTAGTATATACAGGAATAGGGATGAAAGAAACAATAGAATATACTTTTTATGAGGAAACAACTGAACAATTTGTCACACCAAACTCTTTAATTCTTAAAGCACAGATGACTAGGTTTTGGCTGAGATTGAGAATTGTATCTGTATCTGGGTAATCTTCACTGAACAGCAATCAACCATGCCATCCAATGGAGGGAGGAGACTTTTTCCAAAAGCATCTTAGTTGCTTATGACTTACAAGGGGTGGAAGTTAATGATAATTGAGCATTAAGTATCAATGAGATTGCTCACTATTTGGATGAAAGATTAAGAAAGATACCAATATTATAAATTACACTAAGAAATTAAACACATTCTGGAAGAAGGCAATATTGAACCATTTCTGTGCTGTTCCAAGAAAATTACATAGTTGCATCTATTTAATCATTCGCAGTTGACTCTGATCTTAACCTTTTTTGTTTAAAGTATGATAGTAAGTTGGGGAAAAGAAATTGTTAGGATAAAAGACTTCACTGGGCATTCTCAAGCGTTTCATGCTTGAAACATCAATTTGGTTTCTACCCATTGTATTTTGATATAGATATTGCTTTGAATATCACTATAGTGGTTATATTGCTAAATAGAATGCATGAAGGAACTAAGTACGTTATTTGCTGCTGAGTGTCTTTCCTGAATGAACTACAGGAAATTTAAAATACTATTCATAGTTTTTGAAACCATTAGATTTTAAAGTGTGGATTTGTACTTCAATGCAGTTTTATCGACAGAATGTGAAAGAAGCAATGTTTGTTTAAATCTTTTTCATCTAGAATTGTGATTGTTGGCTTGCTTATTCAGCCTTTACAGAAGAATTAAAAAATAAATCAGAAGATTCTTGTGAAGTATGCAGACTTTTCCCCAGAAATGCCCAGCCTATGTAATGTGAAAAATGTCTATTTGTTTATCCTTTTTAAGACAGTTTTTTGAATAGCTTCCAGAATTTTTATTACATTGCTCTTATGGGAATAAAAAGTAACTTTATAAAGTCTTAACTGCATTTTTCTAAAAGCCTCCTATAAACTCAATAGTCTGCATTTCCAATTGCATATTTAGTCTTTCTTTGTTGTATAGAGATGGAAGTCTGTTATGTTTTTAAATTATATAAAGTAGTCTAGTGTAGAAGAAAAAAGAAATCTGCCTTTCTTTACCAACTCCTTGCATTGCCAAACCGATTGTGGAGAAGATGATTTCTCAAGTTAGAGTAAAGCCCATTGTTGTCTATACAGAATAATTTCATTCTTCCTTGTTTACTAATGCTGAATTTGAACTCAAATTTAACACATGTTGGTCCTTTAAAGCAGGGGTCGCCAACCTTTTGGACCTCAGGGACCACCAAACTCATAATTTTAGATCCCAGGGACCACTAACTGGTTCTGTTGGCGTGGCCTAATTTGTGGGTTTGGCTTGGTGGTCATGTGACTGACTGGGCATGGCTTGTATGTAAATATTATAAATATATATATAAATATTGAATTTTTTATAAAAAAGAGCAACTTTTACCCAAAATCAGGCAAAGCGGGCAGATTGAGTTGCTCACAGAGTCACAGATTCATTCAGAAATCTATCTGCCATTGGCTAGCTCAATCTTTCACATAAAATTTGCTAGCAAGCAAACTCACAAAATTAACTCACAACACACCATGCATGTAAATATTGAATTTTTTATTTTTTTAAAAGAGCAACTTTTATCCAAAATCAGGCAAAGCAGGCAGATTGAGTTGCTCACAGAATCATTGAGTGATCTATCTATCTGCCATTGGCTAGCTCACTCTCCCAAATTTGCTTGCCGTGAGTCTGCACTGAATTTGCTTGCAAGCAAACCTTCAGTCCTAAGGGAGATTTGGCTGTACTTAAAAGCAAAGCTGAAGATCTAAAGACTAGCTAGAAAGCAAGAAATCCAACCATTTTCTGCTTCCTAGCTAATCTAAATCTCCCGGCACAGCAGAACAGATGATGGTCAGAAAAAGGAAAAATAGAAATTTAGCAGGCAAGTTTGCTGGGTAAGGAGTGAGTGGGCAGGAAGGGTTCCCACGGGCCATGTGCGCGGAGCAGCCTTGTGTTTCTGCGCAGCCTGGATTAATTGCTTTGTGGGGGTGTTCTGGGGGTGACATTTCTCTGCGGCCCACCAAAATTTTCTCTTGGCCCACCGGTTGGCGGCCACTGCTTTAAAGAACTCAAGGCAATGCAAGGCACATGGCTCCTTTTTCCATTTTACCCAGAATTCTAGCAAGACTCCAAGGTAGATTGGGCTGAGAGGGATCATTGGGGAATGATTGCTTGGGTTGCACTCTCATATAGGAATCATTTTGGAATAATTTTCCTTGAAGTTAGTGGTGCAGTTCTAAGAAAACATGTAGTTAAAAAGTGAATAACGAGGGATATCCAACTAGCCCTATTCAAATAAAACATTACTAGCTAACACTTTAAAAATTAACTACATCTGAAACTGTTAAGCACAATAATTTAATTCTGACTACAAATCTTAATTGTTTCTAAAAAATTAAATAATGAATTAGCCTCTCTTCTGAGAGAGGAATTAAAGGCTTGAACACATTCATTTATATTTGTCTACAGATTTACATAGTTATTTTTGTAATAATATATTTAATCCCATATTTTTAGAAGCTAAATACATAATATTCCTTCTCTGGATTAAGTTGGGCCAAGATAACTAGTTCAAAGTTATGTACTGCTTTTCTATGGACCAAGGAGAAATAAAACCAGGATCTCCGTAGTGCCAGTCCAACATCTTGACTACTACTTGAATATCTCCAGATTTAATGATATTGCTAGGATGAATTTTGGGTTATATAATTAGAACAATGGAAGTTTATTGTTTTCTCCTGAATTTGCATAGGATTTGAGTAAGATGGTAATTTGAATAGTTGTAGTATTATAACTTCTGTTACAAGTAAGGTAGCAGCGTTACAGCAACTAGAACTACATTTGTTTTGACTGGATCACATGCAATGTATAGCATACATTTTTTGGTGGTTCAGGAAATTGACATGGCAGTTTAATCAGAGTTGCTCAGCTTACATTTCTTGGCCCTTACCAAAAGTTTTAGGATTTAGAAGTATGTTCCATAGCACTGAACTTATTTTTCAGATGCAAGACAGGCTTTTAATTGTTCATTGTAATGTAAGTGGTGTAGTGGTTAAGGCACTAGGTTAGAAAGGCATGAAAGCCAGCTGGGTGATTTTGGCCTGGTCATTATTTCTTAATCAAACTTGCTTCACAGGAAGGTTGTTGAGGGGAAAATAGGAGAAAAGTGTGTTGTTGTATATGTTTGTCATATTGAGCTATTTATAAAAATAATGAAGGTGGAAATAAATAAATGAATGAATAAATAAATTCTCTGATTCATTTAAATTAATGCAAGTATCAGTATATGTCTTGCAGTTTGCCTCTTTTGCAGTAAAAGATCTTAAATCATACACAAAAATGATTTAGCAAACAAGGGACAAGGCATATATTTGTAAAAGGTATTTGGGAACAAGAATGGACAAGGATGAAGGAAGATTAGAGTTACAAAGTTCAGAAGATGTAAACATTTTGGGTCTTCCTGAAAATGTGTATGATTCCAAATAATAAGTAGACAGGTTAACCTTTGTGCATAGATATTTACTAGTTCCAATTACAATCAAAATAAATTTGGGGATAAAATGCATATGAATGGAATCTTAATTAAGGTTAGATGGAAAAACATCTTTCAGAAAAAGAGGGAGAGAGGTGTTTCCCCTCACCTTATCACATTTCACTATATACCACCCAGATACATTTGAGAGGTTTTCCTGGGGCATCTTAATTGATTTTGGAAAATGTGCAGTATGTTGCAAAAGATGTGTTTGGAGGCTATTATTATTGAATACATTCCCCTACCTTCTTGCAGACTTACTATATATGTAAACATTTTGTATTATAAACTGGAATTAAATACTATAGAGAAATCTTCTATTTAAGTGGAATTCATATATTGTGCTATGATATGATTTGCTTAAGAATGTTTTTAATTAAATAGCAACTGGTAGGGAATGCACTAAGCACTAAGCTATAATGTTGGTCGTAAACCCTAATAGCATTTAGACTTATATACCACTCCATAGTGTTTTATAGCACTCTCTGACTGGTTTACAGAGTCAACATATTGACCTCAACAATCTTGATCCTCATTTTACTGACCTTGGAAGGATGGAAGGCTGAGGCAACCTTGATCCAGTCAGGATCAAACTCCTGACTGTGGGAAGAGTTAACCTGCAGAACTGCATTCTAACCACTGCACCACCATGGCTCCTACAATGATTAAATTCACGTAACATATTAAGCCTAAAGTAGTAATTGTGTTATAGCATGTTGAACTTGATAGCACGGGTAAAAATAAATTATTAAAAATAATGAAAATCAGATTTTAAAAACTCTTTTAGCATTTTGAAAAAAAAATGAAAGTAACAAAGAGATAAACTTCTAATCATATTGTTTTATTATTGCATTTTTGTAGTTTCTAATATGATGAGAACAAGACTGCACATATTCCAAAATCAATCTGGTAACCATCACTTTCACTTTTATAGCAAATGAGAAGAATGTCCATTTACTAGACACTAGAATTATGTATGATGTTTCTAATTGTTGAATGAATTATAGTTTAAATAATTAAATTGAATCTTCTTGATAGGAACACTGTTTTGGAGCCTGGTGGAATCACAAAAGCTCAATTTAGATATTTGTTACACTTTATTGGATATTTGGTAATAGAAATCCTGTTTTTGGTTTGTGTCCCATGATTTGGAAACTGCAAACCCATTAAATACTTTCTTGAACTTGATTCTTTATAGTAATCTACCTCTTACTCATCTATTCTGCTTGGTAACTACAAAATATTCTGCCAAAGGTGTCTGGCTTTTTTTTTTTTAAAAAAAAATCTTGTATAGAGTCCTGGAATTCCATGATCATCTCCATCTGAATTGCTTAGCTTTTCAGGATGAGCCAAAATCAGTTAGGTGTTGCTCCTTTTGGGCCTAACATATTAATACAAATTAAACTACTTTGTATTGTCCAATGGAAGGCTGAAATAATTATCATTTTAATAGTGAGTAGTTAAATTCCCCCCCCCCCAAAGTCAAACACAACCCTGATGCAGCCCTCAGTAAAATCGAGTTTGACACCCTGATTTAGATGATTATTTTATATATATATATAAAATTAGGGACGGGTTATCATATATATATATAAATATATGAGATAACCCGTCCCTAATTTTGGAGAATCTCAGGAATTAGTTTCTAGTGAGTTTAAAGTACATTTTATATTAAATATACATTCTACATTCCCATAATAGTACATTCCTAAAATCTTGGTTTTCTCAGTTTAGTTTGTAGTGTCTCATTCTAGGGTTGTTGGTGATGGTGGTGAGGAGTATACCTCCAACTTGGTGTCATATCTTAAAGTCACTCTTAAATTATATTTATATCTCCCAATATATTTCTAATGATATGGAAGTTGTATCTACACAATTTCTTTCAATTCAGCGGTGTATTGTAAAGTTGCAGTGATCATTTGTAAGTATTTGTGAGCGATAGAAAATGCCAGCCATAGCATAACAGTCTTTGTTTTTTAATTTGCAATTATCATGGCTAGGAGTCAGCAATCCTTTATAATCTAGAGGAAATCCCTTAATCCACTACATTCCCATGTGTTTGTCCCACTGTAGGTAATTGATACAGATCAATGTTAATTAGCATTTGAGCATCTCAATTTGTAATGTCAGGAAGAAAACTACAGTATATGGAGTCAGTCTCCCAACAGTTGTCCTTGAATGGAGGATATACAGATAATAAAAAGTGATGCATGTAACTATGTTTTACAAATAATAATATAACAGGACTTTTAAATTTCACCACTTTTTTTTTCAATTTTAAAAAATTGAACTGAAAGCAGTTGAGTTACTCTGCAAGAGAGTATGTTCAATAGTAGAAATAACAGATTTATGGACAAGGATGAACAAATAAAAATTAAAACTTAATTTTCTCTTTAACTTAGATCTGACTGAATTTGGTCACAATCATAAGTTCTGGCATTTCAAACACTAATAGCAATAATAGCAATAGCAACCCTATTTTCAATGTCAGCATATTGTCCTCAACAATCTCAACAATTTTGCCAACCTCAGAAGGATGGAAGGCTGAATCAACCTTGAGCCAGTTAGGATCATTAGCCTGCAGTACTACGCCACTAGGGTTTCTTACCTTGTATTAGAAGAGAATATATTCCCCCTAAAGAATACTGGTGAATAACATTTAATTTCCTTTTGGATTAAAGTTAGCAGTGTAAATTATATGATCATTTAACATTTTCACTGGCATTTCAACTGGCCAAAAAATATCTTTTAAAATATGTTCAGTATTTTTAATGTTAAATTTATATTTGCTTAGACTAATTGAATGCTGTGAAACTAGGCAGTTTATTGCATTATTGGAAAAGTATGCTTTTATGAATAGATGCTACTTATTGAAAACAACATGTTTCAATTAATGGAATTATTTAAACATTATTAGCTTCATTAAATATATTTTATTTGAATCCTGACAAAGTTTGGGATTTTCAGGGATTAAGACTACAATATTAGCATGATCACAAGTCATACAATTTTTTAAAGAAACTCTTGAAGGAATTGAAGGAATTGTGAGTGGTGTTCCTATGTACTTGTAATATAAATCGAATATTTACATAGGAAGCTGTGCAAATAATTGTACTGTCTTTCCCAACTCAATGTTGTTTCTTTTATGCACAAAAAGTATAGATACTTATTAAAAATAATGGCTGTAATTGTTCCTTTAATCTTTAATTGACCGTGGAAATATTTGTCATTCTATTATAAAATTAAAAAGATGTTAAACAGCATCTTAATAAATGAACTTTTGGTAGTTAAGTATATTGACATTAGCTTTAGATAAGGACTGTCAAGATTCAGTTGTGTATGATTCAGTTGTATATGATTTTTATTGCCAGCTTTCATTATAAGCCATAGTAAGAAGTACAACTTGTAGATCCAGAGCTCTGCTCAGTTTTCAAAAATCTTGTAGTCAAAAAACTTTTGCTACGTTAAATTACTTAGTTACTTAATTTACTTGGTTAAATTAAATTGTTTCCTGGCATTGTCCACTTGCTGAAGTGTGGGGAATGTATCACATATACACAGACAAAGCATTTATGATCTAATGTTCTGCTATTTACTAATCAAAAGGAAAAATTGATATGGAGGAACTTGTGTATGTTTAGATTGTTTGCTGATACTAGATTACAAATGTCTGTCTCTTATGGCTGAATCCAAAATCAGTCTACTTCTATTAGCTTAATTAGAATTTCTCCCATCCCTTTCTTTCAAGCTTCCCAGTTTCTTTGCAGCAGATGTGACAAATTGTGAATGTGTAATATAAGGAAGGATAATCTGATTTTTATCACAACTAGACAACCTATGACCTGTTGGATCATCCTTTCTGAGATATTTCTTTACTAGATTCCTCAATGTCTTGAACAGTGAGATGTAATGTATTACCTTCAGTAAAAAAGTTGGGCTACATTCAGAAATGTATTTGTCTGGAAAATGCCCCATGTTGAACTGTTAGTACAGTCAGCATAGGAAATGTTTTATGACATTTAATGTTAGGTCATAAACTGTTTTATGATCGTTTTTATGTCATAAAAAGTTTTATAAAGTTATCAAATTTCAAAACCGTGGGTATCCAAGATTTTGGGCGCATTCTGTAAGTTAGTCCATTTGAGGTACCTTAATTCAAAGATTGTTTCCCTATGATGCGTTGTTTCACCCAGTTAAAGGTTAAAGGAACAAAAGTTTGAGTGGTATATGTAGATACAGCATTTTACAGCCTTATATAAACAATGAAGCGTCAAACATAAGTGCACTTTTTCTAGAAATGTTTAGTGCCCTGACTAGTTAATAAATTGTGTTGTAAATAGTTAAATTGTGTCATTTTGACAGGTGAGTTCAATAAAGAGGCAAATACTCCCTATGCTACTGCACATCAGATCTTGCCTCTGCCCTTCATGAATAAAGTCTGGTAAAATAGTTTTCAACCTTTCAGACAATATAGTTGTATACAATTTATAGTTATCATTCTATAAAAAATATTGGTTGATAACTTTTTGTTGAACTCAGCTCTTGGGCCATTTTAAGTATTAATGCTATATTAGCCTTTTTCAACTATCAGGAGTCTATAGGAGTCTATAAAATACTTGTTAGTTGTAAAGGTTGTAAAAGTTCAACTTTAAAGCGTTAAAAGTAAGAAACTGCAGCCCATCTGCACCAGGTGCCTTTCCTCTTTAAGCCTTTTTAATAGCTTCACATACTCACCTGATGGTCCATTCAAAATTTGTCTCTGATTCTCTGTTATCTTCCGTAAATTTGACAACTTGAATGGGATATTCTTGTGAGAGTTCTTGAATATATGAATCTTGCAGGTAATTTTGTTAAATGGATAAGATTTATACTTCACAGAAAAAGAAAAAAAAACCAAAGTGGAGAACTGAGAAAACTGAGATAAAAAAATGGGACTACTTTTGTTCATTTTCATTCTTGAGGTACTAAAAAGATTAAAAAAGACAGAATCATAGGTTAATTTGTCTGCCTGCCTGCCTGTCTCCCAGCTTAGGAGTTACGGCCTTGAATGCTCCTAGCATTACTGGTTTTTTACTTTACTGCCCACATCTTCTCTAGTTCCTCCTTCAGTCCTCTGGTACTTCTTCAGCTTCTCATACTGCTTCCTGATGTTGCTGTTACTTGGTACTGTTACATCTATCACCACCACTGTCTTCTGATCTTTGTTTACTACTATGATGCCTTGTTGATTGGCCAGTATTTCTATTTAGAAGTCCCACAGGATCTTATCCCTGTTATTCTCCATAACCTTCTGTGAAAGAGGGTCTAGTCCATACATTATGCACATGTTCCTGTATACTGTGCCAGTTACTTGGTTGTGCCGTTCGGTGTGTGCTGTTTCTACCTGGATATTACACCTTGCCACTGTATTAGACTATCTCTGAGGCTTCTCTGTACAACCTGCATTTTAGATCCTGTCTAGTGTGGTAAATGTTTGCTTCGGTAGATCTGGTGCTTAGTGGTTGTTCACATGCTGCTTTGATAAATGCCTCAGTGCTGTCTTTTAGTAGGATTTCCCAGTTTCTGCCACCTCACATATCTGTTTATGGTACATCTCATTCAAGATCTTGTCTTGCCATGGCAGTTCCTCTAGTTGATCTTTCTCCCATGTCTGCTGCTGCCTCAGGCATTCTCTCAGCAGCTCATTTTTGTATGCCATTGTACTCATGTATGCTGTGGGTTTCATTAGTACAATAGCTTTGACACTCACCAGATCCTGCCTTCCTGTTTCTGGCTGGTATACAGTCTCTGAGTATTGGACCTGGGGTGGAAACTCCATACATTGTGAGAAGCTTCCGGATCTTCTCATTGGCAGCTTCCATGTCCTGCTATAGTCATCTCACTATACCAGTAAGACAGGGGTGGGCTGCTGAGGGTTTGCAGGGGTTCAGGAGTTCCTCTAGCTAATATTCTGCATAGTTTGGAGAATCCCCAAATCCCACTCTTGGCTGGCCCTACCCCCCTGCCCTATCCCTCTCAGGAGTCCCCATGCAGCCCATTTTAGATGCAAGTAAGTACAGGGCGTGTGTGGAGGCTCAGGAAGGGTGAAAAACGGGCGTCTTGGAAGATCAGGAAGGCCGGAAACGAGCCCGTTTCCAGCTTCTAGAGCCTGGGGAGGGGAGAATATCTCGCTACCATAGTGTAGGATGCCGACTAGGCCATGCCCATCATGGCCATGCCCACCCAGCAACTGGGCAGAGAACCTGTTGCTAAATTTTTTGAAGCCCACCCTTGCAGCAAAGTATCTGAAGACTGGCAAGGGCACACATGCTGATGGCGTGGATCCTGTTTTTCCATAGAGCTTCAGGCCCTATCTTATCCTTTGGTAGTACTTGGATGTCGTCGCTGTCTTCTTGCCTCCCTATTGTGGTTCCCATGTGAATGTGGGATATCAAGCTATTTGTAGTTGGTCTGTATGTCTGCTTTGTGACCCATTGGTAGTTCTAACCTACCATTTTCCTTCTTTTGACTACCATCTATCCATTTCTCAAGTCTGAATGATATCTCAATGTTCTCCCTGTAGATCTGTGTCAAGTAGATCGGTGAGTTGATATTTTGTTCACTCTTGGCCTACAGTTTAATGTTATTCATGTATAGGAGATAGCTAAACAACTTTTAAAAATATTTGTAAGTTGCCCAGAGTCAAAATGGGTGACACACAAGACAAACAAACAAACAAACATCCCATTGTCCAATGGCATTAGGCCCTGTTGAATTGCAAAGATAGAGGACAACCTCAAAGAGCAACTACTTGAATCAAAATGATCCTGTCTGAGTAGGTAAGGCAACAAGTTGTGCCAAGGTTGTTTAGTTTTATGTAAGACTTATTAAAGATGATACAGCCAAGATATTCCCTTTTTACAAAGAAATTATAGGGGAAAGCTTAGAAGTTTTTCAGTTATTGATAATAAAATTTCCTGCAGTGGTCATACTATGTGGGAGTTTGCACAATAGAGCATACTCTAGTCAGCTAGTATGAAGGGCTTCATACATTTAGATGGTTGTGTTTAAAAGTCTAACTATTTTTAAGAACTTAATTATAGTTAATTATAAACACTAATGTAACAATATTTCCCTGGTCTAGTGACCTTTATTCACAACAATAAGACATATATTCTGCACTCATCTCTTCATAGAACCTAGCAAAACTTCCCTGCCTTTAAGGGTGTCAATATAGTTTATTAGATATATGCGTTTATTAAAAGTTTAATAAATTTAATTATTAAAAGATATATTTGTATTTATTTAAGTTTATTAAAAGATATATTTGTATTTATTAAAAGTTTGTCCAGTTCTAAAATTATTTTTTAAAGAAGTTAGTGGCAAACAAATGCAATAAAATAATTACAAATGAAAGTTTTAAAATGTTGCCCAGGTCAAAGCATTGATTGAGAATAGTAATCAGCTGTTCTAATCTTTACATATTTGTATATTTTGTGATTTTATTGAAAGAAATTTGATTGATTTGGAGAAGCAGTTTCTTGATATGTGGAAATGTGAATGGATTAAGAAAGCTAAAAGGCAGTAGAAATTCATTGATAACTATTCTAATAACTTTCTCTCAGGATTGGTTTTCCAGTGATGTCATTCCCTGAAGAGCTAGCCCCATTAAGTGGGTCAGACTAGGAATTCAGCTCTATGGGAAGGCTAAATATAAGAGCTTTATCAAGATTAACTGTAATAACAGAATCTTGCAAAGTCTGAGTGTGCTCCTATCTCCTCTTCTTTCTTACAATTCACTGAGTTAAGATGTACATCTGAGCCTTTTCCAAAAGTTAATCTGTTCCAGACTTAAAAAGCTGCCTCACCCCCTTTTGCCTAGTCTATAGCTTCCTCATATATCCGGCAAGGTATTAACTCCATACTATCAGAGTTGTTTGACAGTGAGATGGGCGTCATATATAATTAATACATTATCCTATATGCTGCTTTAAAAGTCCAGGATGCCTATTACATCATCGAGCTGAGTCTGCCATATAAAAGACCAGCCTCTAGCTAGGTCCCCAGCTTTGAGTCAATTCCTAGTCAAAACGAGCTTTGTATCTTGGAAGGAGAGTTAAGGATCGTAGCTAGCAATTAGCTGGAAAAGGTTGAAGGTTTGATCTCAAGCCTCTGATACACAGCTGCTCCGAGGCTAAAAGTTTTGCTCCTGGGTTTCTCTCTTTGCTTGGGGCCCTTAGAGCCTATAGAGTGACAAAGACCCATCAACAGTTTCATCAAGGTTGCAGGTTTGATCTCAAGCCTCTGACACACAGCTGCTCTGAGGCTAAAAGTTTTGCTCCTGGGTTTCTCTCTTCGCTTGGGGCTCTTAGAGCCTATAGAGCGACAAAGGCCCTCCAACAATTTCTCCTCGTGCAGGCGGCCATTTTATTACCTCAGCACAAAGAATGAGGCCAGCAACCATTTTAATTGGCCAGAAGCGTCGGTTTGTCTTATCCTGTGGCAATATTTCTGAGAGAACTATCCCAGTGAGATCAGGGGACACATATTGAGGGTTGCTTCCAGCACCTCTTGTGTACCCCTGGTTTGATCATGGAGGCCTACAAGCAGACAGAAACCTCTGGATTAGAGGCACAGCCCTCCCTTGACCTCTACCTTTGTGGTCCCTTCAGTGGATGCTCCAGTAGTGGCCGCCTCCTCCTCCTCTGGCACCCCCACCGAACCAGAAGACGTGCTCAAGCATGAGTGTTAGGAATACACCCTAGCAGAATCTGCACAGCTGTCAGGCAGGCAGGCAAAATATGTGAGATAGACGTTTTTGTAGCTTACACTCAGTAAAACAGATACACCGTGCTAGTTAAATAGTTTATTCCAGTAAGAGTTATAGCATAATCAAACAGTCCATATATCATTCACTAATTCAGTCCGTCCAGGGATTATTCAGTTGCAAATTCCAGTGACGAAAAAGAGGTCAATAAACTTACAAAATATCAGTCCAGTAATATATCTCCTCGCAGTAGAGATATGAAGAAGTCAAAACTCCTCTCTTCCTTCAGCAACTCAGCAGTAGGGAAAACACGCAGTTAACAAACCATCAATTCATCAAACCAGTCAATCGTCAGGAATCGTCAGCAATTGTCAGGTACTCTTGCTCCCTCTTATGGCGGTTCAACACCGCACCCAAAATTACATGCTTTGCAGTTTAAAGTGACACACACTTAAACTTACAATCATAGTTTATATATATTATTTTACCCAAACTACGTTAGGTAACCTATGTTATTCCTAACAATGAGGACAAAAGATCAGAGCAAACGCTCAAACTTAACCATCAGGCCTTAGCTTGGGCTGTCCGAGCATTGACAGTAGCGTCATTTTTTACCAGAGCCTCACTCAGCTGGCTGCATCAGTTACAGGAGTGCCTTCCTCCATCTGATTTTAGATCTCACCAAGATCTAAACAAAATTATTGCAGCGGCTGAATTTATGGTGGATGCCAGTCTGAATTCAGCAAAATTCGCCCCCAGAGCCATGGCCTCCTTGATCACAGCTAAACAACTACTTTGGCTCCAGAACTAGCAATCTGAATCACACCATAAGTAGAAGCTGGCATCGGCTCCTTATGTGGGTGAGAAACTCTTCGGTGAGGCCCTGGATCCATATTTGATCAAGACCAGGGATAAGAGGAAGGTCCTCTCCTCGACAGGTAAGAGGGAGGATTACCGCCCAACCCCTTCCATCCGTCATCTTTCCGGGCCAAACCTTCCTCTCGCTTCTCCCGTCATCAGAGGGGCTTCCCTCAACACCAGGAGCAGTGCCCTGAGACGAATAACCAACAGCAGCACCAATATATGGGTAGACAGCCCTTTCGAGGAGGAGGGGGCTGTGCCTTCTGACACTCCAAGTAAACGCCTGTTCCCCCTCCCATTGGAGTTTATCTGGCCTTCTTTATCGCCAGATTGGATGCCTGGGTCCTCAATACAATCAGATCGAGTCCGCAATTAGAATTCCTTTCACCTCTAGAGTATTTTTTGACGTGCCCCGTATCAGGTGATGGTGCTAAAAGGGCATCCAGCATCTTGTTGATATTAGAGCCATTCAACCAGTTCCTGTGCACCAGCAAGGGTGAGGGTTTTATTTCAGGCTTTTTGTGGTTCTAAAGGCATCTGGGGGATGGCTTGCCATCCTAGATCTGAAGTTTTTAAACAGGTTCATCCCATACAGGCATTTCAAAATGCAGACCTTGCATTCCATCCTAGAGAACATTCAGGAGGGTGACCTCCTCTCTTCCATAGACTTTACTGAGGCCTACCTCCACATTCCTATCTGGCATCACCACCGCCAGTTTCTTCATTTTCCAGTACCAGGCCTTTTGGGCTGTCGTTGGCTCCCAGAGTTTTCACCAAAGTACTGGCAGCATTGGTAGCTACCCTTCGGGAGGTTCTGTCAGACTTCGGTGTTACCTGTATAACATCTTAATCCAATCCACGTCACACCAATCTGCCCTACAATCTCTCCTTGGCTTATCTTTCCAGACTTCTGGGAAAGATGATCTCTTTCATCGGTATCATCCCGTGGGCAAGACTGCACTCAATGATTCTTCAGTGGTTCCTGCTCCCCTTTCAACGAGCAGGCACCAGCAACTCTTACTCCAGGGTGCAGATCTTCCCACAGGTTCTGCACTCGTTCCGCTGGTGGCAGTCTCCGATGCTTTGGAGGAGGCATCCGTTCAAAGAGCCGGACAGATTGCTGATCACAACAGATGCCAGTCTCCAGGGCTGAGGGGCTGTGCTGGACGTCGAGATGGCCCAGGGATGTTGGTCATTGGCAGAGGGGTCTTGTCCGATAAACTGGTTAGAACCCAGGGCTATCTTTCTCACCCTCAAACATTTCCATTCAAGGGTGACGGGGCCATGTACTGGTGATGACGGACAATGTGGCCGCAAAGGCAAATGTCAGTAGTGCAGCTTGGCCTCCAATAAAGTAACAATGTTGCCAGCCAATCAAGATACAAAAAGAGCCAAAAAAAACAGACAGAAGATATTAGAAACACCAATCAAGCAGAACACAGCAAACTCCAAGACCAATAAACACAGACCAAGACTCCCAACCAATCAGGGTGAAGAAAAAACCATTCTGGCACAACAATAGGCTGCCCCAAATTTAAATCTGAAACCACTATAAAAGCCTGACTCACAGATGAACACTATACAGAAGCCTGATGATGGCAGATGAGATTCTGCCGAAACGTTGCTACAACTTTAAAAGCATAACTACAGTGACGTGGGAAAATACCCGAACAAAGCTGAATGCCATACATGTAAGTACCCGCGAAAACTTAAGAAAACATATACATACATACATACACACACACACACACACACACACACACACACACTCTTACACTCCTGGAGAAGCGCTCTACTTTCAACCACAGGGGTAGGCATCACCCCTAAGTATAAATAATAATAGTAGTAGTAGTAGTAGTAATAACAACAACAACAACAACAATAATAATAATAATTATTATTTTTTTAAAAAATTAAAGTTAGAGACATGAGATTCAGTCCTCCACAATGGAAGGTGACAACATCTTCCGGTCCAAGACAAATAAGTCCCGAGATAAGTCAGTGGGCCCCAAAAAGGCCTCTAAGGCGGCGGATAAGGATGCCCATAGACGGGCACCAAGCCTCGGAAAGGCAGTGGCAGAAACGGGCCAGGGAGGCAGACAAGATAGCTATGACACAACAATCGGATCAGGGCCCAAGTACATTGTTGGGGCCCTTGGACTTATCCACCCAACCCAGACAGACTATTTCTGGACAGCCTCCCATAGGCATATCTCCTCCAATGAGCACTGCCTGGCGAATCCCAGAGGCAACCTTCATCCCTACGGCTGCTGGGTTAAGGCAGGAGGAGGGATTATCTGAGACTATTCCCATCGAAATGAGGCAATGGATGGAGATGGCCATACAAAAGGGCATTGCAGCTAGAGTTCAGAAATCCAACCGGACCAGACACTTTTCGGCTACTTCGGAAGCAGGATCCTTGTCTGCTTGATCCTTTGCGCATATGGGACATCATCAAACTCAGGTATTCCCCAATATCCCTGACATACCAGCCCAGGGTCTTCGGGAGGAGGTGGAATTAGATGACCAGGATGTTCCCATGGAGGTGGGGTCGATCCATCAGATGGACTTGGGATTGTCAGAGGCTGACTCACTAGAACGAGGAATGTCGGATGACAAAGGCCTCATTCTGGATCAACCTACCTTTTCTGGTCTTTTTTGTCTGCACCTCTTTAAATTTTACTGTTCAAAGTAAAGAACACCGCTAAACTAGGCACATCATCCATTGTCAACAGGGTCTCAGGACGAATCCGAGGCTCTAATATTCTCACAACCGGCTAATGAGGCAGAAACTATTCCTGTCCCTCGTATGTTTGCTGAATTAGTACAAAATCAATGGGCATCAGCTGCATCCTACCCAGCTCCAACAGGGTACAATAAACAATATTATAATTTGGCACCAGAGTTTTCAAATTTTCTCAAAACGCTGGAGGTGGATGAGCCCGTTGTGGTACTGGCCTCTTCTTCAACCTTTCCCAATAAGGCCGAGGAAGCCCTGAGACCGGAGGAAAAGAGAGCAGAGTTGGCACTCCGTAGGGCGCATGTTTCTGATGCCTGGGCCATTAGGGCAGCTAGAGCTGTGTCCTTTTTTACACAGTCCACCCTACGATGGTTCTTCCACTTGAGGAATATATTGCCGGCGTCAAATGTCAGAGCCCACCAGGACATTGCTAAGATTATTGCAGCAGCAGAATTCTCCACCGACGCCACATTTAATGCAGACAAATTCTCGTCTAGAGCCATATGGCTCAGACATTGGCAGATGGATACCAAGCATAAATGCAAGCTGGCATCAGCCCCATTATCGGGGGATAAATTATTTGGCAGTGTCTTGGAGCCCCTGCTTATTGAGAATAGAAACAAGAAAAAAGTGCTTCCCCCTCTTTTTTGGCGATCTGAAAACAGAACGCCCCAGTCATTTCGAAGGGGTTCCTTTCAGCCCTACTATCAAGGCCCATATGTTTCCAGATCGCAAAGAACATCAGGCTATTGGTATACTTCGAATAATTGGTTATTAGCTGAGAATTTTATTTCTGCACATTGTGTTTATTTAGTTTTTGTTAAAGTTGGTTATTTCTGTTATGATTGTTTCTCAGGAGCAAGTAAATTTGGAAATCTGATAAGCTTAGTAGTGCATGTTATTTTATTCTATTTCTCCAGTTCCATGTATCTACAACACTTTTCTAAGCTGCCTCCCATTGTAATTCAGGTATATTATATACAGTAGTTTTCTAAGCTGCCGCCCCCTTGTAATTCAGCAACTTCTAGTACTTTATTTTATTTGAGGAAATTATATTTTACATAGTTCGTTTTTTACATTTTCCCAAACTTTTAATCTAAGGATTTGTATCTATTCTATCTAATATTCCTTTATGTCTGTTGAAACTGATTCTCCTGAAATCTATTCTAGACTGCATATTTCAGGGTTTTTTCCCCCTGTAGATACTCAAACTGCAAGATGATACGGCCACTTCCTTCCAAAGTTCCTGCTGTATTTACTGCTTCAAACAACTTTTTCTTGTTGGTAAGGGGCAGACTTGGGACATTTAATCTCTTTGTCTCTTCTTTAACCTTCTGGAAAACAAAACAGCAAGATAATTGAAGAATTGTTGAACCTTGCAGTCATGACTAGGCTGGTTTTCCAACAGATGTTCAGATAGATTTAAAGTGTCTCTATGTTTCTATTTATGTAACATGCTCCAGAAAGCAATTATCCACATCTTGTTCCTGGCTTATTAATGTGGAGAACACCCCTACAATATTTTTGTTCTATCACCTTCCTTACATACTTACCCAAAACTTTTAACTGAACATATCACCTATGTGCTCTGATAATTCACATAATACAAAAGAAACTAAATAATTGAATGAGGGAAATAGATTAGTTCAATAATAATTGAATTACTGTCTTGAAAAAAGAAAGGCTGGAATTGTCTGAAAGGAGTGGTAAAGCTTGGAAAGAAGAATGCAAACATTATTGAGAATGGGAATAAGCTTAATGAGTTGGAAAAAATACAAACTGCTGGTGAAAGAACACTAAAATATGGAATCAATCAAAAAGGATGGGGGAACAATGAACCATAATAGTTCTATAATGGAAAATATATCTTGTTTTCCCAATTCTTGTCACCCATCCAAAAAGCAGAACTTGAGTGGCAATTACAATGATACGATCCATCATGAGGTTACTGATTATAGAAACTGAAGTATTGTATGTCTTCTTGATTTGTTTATTTGTATTCAGCCTTTATTGTTTTTATAAATAACTCAAGATGGCAAATATATCCAAAACACTTTCTTCCTCCTACTTTCCCCACAACAACTCTTGAGGTGAGTTGGGCTGAGGGAGAGTGACTGGCCCAAAGTCACCCAGCTGGCTTTTGTCCTAAGGCAGAACTTGAACTCATGATCTACTGCTTTCTAGTCTGGTACCTTAACTACTAAACTAAGTGTTCACCAGAAACAAACCACATGTATTTTGTTTCCATATAATCTTGAAACTACAGGTTATATAAATATTTGAAAACTTTGAAGTAAAAGTATTGGAAAATAAGATGTGCATTAAACATGTACATTATTATGATGATAGATGGGGCGTTGATAGACTTACCAGTGAATGCCTTTTCTAAACATGCTGCAAGAGAGTCCAGCACCGGGATATGACTCCACGCTCTGATGTCATCGAGCTGAGTCTGCCACTATAAAAAAATCAGCCTCTGCTGAGAGCCCCAGCTTTTCTGGCGAAGAACTTGACAGACTTAAAATGTCTCTGGAATACAAAACCCAAACAGTGAGAATACCCCCCCCCCCCCAAACAAGACCAGAAGGTCACAGGGTGGGGCTGGACTCTTGCAGCACGTTTAGAAAGGGCATTCACTGGTAAGTCTACCAACACTCCTTCACCATGCTGCTTCAAGAGTCCAGCACTGGGACATATCGAAGCCTGCATGCCCCAGGGCGGGTCTCCGTCTGGTCCAATCAATCCGATACTGGAAGAACCCTCTGGAGTACCTTTCATCCAAATGCTGCTTCTGCAGAGCCAGAGGAATCCAGTCAATAGTGCCGGATAGATGGAGAAGGCGAAGTCCCTGTAGCCACCTTACAAATCTCCTCAATATGTGCCCAGGCCGTCAAAGTCACTGCACTCTGAGTAGAGTCTGCTGTCAGTTTCTTGGGACCTGGCAATCCCAAGGTCTCATAGGTGGTAGAAATGCACACCTTGATCCACCTGCTTAACATGGGAGATGAAGCTTTAGACCCCAAGGAGATAGGTTGAAAGGACACAAACATTGCTTCAGTTTTGTGAAAGGGAGCAGTGTGTTTTAAATAAATCTGGAGTGTCCTTTTCACATCCAATGTGTGCCACTTATGTTCCAACACATGTTGAGGCTTGGGACAAAAGTCAGGTAGTACAATGTCTTGTACCCTATGGAACCAAGAATTAATTTTTGGCACAAAGGAAGGGTCCAAGTGCAACACTACCCAGTTATCATGGAAAATACAGAGATCGGGCCTCACAGAAAGGGCTGCCAGTTCAGAAGCCCTCCTGGCTGACGTGATTTCCACCAGGAATGATACCTTGAGGGTCAAGGGACGAAGGCCCACTGTAAGGGTTCAAACGGAGGACCCGTGACGGCCTGAAGCACCTTAGCGAGATCCCAAGAGAGATACCTATGGACAACGGGAGGATGCAGATTAGCAGCTCCCCTCAAAAATCTACGGACTGAAGGGTGATGGGAAAGGGATGAATACTTATCCCATGAGAGGTCCAATGGTAAAACCGCCACCTGTTGGCGGAGGATGTTTGGAGTGAGCCCCTTGTCCAACCCGTCCTGGAGAAACTGTAACCCCTCTGGGACTGATGCTTATGTAGGGTCTCGGGACCTCTCAGAGCACCACCCACAAAAATTCCTCCAGGTGGCATCATAAAGTCAGTTCATTGATGCCTTACGAGATGCCTAGATGGTCTCAATGACCCTGTCAGAGAGGCTGGAATCTCTCAATAATTGCAACTCAAATGCCATGTGGCCAGTTGGAACCACTGGGGTTCTGGATGTAGAAGGAGCCCTTGGCTGAGTGAAATCCTGCTGGCCAGGGTTTTCCACAGACTCTGAGTTGACAGATTCACCAGGTCGGTGAACCAGGGCCTCCTAGGCCAATGTGGTGCCAGAAGTACTAGCCCCCGCCTTCTTCAACGTTTTCCAAATGACAGCCAGAATGATCGGAAGGGCGGGGAGGCGTAGAGGAGACTTAGAGGCCACTTGCTCCGAAGTGCATTGGTCCCCTCCACTCCCTGGTTTGGAAACCTGAAGAAGAACCTCCTATCTGTGCGTTCTGGGGCGTGGTGAATAGGTTCACCACTGGAGGTCTGAATTTGAGGCACAACTCTTGGAACAGGGATGGATGGAGGCCTCACTCTGAGTGGTCGACTTGTGTTCAACTCAACCAAGTCTGTCTGGGAGTTGTTGATCCCGGAGATGTGGTCTGCCCTGAGGGACAGAAGGTTCCTCTCTGCCCACCTCTCCAGATGTTCCGCTTCCCGCATCAGGGCCCTGGACCTGATCCCCCCTGCCTGTTGGCATGGGCCTTTTTGGCCATATTGTCCATCATAGCCAGCATGTGGGACCCTGATACTTTGTCTAGGAAGCATCTCAAGGCCAGGAAGATAGCCGAGTTCCAGAGATTGATGGGGAAAGAACTGCCTGTATGAGGCCAGTGACCCTGAGCCATCTGGCCAAATGGGCCCCCCAACCGTAAAGGCTAACATCCATAGTGACTACAATTCTGTCTGGTTCCTTGAAAAGGTATCCCTTTGCAATGGCTTGGGATTGCCATAATCGAAAGAAGCAAAGAATCTGCGATGGAAGCAGCACCCTGTTGGATGAATGGCTGGTCCTGCCCATTGAAAGGGGAGGAGGAACCATTGCAGAGTGCGGGCATGTGGGCATGCCCATGGCACAACATCAGTGCAGGAGATCATCTTCTCAAGCAGCTGGGACAGTAGAGACAGAGGAACGGTGTGAAGCAGTCGAACTTGGTTGATCAACTTGTTGAGGCTCTCCTGTCGCTCTGGAGAAAGGAAGATCTCTCAGTGAGTCGTTGATGATCACCCCAAGGTGTAGCAGATGAGTTGTTGGTAGAAGACAACTCTTGACAAGGTTTATGGAAAATCCATGCTCCTGCAAGAGTTGCATCATGGTTCAAAGGTCGTGGTTGGATGAATGGATGGAGGTAGACTGGATCAGAATGTTGTCCAGGTAGCGTTGGACCCTCACAGGAGGGCTTGGAGGTACATTGCCAATGCTTCCCAAGACCTTGGTAAAGACCTTTGGGGCTGATGAAAGGTCAAATGGAAGGGCCCGATATTGATAGTGCTTACTGTTATAACAAGCGGAGGAACTAGTGAGAGGGCCAGATTGGAATGTGGAGGTAAGCCTCTGTGAGGTCTATAGAAGAGAGGAGATCATCCTCCTGAACCCTCTGAAGAATAGAGTGTAACGTTTGCATCTTGAAGTGCCTGTAGGGGATGAATCTGTTTAAGATTCTGTTGAGATCGAGGATTGCTCTTCACCCTCCTGAGGCCTTTGGGATTACAAAGAGGAGGGAATAGAAACCCAACCTCTGCTGGTCCACAGGAACCATCTCTATGGCTTTCTGATGTCTACCAGGTGTTGGATGGCTGATTCCATAAGAGCCCATTTGGATCTGTCCCAAGAATTTGGACAGCAAACAAAAAACGTCAGAGGAGGGGAGAGAAACTCGAGGCGAAGGCCAGATGATATAGTCCTGAGAACCCAGGTGTCCATTGTTGACTCCTCCCATCTAGAAGCAAAAATGGTCAGACCTCTGATTGGAGAGGATGCAGTTACTTAGAGCATCAGAATGAATGATCTCCTCCCCCTTGAAAGGGCCGCTTCTCAGAAAACTGTTGTTGCCTTGCTGTGCGGTCCAGGTGTTGTTCCTGGCGCGGAGGGAACGGTCTCTGGGCCCGAGGGAACCGAGGATTGGCTTCAGGATGGAAGATGGGAGGCCTGGAGTATGGTATCTGCTAGAATTCCAATCTTTTAGTGGTAGACAACAGTACTTTTCTTTTATCCCTGGTGTCCACCAGGTACAGTTCCAAAACAGTTCCAAAGTGGTTCTCTCTGGAGCATGGAGTAGCTGCCAGCTTCCACTTGCACCGAGAGTTGGACTGCCAGTTGCACATCCATAGAAGGTTTCTCACAGACACAGAGGAAGCCATTGCCTTAGACGCAAATCTGGCGGAGCTTAGGGCGGCATCGGCTGTGAATTCTGCTACGGCAAGTATTTTGTTTAGGTTTTGGTGGGACCTGGCATTGCTGCTTGGTAGCCGGTCTTGGAGTTGGTGTAACCCATGTATTGCTGACCTCGTAAAGAACGAGGCCGCAGTGGATGCTTTCACCGGCCAAGCTGCGGCCTGATGCGTGCATTTCAGAGTTTTTTCCGATCTTTTGTCATCAGGCCTCAAGACATCCTCTGGTTCCTTCTTTAGAAAGGTCTTTGTGATGCTTCAGAGCATTGTGTGGCATCCATCCGAGATGTTCCTGGCTGGGCCCAGTCGCTCTCCATCTTACTAGATGAGGACACTGGAGGTGCTGTCAGCTCCTCAAAGGTCGTGTCTCCCTAGAATTTTGTCAGGCCCTTCTCATGTAGGTGTTGGAGCATCTACTGTAGGTACTGCTAGAGCATTGGCCAGGGAGGGTATCACATTAAAAAATCTTTTGTCTTGGGTTGAGGGGCGAGGCCCAGACAGAGGAGTAGCACATTGATCCCTCACCAAGTCCAATAATAATAATGGAGAGGGGAGCACCTCATTTTGGACCACAGGTTTAGAAAATGAGTCTCCCTGGGCTGTAAGGTCCACCTGCAGCTCCAGTGCCGCCATCTCAGGACTTAGTTGTGGAGTAACTAAAGCCTTGTGGAGTAGGGGCCTGAATAAAGAGGGTTGGAAGACAGCAGCTGATGTGGGCTGCTCCAGCCTACTCTCTTCTTCGTCTGAGAGACAGGAAACCCTGAGCTCCCCTCTCCTCCTCTGACATAGAGGATCTGCTATGCTCTGAGGAATATAAGGACCCTCTGTCCTCATGCTCTCCCCAGCCAGTCAAGGTGGAAGAGTAATGAAAATCAAGGGGCTTTAGAGATCTCTCTCTGCATAGGGGGACGGCCCTGATAGAAAGAGGATAGAATGCTAGGGGCCCCACCAGCCGGGTGGAGGAGCTGCTGGAACCCTCCGTGATGCCTTGCCTAACTGCCACAGAGACCATGGACTGGGTATCTTGAGGTCTGTTGTCTGGAGGGGGAGCCATTGGGCAAAGCCCAACCGCAGTGGAGGTAAAGGAGGCCTCAGCCCTATGCCCCTGGGGCAAAAACCCCTGAGGATTGTAATTACCAGTATCCCAATAAGCTGGCCCGAAGCAAGGCCCAGACCTACTCAGGTCTTGGGGAAGGGAGGTCTCATCAGGCCTCTCCAGGGACCATGTTTGAAGGTGGCTTGGTAAACTATCTTCTGACTCTCCTGCTCTGGGGGCCTAATCTGGGTAGGCCTGAGACTCTCCTGACTGAGAAAGGCCCTGCTCCTGTAGGTGTTGGAAGTTCTTTGCAAATAGCTTTTCTAATGCAGCATGCCTCTTTCAGCTCTCAGCTCTGACTTGGAAGTCTTTTTGAGGGCCAAGGCCTTAGCCCTAATCATAGCTGCTGCCTCTCTGTTGACTGAAAGAACTCTTTGCCTCTTTCTTTAGAAAGGTCTTTGTGATACTTCAGAGCATTGTGTGGCATCCATCTGCGATGTTCCTGGCTGGGCCAAGTCACTCTCCATCTTACTAGATGAGGACGCTGGAGGTGTTGTCAGCTCCTGAAAGGTCATGTCTCCCTAGAATTTTGTCAGTTAGCTGGGATCATTGCTTTGAGGCCCACTTAAAATGGTGCTTGAAAGAACACGATCCCAAAATGGCTACCTGCTATGAGGCCTTAGGTGGTGATTGAGGACGGCCTATAGCCCAGTCACCCTTCCTTCTCAAATCCTTAAGGGAGTGCTGGGAGATTGATGGCTGTGAAATAGTTATGCCTGTGGTCGAAGGAGACACTCCACAGAGTCCAGACCACCCACTGAGGGGAGCGATCGAAATCGTGGCCTAGCGCTGCTGAGGGGCCTTGGGGAGCTAGCCAATTTATTTCTGTTGCCTCATATCACTCTTGTGGCTTGAAATGGTGCTCCGGGAGATGCACACCGCAGAAGACCTGTGCAGGAGGTCTCCTGGCAAAATAGCTCTTAACGAGCTGCGCCTGCTGAGGAAAAGTTTTTTCCTTTTTATGGTTTTTCTTGTCAGTGCCTTGCTGGGACAGCTGATTGGCACAAAACGTATCCCCGCTCTCCCTGTAGACGCAGCTGTACTGGAGCCCCAGGAGCTGCGCTGATGGTATTGATGCTTTTTTTCAGAGAAAAGCAGCTATAGACTGCTTTTTAATTAGACTAGTCCAGAGACATTAACTCTATGTCAAAGAGCTGAGTCAAAAATCTGGGGCTCTCAGCAGAGGCTGGCTTTTTATAGTAGCAGACTCAGCTTGATGACATCAGACGGTGGAGTCATATCCCAGTGCTGGACTCTCAAAGCAGCATGGTGGAGAAGGCATGGAATCTCAAAGCCTAATCTAAACATTTTTCTTTACTTGACAGTACCTGATTTATAATGCAATGTTCAGTGTAAAATATCAATATTTTACTTACTTTATAGTTTTATAAAAGAGATGGTGTAGCTGGTTTATTATTTTAATTAAAATGAGTCTTTTAACTCTGTAATGTTTAGGATTTTTAGTGTGTGTTGTTTTTAAAAAGAGCTGTGATTTAAGAGCGAACACATCTGTATGAAATATTATAGGGTATTTTCATAGTTAGCAAAGTTTCCTATCTTTTACCTGTAGCTCTGTGTATGCCGAGGTGTACCCAGCCTATAATTATGTTTGTCTATTGTAGAGTTACATTGTTTGAAATGGTATTTTCCAGGGGTGAAATTCAATTTTTTTTCCTACCAGCTCTATGACCTTGGCTTGGTAGGCATGGCTTGGTGGTCATATAACTGGGTGGGTGGGCGTGACCAAGTCGACGTCACTTGGCCTCTCTCTCATCTCATCTCTCTCTGTCTCCCTCTCTCATCTTTCTCCCTTTCTCTTTTTCTCTGACACTTTTTTGGGGGGGAGGAAAGCAAAAGTTCTGCTCTAAGTGGCAAACGCCGCTCGACTGGAGAGGGAAGTGGGCGAGGAGGATTTCTGGCAGGAGGAGAAGTAGCAATGCCTCCCCCAATCTCTCCTCCTGCCCCCTCCTCACCTATACACCAGCAGCACTTGGTGGTCGTGGGGTTGGAAGAAAGTCACAACAGGCAAGGGTCCCTCTGGCTCCTTCTCCATCGCCCGAGCTCCTGGTGATTGAGTCAGCCGGGCCAGGTGGGTGCAAGCGGTCCCAATGGGCTGGCTCTCCCTGGTTGCTGGGGAAACCACTGGCCAGGCTCCCCTCAAAGGCCGCAAAGCGCTCACCGCCCCTCTGGCACCTGCCAAGCCGCCTCCTTCCCACTGGGTATTCAAGCGCTTCTGGTGAGGAAGAGAAGTGCTTTGGGGAGGAGGCTTGGATGCCAGATAGGTGGCAAGCTCTTTGTGGCTGCTGAGGGGGGTGCAAGAGATTGTGCCCTCCCCTCGCAGGCCAGGGAACACCTGGGAAGGGCTCTGATGTCACAATCTCCCGCGTACTACTCTCCCTCCCCGCAGGTATCAATCCTTCCGCCGCCGGTATCACCCCTGTTGCCACACGGATGCAATCTGGTGAGCACGGGCGGGACCAGCCAGGACCGATTCAGCGGTTTGATGAACTGAACCCAATTGTCCCTACCACCTCGTGCGAGGTGGTTGAATTTCACCCCTGGTATTTTCTTGTTGAAATTTCACAGCCCAGATATAAATCTCTTGAATTCAAGCTGATCTCAACTTTATATAAATTTTCACTTCTAAGTTCCTTTCTGAATCAGCAAGCCTTCCCCAGATCTTGATAGCCTATATAACATAATCATTATTGTTTACTTCGTATTTAAGGAATAGCTAATGTTCCTATGTATTTTCTGTTTGCAATGGCATATGGATATCTTTGCTTGAGGTGTTTTGTTTAGTCAGTTTTTCCTTTTACTATTTTTCTCTTGTCATTAGCTTCGTGTCATTAGCTTTGATATTTCAAGGTAAATATTAGATGGATGTTTCTGAACCTTAGCAATGTGGACTATTCCCCAAATTCCTTAGCCAGCCATCTTATGTATGTATTATATAAATGCCTCAGTGAAGGTTGGCTTTAAAACTTCGTAAATTCATAATACGGTAAGTTAGGATTAGTCTGGGACTTCCTATGACTGTTTTTTTTTTTTAAAAAAAATGAGAAAAACCATAAAAGGAATATTGGAATAAAATATACACTGCTCAAAAAAATAAAGGGAACACTTAAACAACACAATGTAACTCCAAGTCAGTCACACTTCTGTGAAATCAAACTGTCCACTTAGGTAGCAAAACTGATTGACAATCAATTTCACATGCTGTTGTACAAATGGAATAAACAACAGGTGGAAAGCATAGGCAGTTAGCAAGACATCCCCAATAAAGGAGTGGTTCTGCAGGTGGTGACCACAGACCACTTCTCAGTTCCTATGCTTTCTAGCTGGTGGTTTGGTCACTTTTGAATGCTGGCGGTGCTTTCACTCTAGTGGTAGCATTAGACGGAGTCTACAACCCACACAAGTGGCTCAGGGTAGTGCAGCTCATCCAGGATGGCACATTAGTGCAAGCTGTGGCAAGAAGGTTTGCTGTGTCTGTCAGTGTAGTGTCCAGAGAATGGAGGCGCTACTAGGAGACAGGCCAGTACATCAGGAGACGTGGAGGAGGCCGTAGAAGGGCAACAACCCAGCATCAGGACCACTACCACTGCCTTTGTGCAAGGAGGGACAGGAAGAGCCCTGCCAGAGCCCTGCAAAATGACCTCCAGCGGGCCACAAATGTACATGTGACTGCTCAAGCGGTCAGAAACAGACTCCATGAGGGTGGTATGAGGGCCCGACGTCCACAGGTGGGGGTTGTGCTTACAGCCCAACACCATGCAGGACATTTGGCATTTGCCAGAGAACACCAAGATTGGCAAATTCGCCACTGGCGCCCTGTGCTCTTCACAGATGAAAGCAGGTTCACACTGAGCACATGTGACAGACGTGACAGGGTCTGGAGATGCCGTGGAGAATGTTTTGCCTTCAACATCCTTCAGCATGACCAGTTTGGCAGTGGGTCAGTAATGGTGTAGGGTGGCAATTCTTTAGGGAGCCGCACAGCCCTCCATGTGCTCGCCAGAGGTAGCCTGACTGCCATTAGATACCGAGATGAGACCCCTTGTGAGACCATATTCTGGTGCGATTGGCACTGGGTTCCTCCTAATGCACTATAATGCTAGACCTCATGTGGCTGGAGTGTGTCAGCAGTTCCTGCAAGACGAAGGCATTGATGCTATGGACTGGCCCACCCGTTCCCCAGACCTGAATCCAATTGAGCAGATCTGGGATATCATGGCTCGCTCCATCCACCAATGCCACGTTGCACCACAGACTGTCCAGGAGTTGGGGGATGCTTTAGCCCAGGTGTGGAAGGAGATCCCTCAGGAGACCATCTGCCACCTCATCAGGAGCATGCCCAGGCATTGTAGGGAAGTCATACAGGCACATGGAGGCCACACACGCTACTGAGCCTCATTTTGACTTGTTTTAAGGACATTACATCAAAGTTGGATCAGCCTGTAGTGTTTTTTTCCGCTTTAATTTTGAGTGTAAGTCTTGGGTCGAGTGTTTTGAGTGTAACCTCCATGGGTTGCTAAATTTGATTTCCATTAATAATTTTTGTGTGATTTTGTTGTCAGCACATTCAACTATGTAATGAACAAAGTATTTAATAAGAATGTTTCATTCATTCAGATCTAGGATGTCTTATTTTTGTGTTCCCTTTATTTTTTTGAGTAGTGTATTTTGTTTCTGCTCTTTATTTTCTCTTAAGGTATATATTGATTGCAAATTTTAATTAGATATATAAACATGCATATGATAACTTATTTCTTCATTGCCTGAAGTGAGATTTGTTTAAACAAATTCTTAGAATCAGCACAATATATGACCATTTTTGATATTTGATGTTGGTTGCTTTGTGTGCCAAAAAAAAAAAAAGCATTACAAAGCTAAGTTGAGAGAAAAGTTAGCAGAATCTTTAGTACATTTTTACTTGATATTTGAATACTTTTATCTGTATTACAAAGGATTTGATACATTTTTACAAAGCTTGTAAGGTTTTGGAGAGCTTTCTCTTTTAACATACTAGAAATCGTTGGTCAAACTCCTAATATGATGGGTTTTGATGGAAAGGTTGCACTTACATATAATGTACAAGTTTAAAACTTGACAAGGTCATTTTATACCTAAAATGGCAAAGCTAAAGCATTAGTAAATTCTGATCTTCAGCTTCATAATCCAATACTTCCAACTATTATAAATTAACATTTGATGGGAAATAATTAAGAATGCAGTTATTTTAAACCTTACAAAGATGATGGTGCTGATTAGAACAAGCAGCCAATGAATGGTTTAAAATTTTAAAATAAAAGAAAATTATATAAGCTAAATAAAATATCCATATATAAAAGGTTGATAAGAGGAAATAATTAGTTTTGAAATATTTATATTTGCAATTATGTAATTAATTTAGATCAAAGTTTGATAGAAACTGTTCGGATTTTTGTTTATTCTAATGTAAAAAATAAATGCTCAGTCTTTTCCTGCAGGGTCTTCTCAGATACTTAATTGCATTGAAAAATTCATTCATGCAAAATAGGTTGCTTATTTATTAACTCCTCAAAATGTTCATATTTGCTTACACAGAAACTTTGGAGATGAGATACTATTAAAGCTAGAACAGAGATTGATTTTTGGTGCTAAGTTGCTTTATGTTTCAACCAAAAATAAAAAGCAAAAACAAATATTTCACTGCCACTTGTTGCGGAACTTTTGAGTCTAATTCTGATATTCAGAAATCATGGCTACCATAGCCAAAATATTAACCATCTACAAAAATGGAAAGGGGTTTTTAGTGAATAAAGTAAAGTAGTCAAAGCAACACACTCCCCATAGCAGAAGAAACTTGATCAAGTTCAGAGCAATCTCCGAGGGTAGAATTAAAAATAAAATAAAAATAGTTATAGGAGAACTTTAAGCAAGAAATTGAAGAAAGAATAAGATGCTCATTAGCCAAGGAGTAGAATGCTCTCTTTGTGAATATTTGAAAAAGTCATTTTAGAGGAATAAATATTAAATAGGAATAAACATTTTCAGCTTATTTTTGTAGATTCATCATCTTCCTAAACTTGCCCAGGTGTTTCTAACATTAAATATAATTTTTACAGGACTTACAAACATTTATTTAGGGGTGGTTCAAAGTTACAGAGGCATTGAAAAAAAAAAGACACAGTCTGCTCAAAATTACGACTGTCACACCACCTCTATGGTCACGTGATTGTGATTTGGACATTTGGCAACCAGCACACATTTACAATGTTTGCAACATTCTGTGATCGTATAATTGCAATTTGCGACTTTCCCAGGCTACTTCCAACAAGCAAACTCAATGGAGAAATCACAGATGGTTGCAAATCATGATCACGTGATACGTTGCTTAATGACTGGGCCAAAAAAAGGGTAAAGTTGGGTGTGCAGTCATGTGATGTCTCACTTAACAACCGTGCTTCCTAACAACAAATGTTCTGGTCCCATTTGTGATCATAAGAAAAATATTAGGTATTCTGCTGTACTTCAGTTTCCTTACATTTGGAACTTAGTTGATTCTTAACCTCTGAAGGAAATACAGTAGCTATAGTGTCACCAGTGTAGCAAAGGTTATCAATGTTTCTTGTTACAATTTTAAATCCCTGTCTATTTTCACCCAATCCAGTTTACTAAGAATATATTTAGCACATAGATTGAGTAAATAAGGAGAATATATAGTTTTGTTTCACTCTTTCCCTGACCTGGAAACAATTTTATTATTATTTTGACCATTTTCTATTCAGACTATGGCTCTTGTCCTGTGAATATATTTTGCTTGACGACAATAAAATGTTTTGGCATTCCCAGTTTCCTAAGGAATTCCACAGCCTGACATGCTTATTACAATCAAAGGCCTTTCTATAGTCAATGAAGCATGTATTTACTTTTTAGTTTTCTTTGTCTTACTCAGTTATCCAGTATGCATGAGAAATAACGGTAATCTCTTACTCCTCAGCTATTATTAAAACCAACTTGACTTGCTGGCAGTTCCTTTTCTATGCAGGGCTCTAATCTGCATTTGAAGATCCTAAGTGCTACTTTGCTAGCATGTGAAATTAAGGACATTAAGAGACGACGTGCCCACTATTCTCTTCTGTAGTTTTTTGTAATTGCGTTGTTCACCAGACATGTTGGCATAGTTTGTTTAGAAGTGTTACTAATTCTTAAGTTGCTTACCATATTTCTATACTATAGATACTGCATCAATCCCTGTATCCATTTGATTAGAATATTGACATCCTTAATGTATAGAATTTCAGTACACATCTTACATCTTTGATCTTGAATCTGTTACTGTCCTTTAGTGTCCTTTAGCAGGTTGGAAGGTTGGAACTACATTTTGAATTAGGAGATCTTTTCCTTTTTCCATGTTTGTTTCACTTTTTTACAGATATTGATCTAAGCAACAGAACCATGAGTTCTAAAATCTATTAGGCATTAAAACTGGCTGACATCAGTCCACCCCATAGAAGTATTGTGTGGAAAATCTGGTATTGTTCATCTAGATAGGTGTTATTTTGCTTGTGTGAATTGAAGACTGTTAGCAATGAATAAGTAATTGGATTTGGAGAAAGTGATTCTCTTGCTTTATTGTCAATCTCCCCTTTTTCTACATCACTATCGCATTAAAGGGTTGTTCATTCAGTAATATTAAATCATTGATTAAATGTACCCAAATATAGTCTTTGCTTTATCCCCCCTGTTTATGAAAGAAACACCACTTCTTTTATTTTTCAAAAGCTTACAATGGGATTTTCTTTTTCTGCACAGTAGCATCTGTAACTAGACATTTCAAAAGCTTTAAATTAGCCACATCATAAACAACAGTAGTAGTGTGAAAGATCCTCTTCTTTTCATCAATAATAGCATGTTGAATGCCATCTGACTTCAGGGGCCCATCACTGAGCACTTATATCAGCAAACACTTTGTCTTGTCTGCCATGAGATTTTCTTGGTAAAATACCGGAATGGTTTATCCTGGCTTTCTCCAATGCCCTATGAAGTGAGGCCTTTATGAGCAGTCATCTGCCTCCAGAATCTCCCTATATCACTGTTCTGTCCAATATAAATGCCTGCCTGCTTTAGCTAGGCAGCTGAGACAACTTTCGTGTATTGGGAGACCCTGCTCAGAGTGTATACTTTAGGCATACATTCCTGGTGTTCTTTGGTTATCCTGCTGTGGAATAGGCTCACCTGCATCAGAATGTGACACCATAGCAGGACTGGGGAATTTCTCATGATTAATATTATTAATATTAAAGAAAAAATATTTGTGTCTTTCTATTAGGCAAATCAGATAGTCCATTCCCCTAATAAAAGTTATTCACAAATGAAAGGGAAAGGATAGCAATATGCAGTAGTACCTCTTTGAGGAAATGGGCAGTACAGAAATGTGATAGATAGATAGATAGATAGATAGATAGATAGATAGATAGATAGATAGATAGATAGATAGATAGATATCGATCAGAAACCAGTAATTAACCTACATGGAGGTAATTCTTATCAAAAATAGAAGGAGAACTTGCAGGGGAAGAAGATTGTTGGATGAAGTTTTTATGCAATTTTTCATCAGTAAAATCTTTCAGGCAGGCTGTTTCTGTCTGACTTTCTATAGTCACATTTTATAGGAAGGAATTTCCAAGGAGATTGATTTTACAGTGACAGAATCAGCAGTGGGCAGAATCTGTAGTCCCATTTTTTCAAATCAGACTGGTTGCTTTAAGACCCATTTGAAGTTATGATGGTCTCAGCAAGAGTGTTTACGACCTCTAAAATACTTCCAGCTATTGTAAAATTTGCCAACTTCTCTCACAGTCATGTGATAATGATATGGGTGCTTGGCAACCTATGACTAGTTATCAAGTGTCCCACAATCATGTTATTACCATTTGCAATCTTTCTCTGCGAGCTTCCCCAAAAAGTCAATGAGAGAGTTAGGGAAGGTTGCAAGTGCTGCCTCCTATCACGGAACTAAGATTTCCCCCTTCCCGATATTTTGCAAATCAAAGGACTGCCTGTTTGGAGGAAATCTCAATTCTAGGCATAGGTGTGATCTCAAAGATCTGAGGTCTGCTTCTGCTGCCTACTAGAGGAGTTCCCTTTTAATGCACTGAGGGGGTGGGAAATCCTTCAGTGGATTGCAGAAAAGGAAATCAGATTTCAAAGCCCTCTGGCGGGCTTCAGGAATGTAGTTAGGAACTTAAGGATCTATCTGAGCCCATTTCTCCTCTCCACTGGAAGAATTCATTTCCCTTCCAGGCTGCAGGAAGAGCTCCATTGGGTATACTTGAACTCTTTAGTGGCGTGAAAAAAAAAAGCGTGAAAATAAAGCTCAGATCCTACAGCCCATCAGAGCAGTTCCCTTCCATGGATGGAGGGGAGTTGAACTCCATAGGCAGTTCCTTCACTCCATCCACTTCAGTAAATTGCTTAATAGCTACAGTTGGAAATGATTGGATTGCAGTAATTGAGTGAAGCAGTCAGGTGGCCAAGGTCTATCTGTAATCTGAATAATTGACAGGTAAAGCAGAAAGTTGCTTCTGCTGCATAATGATGAGTGGGAAGGTGTTGAAGTTCTGTGGGATGTGTGCTTTGCAAATGTGAGAATCAGAGCTTTATCCTTGTGGTTTGTAAACTCAAACCAGTTCATTCTCAAGACTATTTGAAAATGCAAAAGCAAGTTTATATAAAATCTCAGTGACAGTTTATGGTGAGCAAGGACATTCAGTGCATTTAGAGATGGTTCCTAATTGCATCCCATCAGTACTTTCAGCTCAAAAAAAACAGGAATGTATTTAAAATATATCAGTTTCTAATTACTTTGCTGATTAAACACAATGTTCCATAGAAATGGCAGTTAATAAATTATTGGCCCAGATTTTTAATTTTGTTAACTTTGTTAATGTAACATACAGTATATTTTTCTCCTACAGAAATCAGCAGAGTACGGAAAGACATGTATAACGACACATTAAATGGTAGTACGGAGAAGAGAAGTGCGGAGTTACCTGATGCTGTGGGACCTATTGTACAGCTACAAGAAAAACTATATGTGCCTGTAAAAGAATATCCAGATGTAAGTACCTACTAGTCACTTTATTCTTTTTTCTTCTGGTTCATGTGATACCTTTATAGTCTATTTTCTCACGTGACCTCTATTATACAAATGTTGCGGGCCCAAGAATGCTGTTGAGAAGTAAGTCTGTATTTGTTATTTATGGCATCATAGCAAATGGGATGTTGTTATTTTTTAAAGTGGTAAAGTTTGCAAATAGTTTACATCTATCCATATTCCTGCAGTTTTACTACCTTCTGTGTGATCTGAACTTACAAAAAGATATGTTAACAGATAGAGATTCCCATTAAATAGCCCACAGCATACTGTGTCTCAGTGACAAGCTTTCAGGTTGAATGTCCATGGTCTAGTTTTCTTTTATTTTGATATTTCTTCAGAAATTGTGGCTGGTATTTTCAGAAGCAGGGTAAGCTGCTTTGTGGTATATTTCTCAACAGCTCACAGGTACCTGAAATAGGCTGATTGGCCTCTTGTATTTGAATTTGGCAAGCTGACCTATAACTGATCCATGTTACAGGACTCCAAGAAAGCTACTTCCTGATTGGATCCTTCTTTAATTGGCCCAATTGAAGACCAATGAAAATACAATTTCTTCTATTTAGCTGTTCTCTCTCTAAATTCTGTATAATGGTGCGCACATCAGTCTTGCTCATTTGTTGTTGTTACCATATGTTCACTTAAAATACAACACGGCAGAAAATGCAACCCATAGCCTGCGGCTCTTTACAAAATATTTTATGCCTTATTTTTGGTGTGACTTTCCATGATGAATAACAGTGATGTTACATTTTCTCCAGTTGTACACTGTCTGCCTGACTGAGGCATGATAAGAGTCTTTCACAATGGTTTAATAGCCTTTTCCAGACTCATGAGCATAAACAACACTTTTTTAAAAAAATTCTCCTTTGAGTTCTACAAACTAGGGTCATGAAAAGTAGATTCTGTTAGTCACCATCAACACATATGTGTCCTTTTCTCCTTCTCAAACTGGCATAATATTGTCATCTCATTATTGGAACATCTGTCTCAACTTATTCTCTTAAGAGAGCTAATTATTATAATCTTCACATTCTTTTCCAAAAAGGGCAGTGAACATTCTGAAGTATATTTAAGGAAAAATTGCAAAGTAGATTATTTTGGCATGGTTCAATTAGAATATTCTTATCTGGGACTTAAAAGAAACTCTTAGTGCAGGGGTGTCAAACTCATGTTATCACGTCATCATGACGTGACATATCGGGACTTTTTTTCCCCTTTGCTAAACTGGGCGGGGCCGGGACCAGCACGTGATATACCCAGCCTGTGGGCAACGAGTTTGACACCCTTGTCTTAGTGTACTAAAGACCTAATTGCATTACTGCAGGTTTTGGGGTACTTCTAAAAGGTTTATGCACTTTCTTTTACCATGGCATAAAGACAAGCCTAGCCTGCTAGGTAAATGACATTTGATAACTGAATAACAAGAGTTTGAAGGGACCTTGGAGGTCTTCTAATCTAACCCACTTCAAGCAGGAGACTCCATACCATTTCAGACAAATGGCTGTCCAATCCCTTTTTAAAAAACCCCAGTGACTTCTGAAGGCAAGCCATTCCACTGGTTGATTGTTCTCCAGAGTGGTGTCGACAGGATCCAGGTATGGGATATATTCAGCTCTCCTTGGCCATAGACTGAATAGAAAAACTGGAGACACACCCCTTCCAGGCTACCATCTCCAGTTCTTCTATTCAGTCTTGGCTGAACTAGACTGCCTTTTTGATAGCTCTTCTGTTTTTTAATAAATAGAGGGACACCGCCAAGTTAAATTTCATTGGATATATATTCCACCAACAGTCCTAAAGGGACTAGAGGCACGAGAGGCTATAGTTTGCCTTCATGCTTCCTTTGCACAGGAAAAAGAGGAAAACATGCAGAACAGCTACAAAGCGAAGGAACCGACTTCATGTCTGTCAGCTGGCTAGCGGAACACCGGTTTTCGCAGTTCTGACAATATCACACCCAGTGCCTAGAGAAAGGTACTGGGGGTGTCTAGTGCTGACCTGCCTGATAGGTAGCCTGCCCAATAAGGGAGTATTGCCTAGTCAGAGCAGCGGATCCCTGTGGCAGTTCCCTGGCTTCACTGCCTGTCACAGGAGCGCCATTTTGAAGTGAAGAAGATTCAGAGTAACAGAAGCCAGAGCTGGACAAGTTACAACGCTGTAACCTGTTATTAATTTGACACAATCCATGGCTAGGAGGATTAAAATAGCCCTGTTATTGACATTTATCTGCCTGGCTAGAAATTCAGCTCATCAGTCTGTCAAATGACTTTTAGAACAATCTGCTGGCCACAAATTTTTGAACAGCCCTGTGATTGTCTTTCTGCTGTGTTTCAACGGAGACTCAGTCATAGTGTGCAGCATTTGGCTTTCTTCTTTATTCAGTGGCATCTGAATTTTAATACCAGCTGGTGACCTGTCTGTCAGGCAAACTGTTCCCACTAGAAGAGTTGCCAGGACTGCTAGTGCTCCTCCTAATGGACAATGTGGCCACTAAGGTGCACATCAATCGTTGGGGGGGACGGGACACATTGCAGAACTTTAATGAAGGAGGCCTTTCATCTCTGCAAGTGGGCAGAGAAGATCATAATATCAGTCAAAGCAAAGCACATTTCAGAGGTGGTGAATATCTGGGCAGATTGGTTGAACAGGTCCACAATGGATCAGTTCAAGTAGACCCTGCACCCAGTTCTGTTCCAGGAGATTTCAGACAGATTCAGCATTCCAATAGTTGATCTTGTTGCTTCTGCAACAAATCATCAATTGCCTTGATTTTTCTCTCAATTCCCGTCTCAGGGGGCAGAAGGGGTCAAGCTAGGGGCCAATCCAACATCCAGAACCCCAGTGGCTCAAATTGGCTGTCTGGCACTTGAGAGACGGATTCTGAAGGGGAGCAATCTCTCTTCTCAAGTCATCAACACCATCCAGGCAGACAGACGACCATTGACCATTCGAATTTATGAAGCCACATGGAGGGCCTTCTGTATATGGAGCACAAGAAGTATCTCAATCCCACTGAGGTGTCGGTCACCCAGGTGTTAGAGTTTTTACAAGAATGTTTAGACAAAGGTCTTGTCCCCGCCACGCTGTGCAGACAGGTGGTGGCACTATCATCTGTACTGTCCTTTGGCAACCTAAAGTCATTAGCTCAGATTCCATTAATACGTCAGTTTCTCAAAGGAGCAACCAACTTAAGACAGGCGGCGATACATAGGTTCCCCTCCTGGGATCTAGCTAAGATATGCTTCAGGCCCTTACGGTCCCATCATTTGAGCCTCTTGAGAACGGTTGCCCTACAATATTTATCTTACAAATTAATTTTCCTGGTGGCCATTACAGCAGCCAGGAGGATATCAGAGTTGGCAGCCCTGTCAGTCAGGGCTGACCTCTGTATCTTCCACTCTAATCGCGTAGTCCTGCGATTGGATCCAACATTTATTCCTAAGGTCCATTCTTATTTCCATAGAACTCATTTTGCCAAACTTTTGTCCAAATCCATCTCACCCTAGAGAGAAACTCTGGCACACTCTAGATGTAAGGCAAGTTCTTCACATAAACCTTTAGAAAGACGGAGGTTATGTTTATCTCCTTTCATCAGAATTCCTTGGGTCAGAAGGTCCCTTTTTCCTCCATAGGCAGGTGGATTAGAGTGACCATTGCCAAAGCTTATGCAGAACAACATTTATTTGGTCTGATACATGTTACGGCTCACTCCTTGTGTAGCACCGCCACAACAGCGGCTTGGACTACAGAGGCTTCAGTGGAAGAGATATGTTGAGCAGCGACCTGGTCTACCTCTTCGCCCTTCATTAGACATTCACTATCGCTTTGACTCTTTTGCTTCTGATAATGTGGCGTTTGGACGAAGGGTATTACAGAAGGTTTCACCAGAAACTCACTCTCAGTAGCAGCCAGAAACCCACCCTTAGGACATTTGCTTTGGTATGTCCCATGCCTGGATCCTGTCGACACCACTCTGGAGAAGCAGCATTGGTCTTATCTGAGACACACCTTCTCAGATGGTGGAGATAGGATCCAGTCCCACCCCTTTCACTGGCTTCTATGGTCTTGGGTGTGTGGGATGGTACAAACTATGGGTTATACCTAATTATGGAACTGTTACAGTGACTACAATAAGACTTTGATTTCATTGAGAACTGGCGACAGTAGCCTGGAGGGGGGGGTGTCTTCAGGTTTTCTATTCAGTCTATGGCCAAGCAGAGCTGAATGTATCCCATGCCTGGATCCTGTCTCCACCATCTGAGAAGGTGTGTCTCAGGTAAGACCAACGTCCCTTCTCACTATCAGAAAATTTCTCCTTAGTTCGAACTTGCTTGATTAGTTTCTAACCATTGCTTCTTGTCTTGCCTTCTGGTGCTTTGGAAAATAGGTTGACCCATTCTTCTTTATTGCAATAGATAATTCACTGCCCTCCCCCATCCCAAGAGCTGTGTTTGTTGTATTGATATAATATAGTGAGCATACACAAACTTCATAGTTTGATTTCTTTAAAAAAGTGTATTGTATGGCATTCCTGACTAAAATAGATACAGCTTTTTTCAGTAATGCCATACTTCAATTAGATAATGGCTCAGATTAAATTATATTCCTTTGTTAATGTAATACATATTTATAGAATTATAATACATTGTTAATACATTTCAATTTGATTGAGCGTCCAGATGATGCTTTGATTAACATATCAATAATGTAGGCAGGTTTTTTTTAAAGGAACACATACAGTAATAATGTATAGAAATATATAAACGTTGATCCAGGCTTACTGATACCCAGATGTGTTATCTGGAATAAGAGAGTAGTTACTTAATATTTTTTCTAATATACTCTCCGACTTTCTGTTATGAGAGAAGAAGTATTGTTTCGGGGGTAAGTATATCTATTAATTATTCGAATGAAGTTTTGATTTTAAAAGAACTGTTAGTCTATGTAACATATCTTCATTTTAATAAAACAACATTTAAATTATACTACTGGATGTGCAGTTGAAGATCTTATGGAAGTACATTCTGCAAAATATGTTTAAAATAATTTTGTATATGTGGTCTGTGTTTTCAAGATAGTGACACGTTCTAGAAAGCTGTCAGATAATGGAAATCTGGCTTTTTGTTACCTAATCCTGAAACTATTAAACTATTAATCCTGAAACTATTAACTTCAGAGAGTGTATTGAATATTTTTATTTTTGTTATTTCACTTTAATTTTGTTTTGCATACTATAGTTCATAAGAGAAATTATAGTGCTGCTAATGGGATTTTGCCTTGGAGCAGGTGACAACGATCAGTGTCTCTTCCATAGGCGAGTAGTGTATCTCTGACAGTTGTCACCAAGTAGGTGATAAAGAACTGGAAGCCTTGGAAAAAGCTGACTTAAGGTATTCTCTGGGGATCCAGAGAGCATGATAAAGTCCTGCTTATTTGTTTTATCAGTTGATAGTACGACCATCAAATGAATTCTTTGTTAGAAATGTTTAACTATGTGAACTATCAACCATTTCAAATTGGTCATGCTAACCTGTTGTACTCTATAATTCTAAATGTTGCCGTGGAATATATAAAAACAGGTTTTTGTAGCTATTTTACCATGCTATGAGTTACATATGCATACGAGTAAAGAAATATTTTTTCTAGTAATACTGTAGATCAGAGTAACAGTCAATACTTCAGCAATTCTTTTGAAGGACTTTTAATGGAAATTACCAAATTGTTCATATTCTCCAGTGTGCTGAGAATCCAAGGAATGGATTAACTTTGCCTTTCTGCTTGTTAGATTGAACCTGTCAATTTTTTATAGCCAAGCTTCTCGTGTCTGCATTCCCAGTTTTGACTCAGTCTTTAGCTCACACAGATGTGTACAAATTAACTCCAACTTTCTAAAGAGCAGAGCAAAACAACAGACAACCAAGAAGACTATACAGTACAAATCAACTCCAACTTTCTAAAGAGCAGCCGAGGAGACCGTAATAGTGACAGAACTGGGATTGTCAGTCAAGTCCCAGGCCACACAGACCCTGGACAAAGAAATAGCCTCAGGCTGAGCCGTTACAGCCTCTCACTCCGGCTAGGCAAGAACAACTTGATCTCTCAGTCTGGGTCATCAGATAGTGCTCAAGAGCATACCTCTCAGCCAGACAGCAGTGATGGGCTTTTTGCTTCCCTTTCCAACCTGTCCCAGCAGAAGGGAATTGGGAACCAGCTCCCAAAAGAATGAAGCCTACCCCAGAGGCTGCCTTTACCCCTACAGTGGTGGGGCTCTGCCCAAGGGAAGATCAGGAGCCAGAACTATCCTCTCAAATGAGGTTCTTAATACAGAGACTTGCCCAGGGGATTGCTGCAGGCATTCAGCGGAACCGCCTGTCAGCCTCTACAGCATCTGATAACACCCTGCACCAAGGGCAGTATTCTGCATCCTAGATCCCAAGAGGATTATTGGTCCTCCAAAGGCCTTACCCTAACTCCTCCATTCAAAGCCAGGAATCTCTCTTGGAGGAGGATGAATGGAAGGAGTTGATGTTATCAGAGGATGAAGAGGTGAATCCAGACCTCCCCCAGCCTTCACGGGGCTTTTCTGTCCCGCTTTGTTTTGAATGCTATTATATAAGGCCAAGACCACAGACCCAGCCCCCTCAGATTCCACAAACGGCCTGTCTGACCCAAGTGAATTATTGTTCTCGGAGCCGGCCATAGACACTGAGGAGATTCCCTCTCCAAAATTGTTCCTGGATGTTGTCCAGAGGCAATGGGCACTACCAGGGAGAATCTACCACTGAGTGGACATGACAAAAAATTCTATAATGTGGCTCCAGACCTCATGGCGGTTTTACAAATGCCAGCAATAGATGGCCCTGTGGTGGCCTAAGCATCCTCCACCATCATGTCCAATGACACAAAGGATGCCTTGAAAACTGAAGACAAGAGTCCACAGCTGATGCTCCACAAGGCACATCAGGCGGTGGCCTGGGCAGTTAAGGCAGCTACAGCCGCCTCCTTCAGAACTTCCCTGCTCTGGCTCAGGCAATTGCAAGCAAGAATTCTGGTCGATGACGTCCATACCCACCAGGATATTAACAAACTGGTGGCGGCAGCAGAATTTTCTGCTAATGCCACTCTAAACTTGGCCAAATTTGCCTCCAGAGGCATTGCCTCATCGTTGGCAGCCCACCGACTACTCTGACCCTGCCACTGGCAGGCAGATATGAAATACAAATGGAAGCTAGCCTCTGCCCCCTTTAAAGGGTACAAGTTATTTGGAGAGACCTTAGACTTTATTTTGGTGGAAACCAAGGACAAAAACAAGTCTTCCACGGCAACAGATAACCACAAGGAAACTGTAAGTGGAGAACAATTGGGTTTGACAGCCAAGCTCCAGACCCCAAGGAAACGCTCCTCAACGCCGAAATCGGCTGTCATAGGAGCAGCGGTCCAAATCAGGGCATAAAGCCCTTTTTTCCAAAAAGGCCACTAGGCTGAGGAGAAGGACGCATGGAGTTGTCAAAAGGCCTTAGAGAAGGAAATTGCTAAGACTGGAAGGGAGGCAGAGTGATGTAGGCAAGTGGGCATTCTCCCAGGTTTCACTGCTTTTTCCTGCTCTTTTCAATTTCAACTGTTACAACCTCTGTGTGAGGTCAGGCAAATGAATAGCTTGAGCTCCCAGCCTTGGTAAAGAGCTCAAAGCAACCTTTACGTCTTTCTGCTGCGCTCCGCCAGTCTTCACTCCCTCAACTGCAAGGTTGCCTTTCTTGTGGCCATCACTTCAACAAGGCACATCTCTGAACTGGTGGCCCTCTCAATAAGGGAGGACCTTTGTGTCTTTCATCCCAACAAAGTGGTGATATGATTAGATCCTTCTTTCCTTCTCAAGGTTAATTCCTTATTTCATAGGGCACAGGAACTAATTTTACCAGGCTTCTGTCCTGGTCCGAACTGGGCCCTAGAGAAGAAATGACACACCTTGGATGTCAGGAGGGGTCTCCACATGTATATTAAGAGGACATCCTCCTTTAGGAAGTCGGAGGCTCTGTTTGTATCCTTTCAACACTCCACATTGGGTAATAAGGTCACAACGTCAACCATAGGCTGGTGGATACGATGCCTCGCCAAATTGTATGAGCTTCAGGCTCTCCCATTACCTTGGCGAGTGACAGCCCACTCCACTAGAAGCGCAGCCACCACGGCAGCATGGGCCATACAGGCCTCCATTAAAGAGATATGTAAAACAGCGATGTGGTCCTCCCCATCGCCATTTATAAGGCATTATAAGCTGGATGCCTTCACTTCTGCTGAAGGCCTTTGGCAGACAAGTTTTCCAGAAGGTTTACACAGACTTGGGAACACTGGACCAGGCTGCTACTCACTCTTTGGACAAGCCAGCTTTCATATGTCCCATTCCTTGGATTCTCCTCAGCACACTGGAGAAGGGGCGTTGATCTTACCTGATATGCTCCCTCTTGGTGTGCTGAGAGAGAATCCAACCCCCATCCTGGCGACCGTCTGGTCCACAGTCCAGGCATGAAACATGTTCAGGTCAATCTTTACGCAGACATGGGAGTCCCTCACAAAACCCCCCAATAGGGCACAGCTGGGAATGCAGACAAGAGGCGTGGCTATAAAAGATTGACAGACTCAGCCTAACAAGTAGAAAGGCCGAGTTAATCCATTCCTTAGATTCTTTCTCAGCACATAGAGAAGGAGCATATCAGGTAAGATCAACGCCCCTTCTAGTTTTCATGGAGCATGCATATTATTCTAGATTGATTGATTAATTTGATACAGAACCATTGCAATTTGTAAAATATTTTTTAATAGAGTGAAAGTTTAATTATTTTAAATTAATGTTTTATTCTAATGTAAATTGATTAAAATATTTTTTCTAGTTAAGAAATGTATCAAGTAATAACTATAAAAAAACTTATGGTCTTCATTACTTTGAGTTTAAAAAGTATCAGCAATTGAACTAAAACCTCAATGGATAATCTGAAAAAAAGAAATTGTATTAGATAAATTCCTGTTATAGAAGCCCCATATATTAAGCATTCTCAGTTATACTTGTGACAGGTGTAGTAGGTTGTTTATATGTGTGTGTGCACATTTGGAAAACTTTATTTTGCTCATAGTTATGTGTGAATAGTGCAGTGGTATTGCTAAGAATTCAGTATGTTTTTGTTTTAGTGTACAGATTTAGCATGTTCTTTTTCTGAACATTTAGGAAAAAATAGATTAATAGATCTTTAAGGATTAAAAGTTTATTTTTTCACTATATTTAACACCAGCAGATAAATATGTCAATAATGTTGACTCTGGCACTGTGTTTATTTAACACCAGCTTTGTTTGTGACCAACAGTCCACAAAGTGTCGTTATAAATAATAACATTTCAAGAAGCATTTATTTTTTGCCAAATTCAAGTAGTTCTCCACCTTAAGGTTCCTAAACTTTCTAAAACAGACCCTTGACTTACAACTTGGTCTCAAACTTTACCACAGCGTTTTGTTGCCATGGTCACTACTTTGTCTACTGTAGCTTGGAATAATTTTTTTAGACCATCAGGAGGTTATTGTATGTTAGATATTATTTATTACTCCAGAAACTTGCCAAAATATTCCATTCTCCAAATTCCAAGTTTTGTTGCATATTTATTGTAATAAAATGACACAGATTTATAAATAGAATAAAACCTGCTAAGACAGACTAACATTTAAAAAGCTCAATTTAGTAGTGCTGATTGAAGTTTGAATCCTTACTATTACAATCTGAAGTTCCTTTTAATCTCTTTGTTAAGTTACTTAGTTACTATAGTCCTTTATATTTCATAAGCCTTAATTCACTAGGGAGCACTAGCAAGACACATTTTCCTATTAGCTTCCATTTATATCTCAAACTATATATAGAAGAAAGATTGCACATTTTGGCTGTAGCAAATACAGTTTATATTCTTTTATAGGTGCAAGGTAAAAATCCTGTATTGCATATTGTCAATTTGAATCCTGTGGCTTGATTTTGGTAGACACAAAAAAGACATTATTCCTTGCTTGTTGATTTTTAAATACAGAGATATGCATTATTTCATTATTTATGGGTTAGATGGTACCTCTTGTTTTCCATTCAAATTATTGCTAATAATTTGAGGAAACAGTCTTTATTCCCATTTCAGAAACACTTCAAGGGGATAGACAGACACATAGCTAGATACAAAGATAGATACTCAGTTACACAGGTCCAATGTATCTAATACATATATTTATGTATTCAAATAAATAAATTATTTTATTTTATCTGTTAAAATTTTCCCTTGAAATTTTCAGCTCGGTCAAGGCCAATTTTTATCTACATTTATTCTGTGTGATTCAGTAATGTTGAGAGGGACTTATTCAATGATCCAATGGAGGTGGATCATTGCCTTCAGAAACTTTTTGAGTTTCAGATTTGATTCACTAAGGTAGGGATATCAAACTCACTGCTCATGGCCTGGGTGCATCATGTGCTGGTCCCATCCCCATCTGGTTTAGCGAAGGGGGGGGAAAGTCCTAATATGTCACATGACACTGCTGTGACGACGTGAGTTTGACACCCCTGCACTAGGATAATCTTCAAATACTCCTTAGCTCATTGCAGTGCATGTCAGTATTCAGTCTCATCTCCAGATTATATGAGAGTTGCTATGTACTCTCTTCATTCTAATCTATGCTCATTTAGATGTTTGTATATTAACTTCATTGTCAGATACTTACAGGGAGATGCATAATGAGTTCTGCTGACATGTGGCCAGAGATAGTGCAAGAATTTTTCATGTTCTCTGATACTACTAGAAATTGTCTTTTCCATTCTTTGTTTTATTTTTCAATATATAGATAAAAACACAGAGTTCTTTCTTGAGAACGCTATAAGTTGTAGGTGGAAATAAAATGTGTACAGTTCTTACCTGATTAGTTAATACTATGAACATGCTTGATTTTGGATTTTAATACACTAATAGTAGAATATAATATCTATATATGTTTCTGATTCAGTGAGATAAAGATAACCTAATTTACAAGACTTTCAAAAAAACTAGTCATAAAGAAATAATTCACCAATAAATGTATTTGACTGGAATTTGTTTCCCAAGCTTCTGCTTTATGGGTGCATATTGTCCTCTCAGTGAAATGGCAGTGTCAGCTAAGTAAAGGATGTCAGTAGACACCAGAAAAAAGGATAGTTGTCAGAGAAGAAGGGCAATAAATGAGATCAGAGTTAAATATATGTCTGTCACATTCTAGCAGCTGGTTTAAGCCATGCTGTTGTTGTTCAAATACACTGGCCTTAAAAAGGAAGCAAATATATTGTAGCCCACATATGAAGAAGGAAACAGCTGGTGGATTTATCACTCCTCTTAATTGACAGAGAAGGTCAGACTAAAAAAAAATGAAGTAAGTTTCATGTTCTTTGTGTAACAAATTAAAGAGGTACTACTGTATGTAATAAATATATTTCCCTGTGTTCTATAAACATAATCATGTATTATCTGTAACATACTTATTCATATTGAGAGATTTAATTTATGAATATAGGTTTAAATTTTTTTAATTACCACAAATAACTTTTCAGTTTTTCATATGAGAAGCAAAGAAACAGCATTATCTTGAAATAAGTTCAGTCAATTATGAGATCGTTTCTGAAAGGGCAAATACTTTAAAATTGGAGATAAGACTCAAACAAATGGGAATTTGCATTCATGTTTGTGTCCTGTAGATATTCATGTCATTATCTATAGCCTTCAGAGATTTAAAGGCACTGATTTCAGTTCTTTTAAAAAAAGCAGTCACACTACATTGACAGTTTTGGTCCTAGTCCTAGTCTATTTTCAGAAATCTATCCTGCTTACAGAGTTCCAAGCTCCTTAATTTGATTTTTTCCAACCTTTTGTTTGAGCTGATATAACAAAATCTGGTATGGTGTTTGGGTCAGTAGAAAGTTGGATTCTATGTTTAAACTCCCTGGTTTCTACTCTCATAATTGAATATGAGGTTATAAAATAAAAAGTAAAGTTTAAGAATAATGTTTATTTATTAAAATGTGATTGGTAGTATAACAAACACTTCTTACATAATGATAAATCTGGAGAAAAGACATACAGACGGTATGGAATATTTTATTCCCAATTTTCCACAAATAGTCTTTAATTTTAAATTCATTTATTAGCAGAGATATAGTTTCCCATCTACCAGAAGGAACAAGGAATAGGCAGCAGCATAAAAGTATAGGCACTAAAAACAAAAAGGCTATCTAAAACAACAGTGTTGACAATTAAACTCACATTCATCAATCATCCATTCCATGCCAAATCCCTTAAAATCCTGGTCTCAGTACTGCTTTCCTGCAGGCCAACAGAATTAAACCCATGTGTATCTGCAGGAAGCTGTTCCATACAGTAGGCTCTGTGGCAGAGAAAGCAACCTTCTGAGTTCTCACCAGGTGACACTTTTTACACTATTGTTTTAGATAGCCTTTTTGTTTTTAGTGCCCTGTACTATTATTCTGCTGTCCATTCCCTGTTCCTTCTGGTAGATGGGCAACTATATCGTTGCTAATAAATGAATACATAAATCTGCCATTGTACAATAGACATATCATGCACTCTCCAAGGCTTTTCAGATAACCAAAAATAAAGGCATCTAATCTATAAAGGAAGATTGTTCCATAATATAGTGTGCATGGCTAGTGATAGTAATGGGGAGATTGCATTCAAAAATATTGTACCAACCTTATATGCCTGGCAAATACACTGCTCAAAAAATAAAGGGAACACTTAAACAACACAATGTAATTCCAAGTCAATCACACTTCTGTGAAATCAAACTGTCCACTTAGGTAGCAACACTGATTGACAAATCAATTTCACATGCTGTTGTGCAAATGGAATAGATAACAGGTAGAAAGCATGGGCAGTCAGCAAGACATCCCCAATAAAGGAGTGGTTCTGCAAGTGGTGACCACAGACCACTTCTCAGTTCCTATGCTTTCTGGCTGATGGTTTGGTCACTTTTGAATGCTGGCGGTGCTGTCACTCTAGTGGTAGCATGAGACAGAGTCTACAACCCACACAAGTGGCTCAGGTAGTACAGCTCATCCAGGATGGCACATCAGTGCAAGCTGTGGCAAGAAGGTTTGCTGTGTGTGTCAGCGTAGTGTCCAGAGCATGGAGGCGCTACCAGGAGACAGACCAGTACATCAGGAGACCTGGAGGAGGCCGTAGGAGGGCAACAACTTAGCATCAGGACCGCTACCTCCGCCTTTGTGCAAGGAGGGATAGAAGGAGCACTGCCAGAGCCCTGCAAAATGACCTCCAGCGGGCCACAAATGTGCATGTGGCTGCTCAAGCGGTCAGAAACAGACTCCATGAGGGTGGTAGGAGGGCCCGATGTCCACAGGTGGGGGTTGTGCTTACAGCCCAACACTGTGCAGAATGTTTGGCATTTGCCAGAGAACACCAAGATTGGCAAATTCGCCACTGGCGCCCTGTGCTCTTCACAGATGAAAGCAGGTTCACACTGAGCACATGTGACAGATGTGACAGGGTCTGGAGACGCCGTGGAGAATGTTCTGCTGCCTTCAACATCCTTCAGCATGACCGGTTTGGCAGTGGATCAGTAATGGTTTGGGGTGGCATTTCTTTAGGGGGCTGCACAGCCCTCCATGTGCTCGTCAGAGGTAGCCTGACTGCCATTAGATACCGAGATGAGATCCTCAGACCCCTTGTGAGACCATATGCTGGTGTGATTGGCCCTGGGTTCCTCCTAATGCACGACAATGCTAGACCTCATGTGGCTGGAGTGTGTCAGCAGTTCCTGCAAGACAAAGGCATTGATGCTATGGACTGGCTCGCCTGTTCCCCAGACCTGAATCCAATTGAGCAGATCTGGGATATCATGGCTTGCTCCATCCACCGATGCCACGTTGCACTACAGACTTTCCAGTAGTTGGGGGATGCTTTAGTCCAGGTGTGGAAGGAGATCCCTCAGGAGACCATCTGCCACCTCATCAGGAGCACGCCCAGGCTTTGTAGGGTGGTCGTACAGGCACGTGGAGGCCACACACGCTACTGAGCCTCATTTTGACTTGTTTTAAGGACATTACATCAAAGTTGGATCAGCCTGTAGTGTTTTTTTCCACTTTAATTTTGAGTGTAACTCCAAATCCTGACCACCATGGGTTGCTAAATTTGATTTCCATTAATAATTTTTGTGTGATTTTGTTGTCAGCACATTCAACTATGTAATGAACAAAGTAATAAGAATATTTCATTCATTCAGATCTAGGATGTCTTATTTTTATGTTCCCTTTGTTTTTTTGAGCAGTGCAGATACCCGCAAAAACTTAAGAAAACACACACACACACAAACACAAAATAACTAGTAATAATTAATTGGAGTTAAAAAAGGGGAGCAAATAATAAGAGGGTTCCCTGCCCCTGATTGGAGCAGGCCCCTGGACGAGCCAACGATCCAAAACATATGTATATACATATGTCGTCTGAGGCTACAACTTTAAAAGCACAACTATAATGATGTGGGAAAATACCCAAAGAAAGCTGAATACCATACATATACGCATATATGTATATATACACACACACACATACATACATTCATACATACATACATACATACATACATACATACATACGTACATACCTACAACTAGATGTTAGGAGAGCTCTCCATCCGAACTTACACCGAACGGCTCCCTTCAGGGAGACTGAGGCGCTCTTTTGTTTCCTTTCAGCCAACTACTCAGGGACACAAAGTCTCACCTTCAACTATAGGCAGGTGGTTGAAAGCCGCAATTGCTAAGGTGTACGAGACTCAATCATTACCAGTGTCTAGCGGCATAACAGCGCATTTGACCAGGAGCACCGCAACTTCAGCAGCTTGGGCCACACAAGCACCAATAGCATAAATATGTCATGCGGCAACATGGGCTTCTTCATCGCCCTTTATTAAACATTACAAAATTGATGTATTTGCCTCAGCTCTGGCCTCCTTTGGTAGGAGAGTTCTGCAACGGGTCCTTACGGACCATGGGGGGACTCCATTCCAGACGTAAACCCTCCCATAGGACAAGCCAAGCTTTGGTATGTCCCACAAATGGATGCTCGGAGAAGCTCATTGGAGAAAGGGCGTTGGTACTTATTTGATACATCCATTCTCTGTGAGCTGCAACAAGCATCCAGCCCCACCCAATTTCCATCTGGTGGATTCCTCTTCTGGCCAACGACATGGCTGGATGGTGCAGTATAACATCCCGATGGAAGAACAAATTGGTTTCAGAGAAGGACAGTCAGCACTCCATACTGCCTTCTCCTTTATCTTCAAACTGAAAAATACTAAAGTCATCCGCATTGGATCCTTTATATTGTCTCTAAATGTTTTAAAGGCAGATTGTGATTCAGTACCTAGAGATAGCTTCTGGGGAAAACTTTTTCACCTTTTGTTGAAAGGATGAAACAATATGAAGATGCTGTAACAATGTTGCTCTAGTGCAGGGGTGTCAAACTTGATTTCATTGAGGACCGCATCAGGGTTGTGTTTAACCTTGGGGAGGCGGAGTAGGCATAGCCAGGATGGGTGTGGCCACCTCGACGTCACTCGTGTTGGGCACCTGTGGAGGCCCGAGCACTCTGCCAGTGAAAAAGGGCTCCCAAGGTCCGTTTTTGGCTGCAACGGCCTCCTGCAACCCTCTGCCAACCAAAACAGAGCTTGGAAGGACCTGCGTGTGGCCCTCCTGAGTTTCATTTTTTCTGGCAGAGGCACCATGGGCCAGTCCTTTGCTGTTTCCAGGGTGGCCCTGCGGGCCAGATCTTAGCACCCTGTGGGCTGGATCTGGGTCCTAGGCCTTGTGACATCCCTGCTCTAGTGCTTCAGGATTTTTTTTTCACCCATAATTAATATTCACAAATGGGCAAAATAAGATGGTTTTGACAAAGCTTAAATTTCTTCCTTCTCTTATTAAGGAATAGATTTGTTTTTACTCATCTATATTCCAATATAGCAACTTTCTTGATAACACAGACTGGATCTGAGATAGAGTTTCTGTGATCTGCTAGTAATTAATAACTACTAGTCTACTAACAAAATTAGTCATCTTTGCTAAAAGCTCTATTCCTGCAGCTCGTAGAAAGTCAATGGCCTTAGCATTGACCAAATTGAGTTTTTTAAATATTTGGATATATTATTCTAAGCCTTGTTGACCTAGAATCAGCAAAAGAGAGGTGTCACCTTTAGGACTCAAACTTTCAAATGTAATTTTTCATTTTGCTGATGGTGATAACCAATAATCATATCCCAGCTACAATAGAAAGTTTCAGACTTAAGGTCATCAGCCACCTGTTAGACTGTATACAGATTTGCGGTTATTGTGAGTAGATTCTGTAGAGCTGGTTCAATTCAATTTTGAGAGCATTTGTAAAAGCAGATGCCCCATTGTACATCAAATTATCTATCAAGACTAGTATTGGACCTAGTTTCTGTGAATACCAGCATGCAGATTTGCCAGTTGAAATATTGGATCGAATTATTGGATGCTGGGGTGGGGGAAGACAAGCTCTTTGGGGATTCCCTGTCCTGGACTCTTGCAGTTAATGAGAATGGGCGTCTCAGGTAAGCCAGTGCCCTTTCTAGTAAGACTTTTTGTTGTCATAGAAGTCGTATTATTTTGATATATCATATGCCATTGACCCATTGTGTTGCTTGGCATGCTCCTGAGAAAGTCTGATCTGAATTGAAACAAAGGATGCTAGATACTGATATTCAGCGTGAAATAAAATCTTACTTTTGTGGGAAATATGCTTGTTGGAGAAATCATTCTTTCCTGTCAAATGTTTATCAAGCAATCTCTGCCAATCCTGTAGAACAGCTTTCATTCTCACCATTACAATATTTTCCCACCTTCATAGTAAGAAGGAAAATTAAATTACAATATTGTACAAGAGACTTTGGCCCTTGCTCACTAGAAAATAATAGTCTTGCCTGTACTTCTTCTGCAATGTAATGTACCATCTCTATGGTGTGGCAAATTACCAAATAATGCTTTTTCTTTGGAGACTTATGTTGGGTATATGGATACTCCAACTGGTTTGGTTACTGTTCCTGGTCTGCTGCCTACTGTGTTGGTCTATCTGCTTACCTTGGAGGCTACTGTGCCAGATACCATTTCACCTGAACACAAGGACTGTTTACTGGTGAGCTGTGGATTCAGCGTTAGTACTTGAGAGAAAGGTATCTTAAGAAGAAGATATACAAGCAGATAAAGACATTGTATTTACTGTTTAAATGGACTTGATAACTGGATTGATAAACTGGATACTGACATATGGACTGAATGACTATTCTTAATCTCTGTATGAATTAAATACCTATTTAAACCACAAACAGTGTATTTGTCTCAAGTGTGTGTATACTCATGGGCCCAGCCTCACTCTCATTTGGCTGCCTGGCTTGACTGCTGCTGTGCACTCAGCTCAGGGGTTTATCCCCAAAAACTAACAACTTGCACCCCCATTGAAAGGATAATACTTTCCTCCTCCTAACTAATAAGTACTGGGTTTCTGCGTTCTCAATTAGTTGTATTTTTAATTTCTTGACATCTTCAATTATTTAACAATTATGGTACCTTTGATATATTGTAATTTAAGCATCTGTTGTAGCTGACTATATCCACACTAGATTCTTTTCTATTTTCTAGTGCATTTTTTTAAACTAACAAAGCAAGTTTTTTCCATTGTTTTGAAGAAATAATTCAAAATGATAGGCATGTGCTAAGGCAAAGTTTTACAGAATGCTGGGTGTTGATTATTTTCACTATGTTCTGAGCAATTATTTTTCTTCTTTAAAATTTCAGTTTAATTTTGTTGGAAGAATTCTTGGGCCTAGAGGGCTAACAGCTAAACAACTTGAGGCTGAAACAGGATGTAAGATAATGGTCCGAGGCAAAGGGTCCATGAGAGACAAGAAGAAGGTAAGTTCATTAAAAAACAGCACTTGTCAGGAAAACTTTTTCACAGATGGCAGACTTTCCAATATAATTAACTGATTAAACTAATAAAATGCTCAACAGTTTACTATGTTACTAAATTATGTAGTACTTTGGAAAAACGTATTTGCTTTATCCAAATGGTTTATACATATAATATTACATGTCCTGAAGGAAATCTTGAGGCTTTGCTTACTTACAGAGGGTGTGTGGGTATATAGGTGTTTTGGTGGAATGTTTACTGGGATTCTGTCACATACATCAGTACCCCTCCAAATGTGGAGGAAATTAAATTTATCATTAAAAAAGAATTAAATGCAATCTTATTTTCAAGAATAGAATGGCAACTATATTTTTTTTTAAAAAAATGGAAAAATTCCCTGTTACAACTTCATAGTATATTTGGATTATGCAAAGAGCTTCAAGAAATTACATATTTCAGTAAGCCCTAATATATAACCTAACTACTAAGAAATAGCTGTTAACAATCATATTTAACCATGACTGATTTTAATGCTTGAGGTCTGTAATCTGTAATGTATGATTGAGATGTTCATTGCAAAAATCCTAAAGACAATATCTTATTTAGAAAAAGAACTCACTTTCTACTATTTTCTATTTTCTACTATCACTCATTTCATGGTCATAAGCCTTCACTGAAAAACATGAAATCTTCTGGTTGGTTCTTTATATAAAAATGTTGTTATATTTTGAGAATTTGATACAAAACATAGATTGTTTTTTAATCTCAAGACTACTAATTCAATTTATATATCAGCACTTTAAGGCTGCTACGGTATTTAGTTTTCACTTTATAATAATATAAATACTAATATACAAAAGTATTCAATATAATTTTTTACATTCTCCAGAGTTCTTCTGATTATTGTGTGAAATATAAAAAGCAAAGTTAAGATGTAACATTATTTATTTTTAGCTTGACTATATTTTAAATACTAAACCGAAGAATGATTATACTGTAGTGCTAAATTTGAGCTCAGGTCGTCTTCCTCCTCCTCCTTACTTCTTCCAATTAATGTTTTCCAATAAACTTCGTATTTTCTCTACATTTCTTCAGTACCCCAAGAGCATAATTTTACGGGATGGTAGCATCCAGCAAACATCTAGGTTTAGAAACATACCTCTAACATACAGAACTTAGGTTGTTTGAATGGAGGGAATATCAACTACTAGGGAATATCAACACTGGGAAGCAGAAAAGCATCCTGAAAGATAGCACATATGTATTGCTGCCATTGCAAGTTGGTGAAGTCATCAGCAATTCAGTTTCACTTTGGGAGGCTTATTTTCTGATCAGCATCAAGATATAGTTACATTCTTTGTGTGTGTGTGTGTGTGTGTGTGTGTGTGTGTGTGTGTGTGTGTTGGGATTCAGATTTTTTTGTGCTACCGGTTCTGTGGGCGTGGCTTGGTGGGCATGGCAGGGGAAGGATACTGTAAAATCTTCAGTCAGAGGTGGTATTTGCTAGTTCTCCCAATTCTCAAAATTTCTACTACCAGTTCTCCAGAACCTGCTGAATACCATCACTGGTGTGTGTGTGTGCGCGTGTGTGTTTGTGCGCGCGTGTGTGCGTGCTTGCTAGAACTGTTGTGCTATAGGAATAGTAGCTTCTCTGTTGTTTATGTCTTAAGTTCTTGAGTAAAATTAAAGCATGTCTATTTATTTCATAATAGCTCTAGAATGTTAAGGTACACTGAGCGAGTGGATATATGGAAATTTGATAGCATTTTCTAGAAATATAGTCCTATTACCTGGTTGTATAGGAAAATATGCTAAGTAAACTTAAACATAAAATTTAAATTTCTTTCCTTGCTCTCTAATACTGTCTTTTACTCAATTTGTAAAAAAATTACTTACCTAATAGAATAATAAATAATAGTAATTTGTTGAAATTTTAGTTATTATTTTAGATCTATAATTTAATTATGTATAATAAAGTCAGTTATGAGGTTCTTTTTGAAAACACCACCCATTTTTATTACCAAATGCTGTTAATGCATGTCTTAAGTGGTAATTAGATTGCATTCAATTTAAAGAATTTGGGGGGGAACCTTTAGATTTGTATAGTCATCCATCTTACCAAAAGCTAATTGCACAACAATCAGTGTTTCCTCCTAAATACTTTACAAGAGGCCTTCATCCTTCATTTAGTCTTTTCTTAGTCTTCAGATCTATAAATCATTAATTCATTTTATTTCTTCTTTCAGCAAAAATCAAAATAAAGTTCTAGTTCAAAAAAACATTTTTGTTTTATAAATAATTTTGATAATTTTGTTGGTGTCATATACCAACACTACATTATTTATAGAAATTTTCTCTTAAATTATGACAGCGTAAGTTAATATCAGTTTAGTAACAGCAATAACAGTAGCACTTACATACCACTGCATAGTGCTTTACAGCATTCTCTGAGTGATTTACAGTGTCAGCATATTACCACCAACAATCTGGGCCCTCACTTTACTGACCTTGGAAGGATGGAAGGCTGAGTCCCAGGCATGAGCTGGTCAGGATTGAATCCTGGATGTGTGCAGTGTTAGCCTGCAATATTGTATTCTAACTACTGTGCCACCATGTTTACCTAAATTTTCTTTCAAGTACCCCTCTGTATGAAGTATGTTGCTTTATTTTAAATTTTATATTTGGCATTTCAAATACTTGGTGTTCAGTAGTGTTCTGGCATCCAGCCTCCTTGTATACAACTAAATTTAGATCCAGTTCATAATATCTTGTGAATATTGTATATTTTCTTAATAGTATGATAAGACATCTGGCAGATTTATGGGAGAATTTATCTTCTAATGAGAGGTCTCTATGTGCAGAAGAAAAAGAATAGGATTGATTGCACACAGACTAAAATTTCAAAGTGCTTCTAGATTATTTGCATGCCTAATTACTGTGCATTCAAAATTAAGTGAACTGTAGCTGCTTGGAACTGGAAAATGAAAAGCAATCTTTTATGGAGAAAATATCACATTTGCATGTTTGCTTTTTTATATTTTAGAATTAGATTTTTTCCCCCGCATGTGTAATAATAGTGTCTAAAAATACACTTCGGTATTAAATGAGTGAATGGGGCCCTGAAACATCAGCTTTGCTTGGGTGTAGCACAGCAAAGTGATGTTGAGAAAAACTTAGCAGTGATGTGCATTTTAGTGATAAAGGACTATGTCAGAATAGCAATTAATTATCTGCTTTGCTTGATATCGAAAACAGTGGTCATCCTCACCTTCCTACTCCTTGGGAGTATTTTGTTCAAATATTTCTGTTAGTGAAGGATATTAATACACGTTTGAGTTTGCTTAGTTTTTTATTTGATTTGTGTGATTGCAGTAGATAAAGTTCTTGATGTTTTGTCTAAAGTATGTAGGAAAGTATCGAAAAGAATAGTTTACATATGTATATAAGGAAATCTGCTAAATTATTTGAAGAACAGCTCAGTAATTATGCAATTAATTTACACAGTTTCACTGTACTATCTCTGCTTCTTTGGTATTACATTAATAATTTGATTTGAACTGGTACAAAGAAGAAGCCAAAGAAACCAGGTGTGGCAGTATTTCAGATACCTTTATACATGTATAAAAACTAGCTGGGGGAAAAGTAGAACTCAGAATTTGATATAATTCCTGTAATTATTAGGTTCTCTTTCATTTTAATAACAATTGTCTTAAAATGAATGAGATCTTTATAGTACTGTGTTTCTCATAAAACATGACCCACCCCAAAAAGGCCAAGCACTGTTTTGTACGCATATAGTAAAATTAAGCCCTTTCCCCAAAATTTGGCCCTATTTAAGCGCATGCGCAGCTGGTTTTCTCATGCTTGCATTGCGGACAATACTAGGTAGTGAGGGGAGGGGAGGAAAGGGTGGAGGGGGGAACTTGTCCCACTTTTTCCATGTGCCTGGCCTGGCCACCGGGCCACTTCTTGCTGCTTCTTTCTTCTTCTTCTTTTGGCTGCACACAAGGAAAGCAACAGAAGTCTTTGTCTCCCCCAAACTCCACCAGAAATGAATTTTTGGGACCCTGCATGGCATCCTGCTCCAAGAGGCTGCACGGGCGCGACAAGTCTCACAAAGACTCATTTCTGGTGGAGTTTGAGGGAGAGAAAGAAATACTTCTGCTGCTCTCCTTGCATGAAGCCAAAAAGAGAAACAGCAGAGACCCTGGGAAAATCCTAAAAAAATTTGCAGGACCCCCCCCCCCCCCGGTTTTCCTACCGATTGATCGTTCTTTATTTGGGATCGCAGGATACCGTTTCCCTCTCTCTCTCTCTCCCTCTCCCCCTCCCTCCCTCCGTCTTCCTGAGAACAGAGCTGGAAAGCAGGTTAGTGAAGGAATGAGGCTGCCTTGGAGGGGGTGGGGGTGTGTTAGGGACCTGTGTGTGTGTGTGTGTGTGTGTGTGTGTGTGAGAGAGAGAGAGAGAGAGAGAGAGAGAGAGAGAGAACATCACCGCCAGCCTTCCGAGGATCTCTCCCCCCCTCTCCCTCTCTCTCTTTCCCTCTCTCTCTTCCCCCCCTCCCCTATCGGCAGTAGAGGAGCTTCAGTGCCTGGCTGGCAGGAAGGCACATCGCTTGCTCTTTTTGGCCATGAAAGAAACAGCCCAGGAGTCAGACTTTTTCGGGGGTCAAAAGAAAATAAGGCCCTGTCTTATTTTCTAAGAAACACTGTAGTTATATAAGGCAGTTTTTCTATATGTGAGCATGCTTGTGTGATAAATCGGCACACTGTTACAGGGAATTAAAGGGAAAAACTAGTTTTGTATATAATAATAATGAACTCAGTTGAGTATAGCAAGAAAGGGCTATTGAAATGAACAGAATGTATTAGTGCATTTGGAAGATGCTCAGATTTGGGGGAGGGGGAGAAAGAGGCCTAAGGTGATTGTCATGTTTTCCCTGCCCCCAAATGAAGTCTGATAATGTGTTATTTTAATTATTTTAATAATTAAATTAATATTAATAATTATAATTTTAATTAATTATTTTCAATTGATAGCAGTACAAAGTGAGAAAATCCTTAGATCTCAAATTATTCTTTTGTCTTTCTTACTCAGTTAAATCTCTAGAAAGCTTTTATGTTGAATTCTCCCTGTTAGCAATAGAGTGTGCTTTTTGGCCATTTGATGATAATTGTTAGGTTTTCAGAAATACAAAATGCACAATGAAGCATACAAGCACACACACTCATACTGTATATGGTTCTAATATTGTCCAGTAATCTGTCTTGTTGCAATTAAGGATAACCAATTAAATCTGGTATTTCATTTTTTTTCTAGGAAGAACAAAACAGAGGCAAGCCCAATTGGGAACATCTGAATGAAGATTTGCATGTATTAATCACTGTGGAAGATGCTCAAAATAGAGCAGAAATCAAATTGAAGAGGGCTGTCGAGGAAGTAAAAAAATTACTGGTACCTGCAGTAAGTAATATTATTGACATATTGATGTTTGATATGTGTTCCTTAAGGTTATATTATCTTCCATGTGGTATTTACATTATATAGAATAATTAAATATATTGAAGTAAAATATTTTTTATCTAAAGCATTGTTAGTATATGAGCCACTGTAGTGTACAGATAAGATTTGAATGTAGGATATCAATTACTTTTTCAAAAGCAACACTCTGATTTGAAAGGAGTAGTGTATAAGTGCATACTTAGAAGACATACATAGATTTATAGGAGAAACAGGAATATTTCAGACAATTTTTACTATTGTCTGGAGAGCAGTATGAGGCTGTTCATTAAATAAAGCATCCCATCTCTGTAATAAGTGACTTTTAAAGTTATAAGACTCAATTAAACTTGTGGAATTTTCATAAACCATTTATAATAAGGAGGGCTATAAGGAAAATTTTTTGTTAAGCATGGCATGACCCTTGTACATTCTGTAGTAGTAACACTGCAATCTATATATTCTATCCAGATGGGTAAAAAGAGGGTGCATCAGATCTCACTAGGTTATACAGTACTATTGACTGTAGCCATAATTTTGAGATTTGATTTCATAATTTACTGAGGCAACATTTTTCTTATTATAAAATTGTTCTGGTAAATATAGATATCTATCAGATGAATGTACTAAAGAAGTCAGTGTATTGGCTATACTTTATTATATCATTTATGTTCCATAAAAGACTAATTTGGAGATCGGGATATTTCACTACAAGTATGTGCATGAATGAGTAGGATGTTTCGTTATATGAATTTTATAGGTATTTATAAAGAAAAAAACATGCAGAGGAAGAAAACTAATGTACAAATACAAAAATACAACAAACACAATTTGCTTAATATAGAAGGAATATAGAAAGAAAAGTTCCTTAGAGACCCTTATAAAGTTGGAATGTGTTTTATAGAAACTCATATTAGAAGGATTTTTTCTAAAATTATGTTGTATCTTAATAGTTGTATACTAACTATAATAAAATTATTAGAAAGACATAAATATGTCTTCGTTATACCACTGAAAAATTAAATTCTGATGAATGCTAGTAGAATGATACAATTCTATTTAAAATCAGTTATGAATAGACTTGCTTGATTTCATTCATTGAGAACAATTGAAACTCCAGTAAAGATGCAATTTTAGTAAAAATTGAAAGCCAATGTGATTTAGTGGCCAAGGAAGATCCTAAGTTCCAATCCTCCCGTAGTCATGAAAACTAGCTAGGTGACTTTTAAACAGCTATACTGTCTCAATCCTACCATCTCATACAGTGCTTGTTATAGAGAAAATAGGAGGAGGAATATTGAATATTTCATCCTATGTAGGCCAAAAATAAAAGCAGGATAAAAATCAAAGAAATATTAAAAGAAAGTCTATTTTTATCAGGGAAATAAAGTATAGTATAGTTTATTTCCTTAAAACAAAAATCTAAAAAATTCATTAATTTAAATTTTGCCCATGTAGCTTATTAATCAATTCTTCAGCAATAAACTAATTTAGTTCCATTTTTGGTCTTAAATGAAAATTGTTTGCTTTGATACAGTACACATAGTAATTTGTAACTAAACTTATCTCAGTTGTAGATATATTAAGTTTAAAATATAATTGTGCTGATGTTTTGTTCAAATCTAAAGACTGAACAGTTAGCTGTGTTAAACTTTTAATTAATGTTTATCATCAGAATGGATTTTAGTTGGTTTGGTTAAGGATATAAAGATAAAGTGTGCAAAAATTATTTCTGAGTTCTAATTGCAGATAAACTATCAAATTTGTCAATAGTTTTAATACGGATCATTGTTTATTATTGATCCAGAGTTTTGTACTCTGTATCCTTTTATCTCTGTTAATATTTTAATATATATCCATACTTTATGTACATATTAGTTATTTTTTCTTTATTTTTTTCAATCTTTACTTAGAGGAAAAATGGGGTTTTATTTGACTGCCTCTATCTAAATGATTTTAACTACATGGACAATCATAGAGAAAATGATGTTTGTAGTTTAAAATACTACCACACTAAGGGCTATGATTCTTAAACTGCAGCCATCAAGTTATATTTAGAAATCTATTTTTCACTCAGATTGTAGTTTGTATTGATTCTACCAAATTTTCTTTGTAAATGTTGAAGTATAAACTTTTTAGTTTGATTCAGGAAATATCCTTGGTAGGCATATTGTAGGATAAATTGATATAAGTATCTGTAATACACATAGCTTGTTTAACAAGATATAATATATAGGTTAGTACAACATTAAGTTGTAGACCACTAATTTGCCAGCTGCATTGGATTTTTCACTCAGATTCATAAATTGCACTGAGCTAAAAGAAAAGTATGGCTTAGCACAAGTATCTTCAAACTTGGCAAGTTTAAGACTTGTGGATTTCAACTCCCAGACTTCCTGAGCTGACATGACTGGAATTCTGGGAATTGAAGTCCACAAGTCTTAAAGCTGTCAAGTTTGAAGACCCCTGGCTTAACATTTGAGCCCAAGTAGTGATTATATAGTATCATGAAAACAATGAACTATCTTTGACACGGTATAGTGTACTTTTGGATAAAGCATTTTACAATTCTGCTTGCTTTGGTGTTTATCCAAGTATGTTTGTTTTGCCCTCTTGTTTCTCTAGTTTTGTTTTGATTCCATATTTGATATCACCAAATCATGTGAGTTTGCAATTAGAGGGAATAATAAGTATCAATACATATTGTTTTGGAAGTTCAAACAACTAATTGCTTATGCTGTGTTCAAATGGAAAGTAGTTTGTGCATTTTAAGGGATTGTTTTACTTTTTTTTTCTAGAGAAAATCATATTCTATAACTTTCTGTAAAAATGTAGTCATTTTCTTTGCTTTTTGTACTGGGTAGGGAATTCAGGAAGAACAGAAAGTTTTATTGCGATACAAACCCCTGCTAAAGGTTTCAGTTATACATTATGAACTTTTCCCAATACTACACATCTAAGAATGCCTCCATAATAAAGCTTTAAAATAGGCAGATTTGAACAAACATTCATATAACCTTGAATAGCTGTATCAACCAACAATTAATTGTAGTTAAAAGTAATTCTGTATCATCATCACAGTTACCAATTTTAGAAACTACTTTTGTAAATTGATCGTTCTTTAACATTACTTCCCGGCATATTTTAAAATTTAGGAGTTCAATATTTGTTGTAGATTATGTTTCATCTCTAGTTGATCATACTTTTGGCCATGAAGAGAATTTAGACCTGATTTAAAGATGGGGTTTTCTTATTTTAACAGAATTTCTTCCTGAATAACTTTCTCCAAGGGATTCATTAATTTTTCAACATTAATTCATTTAATCAGATAAAGTGGTAAAGGGATCAGAAGGTTAGATGGTGATTGGTAAACAGAAATTGAAATTTCCTAAAATGAAGTGATAAAGTGAGTGGTTCCAGATTTGGGAGTTGGTAGAGTTGAATTCTGAATGAATTCTGAATGAAAATGCACTTCAAGGAAGAGGATTGTAGTTTGGTGGTACTTCTTGGTTTAGTTTTATTTCTGGGGCTTAGATAGCCACAGCAATTGACTTTCTTCAGTTCTAGTCATTCATCTGTTATGTCCTTTCTTAAATAAATATAGCCTGGCCAGAATGGCCATGCTGTAATGTCTTAGTCTATTCTAGATTACTATGCACATTCTACATAAGGCTGTCCTTACATGGAAATAATATTACTTCAATTCTCAAGAATCTGTTATGGGGAATATCTCTTCATATCAATCTACCTCAGAGTATCGGTGCTAACTTACAAAATTCAAAATTCTTAGGCCTAAGTACTTGTCAGAATACTTCTCATAATGTGTATCAACCAGCATACTGAGATTTGTGGAGTGGATTTTGATAGTACTGTTGGGGAAGTTAATAAGAATCATGTCAGTAATGGTTTCCTTACTTTAAACAATTCTGCTTTTTTCTATAGTTTTATTAAGAGGTTAGATGCACCTCTTTATGTAGATCAGTGCTGCGAAGCATATAGCTCAGAGGCCATATGTGACCTGCTAAACAGCCTTGTGTAGTTGGCTAACATTTTTTTAAAAATTAATTCACCACTATTGTCATCCTGAAAGACCCATTGCTGAGCACTTGTAACCCTCACCACCACTTCCTGTGATGTCACCCTTTTTCTAGCTATTAAATAACTGATTGGTGCACCAGGTATTTCTTTATATTGATGTTTAACTTATTAATGTGGCCCTTTCCCCTCTACAAGTTTTGCAGGTCTGAATTATACCTTTGAAATCCCTTGACTTGTTTGTTCTTGACTGCTTAGAAAGTTCCATGAACATATAGAAAGTTCAGTTCTTATTTGTATGTTTTTTTATTATACACTCTTCAGTATTGTTAAGATTAAAAGTGCATAAGTTTTAGTAATTATAACAATGGATCGAATTAAAGAAAAAAAGCTTCTTTATTGATGAGAGAATAAAAGCATGAATCTTTCACATTTGAATTGAATACGGCTTCTTTTTTCACCATTAGATTTCTCCCAAAGCATGCATTGCAAAATATAGATGAATTCTATTTTTATTTTTCCACTGTATTTGAAAATTAGTTTGATTTTATGTTCTCCTTGTTATTCTAAAAAGGGAGATATATTAGTTGTACAAATGTTTTAAAAACATCTACAGTAGAACTTCTGGTCACAACCATACGTTGTTTCATAACTTTGGTCGTGACCCCAACCTAATTTCGGAAATTTGGTGCTTACAAAAAAAATGGCACGAAGGGGAAATCGGTCCCGAAACAAAAAAAAATTTTTGAATTTTTTTGTTGGAACCTGATTTGATCATGGTCAGAAGTGTTCGTCACCAGAGGGTTTACTGTGTTAGGATTGTAGATCTACTACATAGATTCTACTTTGTGACAGTTTTCATTGGAACATAGCTGCTGCATTTTCAGTATTATTCTTCTCAAAATAAAATCTTGAATCCATACGTTCTGATACCTGTGTGTCAACTTTGGGGTTAAAGCCAATGATGATTTGAAAGGAAGATTTGAGTTTGAGGCTCTGCTTATTTATGAAGTTTGTTGATTGGTCTTGTTCAGACTGTTTAGCTGTTGTGCGAATAAAATATTGCAACAAATTCTTTGAAAAGTGGCATACAGTGTTAACATTCAAGAAATAATTAGCTTCCTCTATGATAATTATACAGGGAGTTAAATTTGCACTTTGAGGATTATATTTAGAAAAATGTGTTTTCCTTGAAAATACTTGACAACAGTTAATGTTTTACAAATTTGATGACTTTACTCAGTCTCTGCTCTTCCAAATTTAATCTTTTAATTCTAATTTTAATATTAACATTCTTAATCTAATCTAATTTCTAATAATGACACAACTGTAACTGATCAGATACCCATACTATATTTTCTGCCCAATTCATCCTGTGACTGGACAGGATCATCTGCATGAGAAATGGAGGTTGCTTTCCTGTAAATAGAGTTCTTCCAGAGTGCCATTGTCTAATCAATTATCTGTAGTGTTTCCCTCTTTGGGGAATGATTTAATTAGCGAAAGATAAGCAAGGCAACCAAATACATTGTCTTCATTTGTTGAATGGAGCTTCCTGTGTATTTGGTGACTAAAGTTTCCAGTATTCCCAGCAGTTATTTGCTTGGACAGGGTGACTAAGGAAGAATTCTCCTAACAGGCAAGGAGCTTCTTCTTTCTAACTCCAGTTTTTGTGTCATGTTCCAGGTCTTCCAAAGGTTGATAAGTTCCTCCCCGAAAAAGTAAGTTGGGCTGTAATTTTTCTGATTTAAAAAGTTGTAAAAATAAGCAACTTTTATGGTATTTTACCTTTTTATAAGACTATAAAAGATTGGTTGTTAACGTGCACTTTATTTTATGAACTGTATAGCTTATACAGTTGCAATTCCCTGAAATTGACCCATGAAGCTAAATATAAATAATATATTTGAATCATATTGTGATTTATTATAGGTACTTGATAGTAAATACTGACATTTTGGAATAAAAAATGGAAACATTCATGCAAAGGCTAGAATAGGGAATTCTGAAAGGTTTATATTTAAGGCAAGGGTGTCGTCTTGCGTCGTCACGGTGGTGTCACGTGACATATAGGGACTTTCCCCCCCTTTGCTAAACCTGGCATGGCCATGGCCAGTATGTGATGCATCCGGCCCATAGGCTGTGATTTTGACAGCCCTGATTTAAGGGGTCTAAAATGATAGTAATAATTTATTTTAAGGAAAATCAGAGCTTAAATTCTATTAATGCTGAAATTTATTATTTTAGACATTGTTGTATTCAGGTATTTATAATCCTAACAGTATGACTTTTTTCTTGTTTCAAATGCAAGGACTATAATTCTGTTTCTACTTTTGAATACTTTATATTTGGAAATAGTGTAAAACATGTATAACCTGTATTTTAATGTAGCCCAGTATACTACTTGTACTTGTACATTTGCTGATTAAGAGTGTAGATCAAACTATATCCTTGACTCTTTTTTGTATAGAATGTGTCGTTGTAAAATGAACTCAGGATATATGATACAGGTTTTTTTAAAGTTTTGTCAATAGGAAAAGACATGAGACATGTCCATAAGACATGAATGGCATAATAGTAGTATCTTGGCTATTGCCATTTAACAATTACATCTAGGACAGTGTAAAAAATAAATGGTCTACTTACAAACAACTATAAATGTATAAATACTAAAAAAAATGTCCTCGCAGTAGAGGTCTATCCACTTTGGTCACATGAAGCATTTTAATATCTTAAGTTCTAAGGGGTTATCTTATCTTTGGTGATACCAAATAATTTAGAATGGTTAAAAGGAACAGTGGATTATTTCAAAAGTTTGTTTATGTTGGGAGAATGAAAATTAAAATGGCAAAGTTTCAGTATAAGCAAATATAGTATTGTTTCTCCCCCTCCCTGTGTGTGTGTGTGCACGCTAAACCCTGCATCTGATAAGGCCTAAGCTAATAACTGTTAAAAAATGATCTTGGGATTAGTGTGGTTTGCTTTATAAGAACATTTACAATGTATTTCTGGTATAAAAATTGTATTGGAAATAAGCAGATGAATTAAATTGAATTGGAAAAATCATCATACACTTAGAAAAGAATTTGGGGTAGTAGTCCTGGAATTCTGAGTGTGATTCTGATTATTGTACTTAAGAAAGATGCTGAATCTGAGAAAACACTGAAGAGGGCAACATAGATTCTGAGCCATCTTGCTAGGATGAATGAATTCACTTTTGGAGTGTTTTTCAGGTGGAAATAAGTAAAAGGAAAAAATATTTATGAATGGTCTGGGAAAATGGATAGGAAGATTTTTAATCATTTGTAATGAAATTGAACAATGAATTTCAACATAGATGAGAAGATGCATGTGTATTATCTCTTTTAAAACTTTCAATTGATCTTTGACATAAAGATAGGTCTTTATAACACTGCCTTCTTCAATTTCCCATCCCACTCTGTAATGTAAGTTGGAGTGAAAGAAAGTGGCAGGTCAAAAGTAACTCAATTTCCCTAGTCCAGGAGGGGACTGAAATTAAGATTCTTAAATGCAGAATAATAATACAGTTTATGTCCTTCCCTAAACATCAAGACGAGAAGGTAAATTTTTAAAAATAGCATTTTGAGTACTTGTGAACTCCTCATATATTATTTCCAATAATTCATAAAATTTTGATACATATGGCCTTTATCTTAAATAATTATTAGTATGTTTCTGTAGCCTTAATTCAATCTTTTGCCCTAATTTTAATTTTATTAACCGTATGTCACAAATATCAATGTTGCCAGATTGTATCAAGCATTAAAATTCATATACAAGAAACCCAGGGGTGGGATCCAACAGGGTTAACTACCAGTTCGGTGATTTACGAGGTTTGGTAATTTATGATGTGCTTCCCTGCACGCTGCCAGCGTGCGCCTGTAAATTGTCATCAGCACACTGCGTGCAGAGAAGCAGCCTTTGAAAAAGCCCCTTTTTTCCTGCTTTTTAAACTGCAGCTATGCCTTGCACAGCAGCTGAAATTGAAAAAATCAGGAAATAAAAGTCAGGTAAGAGCCTGGGTAGGTGGATGGGCAAAAACATCAGCAGACATAGAACCAGTTCTATGTCTGCTGCTCTTCAGAGCTACTGGTTCTACAGAGGTGGACAGAACTGGTAGAAACCCACCCCTGAAGAAACCTGATTTTTTAAAAAATTAAACAATAGACAAAACTTTCAATATCATAATTATTATTGCTCCTAGCTTTTTATTTTTTTAATCTTTGCTAGGACCTATAAAATTGACAGTTAAGTGGGAATAAATTTATACAACTTGAAGTGTCTGTTGAAAATTTCCTTATTCTGTTTAAAGAGTTCTCCAATTGATTCTTCTTAACGAAGTTGAAATTTTCTGTTTTGCCTGCAAATAAGTTAAGCATCCATACAACTATCTGTTTCTGAATGATACATTGTCAGTTTGCATAAATTATTATGCAATTCTTCTGAATTATTGTTGAAGATCACAGTTAAGCTGCTTGAGTGATGGTCTAAGCTGCTGTATGACAGCATAATCCGCACTTACATTCCTTGATTTGATACTTAAACGTTTTGAACACAAGAGAGAATTAAGCAGGACATTTAGTTAAAGGATAAAATGTACTGGGGGTTACCATTGAATCTCTATAATTTTTGTCTATTTTTAGTGGCTGTGCATCATCTTTCATAAAAATGTGGATTTTAATATAAGTATTCATTATAAGTAAGCAGCAGTTACTCAAATGAGGTTAGATGATAGAACTTATACTGTGTTTCTCCAACAATAAGGCCTCCCCCAATAGGAGGTCCCCGCATGTTTTATAGGCATAAAATGATATTAAGCCCCTCCCTCCAAATTAAGACCTATTTTAAAACATGCAAAATGGGGAAGGGTGGGGGGCTTGCCATTAGGAGCACCCCACGGGCAGCCATGCCTCGCCACCATCCTCCCTGCTCTTGCCAAGTACTTTTGCTGCACACCCGGGTATGGTGCTGCCTGTGTTGACAGGGAGATGAGGCGACGGCAGCGCTGCTTCCCTGGCTGGCGGGTCCAGCGGAGAGAGCCCGAAGCCGCCCATCCTTTCCACCCCTTGTCCATCCTGTCCCTGTCCCTATGCATCTCCAAGCCTGCCAGCAGCTCCAAACACTGCGGCGACGCTCCAAATGCTACAGCGGCACAGGCATCAGGCAGAGGCACTCGGTGGGGCTCAGCTCGGAGGAGGACACGGCGTGGGCCGTCGCCTCACCTCCCTGTCTGCGGATGGGTGGGTGCTATCACTGTTTCGGGTGGCCTCTCCCGGTGGCCCCTTCGGGGTTGGGCTGGAGGGACTTGGGAAGCCAAGCTCTGGTCGGCCCGGCTCTTCTGCTTGGCAGGCAGGCGCACACCTGTGGCTCGCTTTCCCGGCTCTGCCCAGCCCACACGGCTCCAGCATGGCCCTGGCAGGATGAGCGGAGGGCCCAGCGGGGAGGTGCTCGCTGAGTTGGCCAGAGCTCCGCCGCCAGGCAGAAGGGCCCACCTGTCAGCTGCGCTGGGCACCCCAGGCGAAGCTCTTCATGCTCTGCCCGGCACCAGGCAGGGATGGCGGCTGGGTGCTTCTCCTGGGGTGGGCTGATCCTGCGCTGCGGCCCCGGGAGATTCACCTCTCCATGTGGGGTTGGGCTGCCCTCTCGGGTAGGGGAGATTTTGTCGTAATAGGGCTTTGCCTTCAAACTATGCCCGGGAAGGTGGAGACAGGAGCGCCTGAAGCCGAGTGTCTCCGCCGGGCTCCAGTTGCAGGGAGGAGCCCTGGCTGGCCCTGTGCGGCTACGGCAAACACCATGGTGATGCTCCAAATGCCGCGGTGGCACGGGGAGAAGGGAAAGGAATGGTGGCGGAATGTCTCCCGATACAAAGTGCCCCACCAATGCTGAGGTCAACATCCAAGCCGTCAATAGTCATAAAAGTTGAAATTATTAATAAATTATAAACAAATAAAAGTAAACCAAAATGAGTTATATTAATCACATAGGTATGGATCATCTGTTGTCATTTATAAAGAGAGCATGTCCATAGAAAATTTTGAATGTAGCAGAGGGATGCTAGTGCAAATGAGGAGAAATGCTAATGCTAAAGATAAGATTCCTTATCTTTCTCTGAATATTTTTCAGGAGTTTTCACAACCATTAGAAAGACTTCAGATGATGCAGAGGAAATGTGGGAGGGTAGGGAAAATGTGCTTCACTCCCTTTTGTCTTTTGAGGAATAAAACTACTCAGGAGATGCTTCTAGAAGTACTATTGATGTTTATACTATCTTTATTACAATTATATGTAGGAACATATGTCTGAGATAGCATTCAAAACGTGGTAAATCTTTACATGAAGCATGATTTGAATCGCTAAGTTGTAAAGTTAAAGCCCATTATAGTTCTATTTCTTTTATGAAAAATACTGAAATTAAAATGATAAATACTGCAATTTGACATGCTGTATTTTCATCTTAAAAAAATATAATTCCTCAGTTACCGTGTACAGTGTCAGAAGAATATCCATTGCTTATGTATGTGTGCAAATAAAGAAAGGATATCATAGAAACATGCTGATACTATATTACAGTGAAGTAGCAATAGGAATAGCACTTAGACTTATATATCGCTTTATAGTGCTTTACAGCCCTCTCTTAGTGGTTTACAGAGTCAGCATATTGCCCCCAACAAACTGGGCCCTTATTTTACCCACCTCGGAATGATGGAAGGCTGAATCAACCTTGAGCCTTGTGTAATTCGATCTGCTAAATTGCAGGCAGCTGGCTGCAGCAGAGTAGCTTGCAGTACAGCACTATAACCACTGCGCCACCAAGGCTCTTAAGTAGATTGGAAACTTTTTTCATTTTTAAGAAATTTCACAAACTTGCCTTAAAAATCAGAAAAGTTTGACGGTTTCAAAAATATAACTCAGGTTCCAAGTTATTCCAAGAAAGAGAAATACATGTATTTTGGTTTATATGCAAGAGGGATGAATTAGACCATGTACAACACACATAAAAAGATATTGGCTGTGTAGAGCAAATGAAACAAATATTTAAACTATAATTCTTGCTTCATTTGTAGCTAACATAAAATACACTTTCATATACTTGGGTTAGCCAAAGATGTTCACAAAAATCCATTGACTTTTTAAAAGTTTTTTTTTAATTAAATACATTACAGAGGATTGAATTAGTTGATCCTCATGATCTCTTCTAAGTCTGTGATCCTCTGTAAACATACATCTGTTTTCTAGAATTACTATAAAGATACACAGTATGCTAGCACCAGTGGATTTTTATGAAGGCTTTCATCTCAACCAAGATAACTTCTATTCACAAAAATCCACTGGTGTTAGCAAGATACGTTTTAATAAAAGTTATTTTGTAGAAGTGGATCTTGGAATTTATTTGCTTCAATCAATGTATCATTTAGCAGCAGTGATTATACTGTTGTCATAATGAATTTGAACACACTCCAAACCAGCGTTAAGGAAATTTAAACTGTTGAATACATTTCTGAATAACCACCTTTTTTCATGTAAGGTTTTTTGAATTTCTGTGTCAAAATTTGTAGTGTACTTCATTGTCAAGCACCCATTTGGTAAATTCTATTAAAATACTATAATGGATTATATATTTTGATATACCTTTGTAGAGCAAGTACACAGTTGGTAATTATGTATTTAATATATTTGACAAACTATTACAAGCAAAATTGTTTCCATGTATTTCTAAAATGCATTCTAATATTTTAAGTTTAGGTAAACATGACAATTTAAAAAATCACAATGCCCTTTGAATATAGTATTATGACTTCATGAAATGTACCTTTTTTCCAAATCAATTTTGCTTGAAGTGTTCACGTAGGTATCTGTTTTCCAGCTGTTTGACTTGCTGGGTACTACAGTGGATTTTTTACCCTGCCACATAGTGTTCCAATGCAACTCTTTGTCTGACAGTGGATGGTTGCTGTTGAAATTCAGAATGTGTGGGGTGTTGGTGGCCTTGAGATAAACTGTGATTTCTAGGATTCTATTCTCTTGTGAAATTTCAGTTTTCATGTTTGTAAGATTATTTCATATAATGATTCTAAGTGGCTCCCAAGAATGTATAAAAACAAGGATTAAGAACAGAATTTCCCCTTCCCCCAGGCACCAAGTTAGTGTCCTATTTTAGCCCAGTGCTTAAGGGGAGAGCCGTGTGTTCAAACCTCAGATGGGATGCTATTCCAAAGGGTTAAATCATCAAAAAGCCTCTAAACTCCCCCATTAATAATAATTGTTTATTAGAACATTGCAAGAATAGTATTAAATAGCTATATAAAAGGAAAAAAGAAACATAGTGGATAAAGACTAAAATATCTATAAATTAATAGGGAGTTTACAATTTTAATGAACTTTGAAATTCATTATTTCATTCCATAATTAAATGTACAGAATTAAGTTATGAAAATAACTAGACATCTATAAAAATCTGAATGTGAAATTAATATTGTTATTACCTACTTTGTCATTGTTCGAAGGATAAAAACTTGTAATTATGTAAAGGGTAAGATAAAATAAAAATATTTAAAAATTTTAAAAACAAAAGAAAAATTAAATAATATTAGGAAACTATATATATAAAACTATAGGCAAGCTTTGCAGTTCCCTCCCATTATACTTAACTGATGATTGAAATTGTTTCTATGTATTATCTTTATGTAACATTTCCCCCTTAAAATCAGTACTCCATATCTGAATTTGCCTTGTAGAGTGGCAACTAATAGAAGAATTACTTACTTACATATAATCAAACCTCTATTCTGAATCTACACTGATAATTTTGTCAGATGTTAGTCTTATGATATCTGAATTTAGTCAGGGGTCAAGTGTCAAATTTACATTCATGCCCACCTTGCAAGTAAGTCTTGGCGCTTCTTTTTTTCCTACCTTCTTCCAGCATTAGAGGCTTTTTGAGACAGGTAGGTCTTTGCATATGTCTGAAGTAAGATAATTTGAGCCTGATCATTTGTCTGTAGAGATTCTCAGTCATCCACGTCATGGTTGACCCAAAAGTGCTTTTTCAGGAGGCAACTGGACTTTCTTGTTTTTTCTTTGAAGACGTTTCACTTCTCATCCAAGAAGCTCATTCAGCTCTGACTGGATGGATGGTGGGGAATAGAAGGATTTACATTCATTGCATACAGCTTTTAGCTATCCTGTTTCGGTTGGGCACCCTTCAAATGGTGTGGGAGCATGAATAGATTCCCAGGGAAAGAGAAATAAAAAATAAAAACATTGCAGACTACAGGAACCATCAGCACTACTCAAGTGACCTTGAGGATACAACCCCTCTAAAAGGATGCAAATGACCAGCTGTCTGCATACAGAAGTTCAGATGTGTCACTATTCTTCTTATCCTGCTTCTTCATCTTTCACTTCCATAGAGGAGGGTATTCCACTTCCAGGAATATTACAGTTTGCACAATACTGGTCTTTGTAGATATAGACATATCATGGTATTTGACTACGACTATTGAGAGTTGATCCTAACAGGCAGAAGCAGTACACTACTTTTATATCTTAATTACTAATTTGGTTGGCAAGTATAGTTGTTCTATCATTAATTTGGTCCTTATAGCTTTAGCTTTTGTTTTCATTTTTTACCGTGCGCCTTGATTTGTACTAGTACTAAGGGTTACTGTCAGCCACGCTGGGTACCTGATGATTTGCATTGAAAAACCATGGTACTCACAATTGTAGATTGCAGTAAGCAAGGTTTGTTTTATCAGTCAATTTCACAATAGTCCCAAAAGGCAATACTGGATCAATTCAAGCAAAGCTAGCACTGAGAGCAACTGCCTCTCAGCGCTTATTATGGTTGCCTATCAACCCCACCCAACTAACCTACATCCGTCCGTTTCCATCCTCACCTCCACTCCACACCTACTTACGCCTAATGTTAAACAAACCCATCACCTACAACCCCCACCACCCCAAAAGTATATTCAGGAACTCCACTGCCCCAACATCGCAGAAGGGCAGCCAAGTTCACTGCCATTGATTCTCTCAGCACTTTGCTGATTCTCCCTCTGTGCCGAACAGCTGATGGCTGTCAAAACCGCCAAACAGCTGAGAGCTTGCTCCGGCTTTTCTGTGCAGCTGCAGTATAGTTCAGGATCTCAGTTTGTTGTGACGCCATATCGGGGAGGCAGGCATCGCTTTCAGTTGGGTTCCCCAGCTGGCAGGCGAGGAGCAGACACGCCAACACAAGATGTATGTGGCTGGTAAGCGCCGGGCGAGAAATGACAGGGCTCCCAGAACATCTCCACTGTGAGCCCAACAGTTACATACATTTGCATTTTCAAATAATTAGGGTAGTGTCATTGGCATAGTGCAGGTCATGGATGTTTCTTCCTCTATTAGCTAGGTTAATAACATGGACTGTACAAATATATTTCCAAATAGAAATATTTAATATGAATGTTTAATTTTTTTAGTTACATGTTTGGACATGAATATGTATTTTAAGAAATCATACTAGCCTTTTCTTTGCATTTTTCTTTGTTCTCTTTAAATTCTGTTATTCTGTTTATCTCAGATATTTATTTCAGCTTTTATGTTTATATTTGATTAAGTAATAATAATGAAAGATGTAGTAGTTCATTCCACTTTGAAAACATCATTTTATCCAATTTTCATATGAAAAATAACATAAATATCTTCTTGGTCACTATCCATAGTGCAGATTATTTTTAATCTTAGCTGTACTTTTTCTTAGAATGTAAATTAATTGATTTGCTATTGTATATATATCCTGCTTTTTTCTTGAGATCTCAGATCAGTGTATGGGATACTCTTCCCCCTACATCCACAACTACTAGTCTATGAGGTAGGTTAGAAGGAGAAAATGTGAACAATCACCAGTGAGCACTGTGGATGGGAAATAGAGAATGTCACTTGAAGTTCTGATACCAAGTCTGCATAGAAAACCATGCCCCCTCCAAAAATTGGCAGGGGAGGCTACTACATATAAACAGGAAACAGATCCCACACTTATACTGATTGTGTGTGTGTGTGTGTGTGTGTGTGTTTCTGAGTCTTCCTAATAAGCAGTTATATATTAGTATGTAGTCCTAACATGCTAAAAGGTGTCACTATTATTTCATACCATCCAAGGCCATTTTAATCTAAATGGAAAATCTGTCTTAGGACCCCAAAGACAGTAATTAGCAGTCTTTTCAGAGTGACAATAGTAGAATTACCATTGTAATGGTTTAGTTTAAGGATAAAAGGATTGAATTTGGGTCTCCTTGCCTGCCAAACTAAATCAGTTGCCATGGGAATTTTCAAATAGGCATTCCCTTGAGTGATTTGAAGGGTATGAAACTCATAATAAATTACAGGTTTTAAAGGAGCAATCTTTGCTGTCTCCGGCATAGATTGAGCATAGACTAAGCAGCATGGGGTCTTTAAAGAAAATGCTTACATAGAGAAGTTGAACCAAGCTTCTAAGCAGGCTATCAGCTTATTAAAGCTAAACTGTTTCTGCTTAATGCTATCCAGTATAGCAAGCACAATTCAAGGGAGTTTGTATCAATTCCTTTGAGTAAAAAAAATCTGATTGCTGTAGATCTAAATTAAATTATCTTGCTGAATTAGATACCTTTTCAAGAAATTCTATTTAAAAGAGATATTTATATTGTTTCAGGAAACATTAATTTGATTTTAACTTTCCCCTCCGCATGTAATATTTATTAGACATGCCAAATGTAACTATGAAGAATACTAAAAGCTTTACAGGTAGTCCTCGACTTACAACAATTTGTTTAGTGACTATTCAGAGTTACAGTGGCACTTAAAGTGACTTATGACTGTTTTTCACACTTACAATTGTTGCAGCATCCCACAGTCACGTGATCAAAACTCAGATGCTTGGCAGTTGCTTCATATTTATGGCACATGTCCTGGGGCCATGGGATCACCTTTTGTGACATTCTGGCAAGCAAAGTCAATGGAGAATCCAGATTCACCTAACAACTATGTTACTAACTTAACAACTTCAATTATTCTCTGAAAACTTGTCCTTTTCCCCGAGGCAATTCCTCCCCACAGAGAGCACGGGGTGGGGACATCAGAACCTTATATCTTGTCTCTCAATCACAGAAGAGCTGTTTTTTCAGGTGATTAGGATGACGATGGTTTGCTTCTGTGTTTGGTGCTCAAATTAATGGTTAGCGCCATTTTAACGCAGTTTACTACTGCCGTTGGCGCACAATCTTAACGGCCAATGCCATTCTGAGAGTGCACAGAGTGGAATTTTCTACCTATTCCTGTTGGACTGCAAAGAGGCTTTACTGTCTTCAGAGCTCTCGATGCAGAGACCAGGGGGAAGAAAATTAACTTCCATTCTTTCTGCTTGGGAAGATCTAATAATATGTTGGCAGCCCTCACAGTTCATAGATACAGCAGCAGCAGTCAGATGATAAAGGCATCACGCCCAGCCAACCAACCTTTACGGGGCTGTTCCATCCTCACCTATTCAAATCACTCTTCAAGGCCAAAAACACCGCTTGCCTTAACAAATCTCCCCTCTGCTTAATAACCAGGATCACAAGGGGAGTCAGAGGATCTGATTTTCTCCCAACCAATTACTGAAGTGGACGTTATCCCGTCCCACAGATGTTTTCAGATCTGGTCCAGAAACAATGGGCTTTGGCAGCAGCGTACCCCACCCCCACAGTATATGACAGGAAATTTTTTAATTTGGCACCAGAATTTCAAACTCCCTCAATACTCCACAGGTAGATGATCCGGTGGTAGCCTTAGCACCCTCCTCTGCAATTCCCAACGAAGCAGAGGAGGCACTCAAACTGGAAGAGAAAAGGGCTGAGTTAGCTCTTCACAAGGCGCATCAGTTGGACGCAGTTGGCTATAAGGGCGGCAACGGCTGCATCTTTTTTCACTAGATCTTCCCTCAGATGGCTCCATCACTATACCAAATTCTCATATCAGGACATTGCCAAACTAATAGCGGCCACAAAATTCTCTGCAGACACAACATTCAGTCAAATTCTCTGCATGAGCCATGGCATTGCAGGTTACAGCTCGCTGATTGCTATGGCTTATGCACTAGCAAGCTGATACTAAACACAAATGGAAGCTTGCCTCTTCCCCAATTTCAGGAGACAAATTATCTGGTGCTGTCCTAGATCCACTTCTGATAGAAACTAGAAGTAAGAAAAAGATACTCCCCTCCCTTTTTTGTCACCCAGATAACAGAAATTTCCAGCCCTTTCGGAGAGGTTCTTTTCATCCCTTCTATCAGGGACAATGTTCTCCAAGGTTCCAGAGTGTATCTGGGTTTAGGAGCGGCCAGCAGTCAGATAGATCGGATTTTACTGACAGGAATCGAAGGAGAAGGCAAGGTAAAAGATCATTCTGGGGGACAGGAAACAGAGGCTTCGCTACCCAAAATAGATTCAGAGATTACGCCCCCATTGGAGGTTGACTAAAACTCTTTGCAGACCATTGGGATTCCTCTACCTTGGATTCCTGGGTCAGAGATACCATTAGATTTGGTCTAGCTCTGGAATTCCAATCCACACCCCCTAACTTTTTCATGACTTGCCCTCTGTCCAGAAATCCTATTAAAAGGAACCTGATGGAAAGAGCTATCAGACACCTACTGGAGATCCATGCCATACAACCGGTGCCTCCGGATCAGCAAGGGCAAGGTTTCTACGCACTAGTCTTTGTAGTCTGGAAGAGTTCATGGGGGTGGAAGGCAATTTTAGATTTAAAACGACTTAACCGTTCCTTGGTGTATCTAAGATTTAAGATGAGTACATTGCAATCCATTCTGCTTAGCATAAGAAAGGGCAATGTTTTAACTTCCATTGACTTAACAGAGGCCTATCTACACATTCCAATTAGACCCTCACATACCAAATTTCTCAGATTTTGTTACAACGACCAGCATTTTGAATATGTTGCCCTACTCTTTGGTTTGTCATCTGCTCCAAGGACATTTACAAAGGTCCTGGCAACTCTGGCCGCCCATCTCAGGGGTACACTCGTTAGGCTGCAGTGTTACTTAGATGACATTTTGATTTTATCATCACACAGTCAAGCTGAAATAGATACTCAAATCACCTTAGAGACCCTCCACCAACACAGTTTTTCCATTAATTGGGAAAGAGTCATTTATCTCCGTCAACTAGATTGATTCACCTGGGCACCATTATAGATACAGTTAAAGGGAAAGTTTTCCTATCCCCAGAGAAACAGAGAAACATTAGAAAACTAGCTGTGGGCCTTTGTAGCCACATTGTCGGTCAGGATGAGAAGGGGCGTTGGTTCTTACCTGATACGCTTCTTTTCGTAGAGCTGTTGAGAGTGTCCAGGTTGGGAGGAGCTCCAGTCTCGGCTCTCACAGGCTGAGCTTGAGATTGAGGCACGCCTCTCACCATCACATGGTCCTCCGGGCGTGCCCCAGTTTTGCGAAGACGAGAAGGAAGGTCCTGTTCTCATCTTACTCAGGAAAAAATATTAGTTTGCTCGGTCGAACAGCAGGGTTTCCCACCAGACGGCCTACGGGTGGGGCTGGACACTCTCAACAGCTCTACGAAAAGAAGCGTATCAGGTAGAACCAACGCCCCTTTTCCATAGAGCTGTCTCGAAGTGTCCAGGTTGGGACATACTCAAAGCTTGGCTAGTCCTGCGGGCGGGCTCCCGTCTGGAATGGGACCTCTCCTGGAACCCTGATGACCCGCTGGAGGGCACGCCCAACAGGAGAACCCCTCGGAGGTTGGAATGCCTCAACGAGAGGGCCTGATGAAGGAGGCGGGGCTGTCTAAAGCTAGCCCTGCCGGGATGCCACGGATGCTTACTGAGACCGTGGGGCAAGGAGACTAGGTAGAGCGGCCAAAACCTTGTTAGGGACCCGGTACGAGGAGCCGGGCAGAGGCGAGGATGGAAGTTCCCCTGAGAAGACCTAGCCAGAGTGAGGGGAGCGCCCTTAATAACCGGAGGGTCACCGTTGCGAGGGTGGTGATGGGACGCCCTAGGGTGTTATGGGATAGACCCTGTTGGGAACCCCTGAGAGAACTCCAGGTCAGAGTGATGGAGGGGAGGCGTAAGGAGTTCCCAAACTGTGACCTGTGCTAGTGGGGACCAAGTTTGGTTCCGCCCAGAGCAGGCGGTCGGCCCTGCTCAAGAGCCAACTGACCGAGGACCGCCCCAGAGGGAACTAAGGGTAGTAGTGAGGACCAGGGCAAGGGGTCCGTGTATCTGGATTATGAGGCTGTGGGCGGGGGCCCAGAGAAGGAACCCCAGCTAACATGGGGTGGGGATAAATGTGTTGCCGGCCAGATGCCCTGGGGCAAGGTGAGGAGGACAAGGGTGCTCCAGACTATGAGCCTGCGTCCGGGAGCCGTATGGTCTACCGGGAGTCTTGGTATGGAGAGGTAAGGCAGATATGAGGATTAGGCTTCCCCAACGGTTTGGGCAAGGCTGAAGAGAAAGAGATTTTGCAGGAGTTAAGTGTCAGAGTGGAGCCAGACTAGGCGAGAAGCCTGAAGAGGATTGGCTTTCTCGCTCTCCTTCTCCTCGTTTTTATACTTCTTTCTTTCTTTCTTTCTTTCTTTCTTTCTTTCTTTCTTTTTTTTTTTTGGGGGGCAGCCACCTGGGGAGACTGCATTATCGGAAGCAGCGGAGCGAACCTCTCCCGGATCCCGGGAGGGCTTCCTGGACGAGGTGCCTCCGGACCTGTCTGGTTCCGATCGGTCGGGAGGCCTGTAGGGAGATGATTGGTAGTACCTGGGGAAGGAGGAAGAGCGGGAAGAACCTTGGCGAGAAGAGGGAGAGGAACCTCTGAAATCAGACCTCCTAGCAAGAGAAGGGAGATATTTGCGCTTGTTGCGGGTCTCGGCCAGGAATGGGTCGAGAACCGGTCCAAATAGCTTCCCCCAGAGATGGGGGCTGATGCTAGCTTAGCCTTGTTTTTTACGTCTGCCTGCCAGTGGCGGAGCCAGAGAAGGCGACGGGCAGTGACCTGGGGCAGATGGCCTGGTGGAAAATTTTGCAGCCTGGAAGGTGGCGTCTGCAGAGAACTCGGCTGCGGCCAGAATCTTGGCAATATCCTGGTGCGCTCTGAGATTAGCTGCGGGACGTGCTGCTTGAGCTGCTGGAGCCACTTGATGGAGGTTCTGGTGAAAAAAGACGCGGCCGTGGAGGCCCTGACCGCCCAGGCATCAGAGAGATGAGCGCGGCGCAGAGGCCAGTTCAGCTCGTTTGTCCTCGGGCTGGAGAGCTTCGAGGACTCGCTGGGAGTTGAGCGGGAGGCCAGACCTACTACGGGCTCGTCCACAGGGGGATCGAGCAAGGTAGAGAACTGCGGTTCAAGATTGAAAAACCGCTTGTCCTGGGCGTTGGGAGGGGAGGAGGCCCGAGGAGGCTAGCTGCCTTGAGACCATGTCAGAGAATATGGGTGGGACAGGAATCACTTGGTTTCCACCACAGGCTGGGAGAAAATGGAGTCGGGAGGAACCCCGATGCCGCTGGGTTGGGTGGGGGGAGGTTCAGGCCCGAGGTATTCCTGGCCTTGAACAGGAGGGACCTAAATAGATGTGGTTTAAACAGCCCCAGAAACGCGGGCTGGCCTGGAGAGAGGCCCTCGTCCTCCGACATGTCCCCTTCTGGGGGCCTGCTCCCGAGAGGAGTTCACTGTCTACGACAGACCCCACCGAGATCCTCCTCGTCCCCAAAGAGGGTAGGGTCCCCGAGTTCCTGGGCCTCCATCTCCTCCATCTCCAAGGGCAGGGTCAAGTCCCCGTGGAGAGCTACCTGACCATGCGAAGTTGCTGATCCTCGAGCCTCGGGGGCCTCAGGCCTAGGGGCCAGACCGGTCAGCTGCTGAAACTGTTGTGCCATCCCGTGCCGGATGGCCAGCTCCATCGCTTGTTTGAGATTTTCGGGATTTCCACCGTGGGGGTGGGTGAGGCTCCTCCGGGCGCAGACCTGCAGCAGCTGGGGGAAGGTGGCCTCAGGGGCCTGTCCAGGCTGCGATGAAGAGGCAGAAGCAGGGAGGAGGGAGGATGGGTGGAGGTAGTGGGAGTGGGATTGGAAGGGTCCAGAGGCACAGAGCTTGACTCCTTAGAGCGTCTGTCAATCTCCTTTTCAAGGGCCCTGTGTCGCCTAAGGGCATCCCTTTGAGAGGCTTTGGATGTTTCCTGTGCTTGTTTGCGCAGGTGGTGAGACTTAGCCTTGGCCTTCAGGGAAGTGCCACAAGATGCATTGTCGTCTGCCATCTGGAGAGGAGAAAGGAGGAAAAGTTCTTGATTAACGTGAGGTGATTAACAAGGCTGGACACAGCCTAAGCAGGGGCCGGGAAACCCAGTACTGCTTCGCACCCCCTAGGTCAAGGGCAACAGAGGTGCTTTGCACGTTGTTGAGAAGTAGGGCCTAGCCCAGAAGCCATTGCCAAAGATGGACGCTAAAAAACCGCCCCTGCCGGGCGGACCGGGAAGGGGATGGCGGAGCTGCTACCTCCCTTGCTGGGGAGAGACTGTGTAGCCAGTAGACTCCTATATCTAGAGGAGTACCAAGGCAGGATTGCAAGGTACCAGCAGGGATTTGGACATTCCAAGGATCTGCCCAGGAATCAAACACAATGCGGCCTGCAGGTAGGCCTCGAGCAGTGGCAGGCGTCCCTGGGGCTACCAACCAAAAATTTTAAAGTAAAGTGCCATCATGGGTCCTCGGACAGTTGCACTTTTGGATGCGGCCTACGTAGAGGCTGGGGATCCTAGCGCACGTTTCGCACCCCCTTTGATCAAAAAAATTTTTGCATTTAAAATAGGAGGCTGTTGCACAGCAGGGCCTAGCCCAGAAGCCAATTAGCCAAAAGTTGAACGCCAGGCAGCTACCCCTGCCGGACGGACCGGGAAGGGGATGGCAGAGCTGCTAACTCGCCTGCTGGGGAAGGGCTACAGAGCCAACTAACCTGGTTAGCCTGATGGAAACTAAGCGCAAACAGGCAAGGATATAGGCAGTCCGGAGTCTGCCTATAAAACCTTAAGAAAAACCTTGTTATAGGCCTCTGAAAAATGGCGCCCGGCCATGCGGCCACACACAAGATGGCGGCGACTCCTGCCACTCCCAAGATGGCTGACGCCACAGGGAGCCCAAAATGGAGGGCGCAATGACGAGGCAATCCCCAGCGGCGGCTATCACCCAGGAGAAGTTAAAAGGCCCGGAGGCCACAAAGAAGTACCTGGGAGAGGCAGGGAAGCGTCTCCTGGGTTAGAGGGCGTTCGCGGGGGAAAACGGCCAAAGAACAAAACCAGGCAGGAAAGAACGATGCAGCTTCGCACGGAGCGAAAAGGCGGCAATCGGAGTGGGGGGCAGCGCTCGAAGCACTGGATTCTCCCTTAAAAGGATAGTGAAACAATTCCCCTTAGAAGAAAAAGGCTCCCTAGGGAGCTCAAACCTCAGTTTCCTGCGCTGTCTGAGAGTCCAAGTTGATCAAAAAAAAAGAAAACACGAGGTGCTAGAACGACCAGGAGCGAAAGGAAAACCAGCCTGACTGCCACGAGGCTGAGCAAAAAACTGGGGCGCGCCCGGAGGACCATGTGATGGTGAGAGGCGTGCCTCAATCTCAAGCTCAGCCTGTGAGAGCCGAGACTGGAGCTCCTCCCAACCTGGACACTCGAGACAGCTCTATGGAAAATGTGTCCCTGGATCAATGGTAGAAATTTACGGAGGGCCAGATGGACTGCCGTCAATTCCAGCCAGTTTATGCTACAAGTTTGTTCTGTCATGGATCAGCGACCCTGAGCTGTAAGGGACTGACAATGAGTCCCCCATCCAAACAGACTTGCGTCTGTTGTTATAGTCTGTGTGTGAGGGTCCTTGAAAAGACAGCCCTTGCTAATATTTGTTGTGGTCCACCAGTGAAGCAATATGAGTACCTTTGACGGAACGGTGACCTTGGACATGGCATTGCTCCTTCCTGACCATTGATACGGGAGCAGAAACCATTGAAGGGTTCTGGTGTGGAGCCGGGCCCAGGGAACAATAGAAATACAGAAGATCATTTTTCCTAATAGTATGGATAATTGGGTCAGGGATACTCATTTGAAAGTTCTCACCTCTTTTGACAACTGCTTAATGCTGCTCTGCCTATCTGGTGATAGAGATACCTTCCCAGTCACTGTATCAATGATGGCTTCCAAGTGCAGGAGACAAGTCGAAGGTGTTAAATGACTCTTGGCCCAATTTATTGAAAATCCGTGCTATTGAAGGGCCTGTAGGGTGAGCTGAGTATCTTGTTCAGCCTGCTGGCTGGATGATGACAAAATTAATATGTCATCGAGATAGCATTGTAGCTAAACTGGCTTATTCCTAAGATGGCCTGCTAATGCCGCCAGAACCTTTGTAAAAGTCTGGGGGGGCTGAGGCCAGGCCAAATGTGGAAGAGTTATATACTTGAAGTAGTGGTTATTATATATAACAGAATCTCAGGAATCTGCTATGCGTGGGTCTCATAGGAATGTGTAAATATGCCTCTGTTAAGTCTATTGACATTAAGACATCTCTTTGTCTGATACTGAGCAAGATTGATTTCAAGAAGCTCATCTTAAATCTTTGTAGACAAGCAAACAATTCAGGTGTTTTAAGTCTAGAATCGCTCTCCACCCCCCGCCCCCTTGAACTTTTCAGGACCACAAATAGATGTGAATAAAATCCTTGCCCTTGTTGATCCGTTGACCAGGTTGGATTGCACGAATCTCCAGCAAATGCTGAATTGCGGTCTCCATAAGAATCCTTTTGGTAGGATCCCTTGAAACAGGGCACATCATAAAAAAATCCAGGGGTGTGGAGAGGAATTCTAGAGAGAGACCTGATCTTATGGTCTCTGTGACCCAGGCATCTGATGTAGTGGATTCCCGTTGATCTGCAAATAGCCTTAACTGGCCTCTTATGGGAGAGTTGGGAATGATTTTACTTGGGGCGACGAAAGGACTTATTTCCTGCCCTATGAAAGGACCTTTTGTTTTGTCCCCCCCTCCTATTTCTGTTCCCAAATTCAGATCTAACTGGCTGCTAACCTTGTGTATAACCAGAGGGCCTTTGTGATCTTTGGGAATAGGATCCTTGATAGAAGGGACAAAAGGAACCTCCCCCCCCCCCAAAAAAAAGAACTGGAAAGATTTACTGTCAGGCTTGCGAAAAAGGGAGGGGAGGATCTTTTTCTTATTTCGAGATTCCACCAGGAGCGGATAGTTTTTCAGTAAAATTCAGTGTCATAGCTTGGAATTAAGTATATACATATTATATGTGTGTACATGCACGCACATATATGTTCACACATATATCCTGCCATCCATCAGTCATCCCTTTTGAAATAAAGTAAAATAATAAGAGTATCAAAGGAATGAAAATGTAAATGTAATAAAATACGAGGTAAGGGAAAAACAATAAAGAAGAATCATTTTTGATGAATTAATGTTTAGTCCTTATTACCTGCTGTAGCATGAAATCAGTATGGTATAACAATATGGCATTTTTCTGTTTAAAACTACATATGTACTGTGTGCCTGTCCCTAACCAATACTCTGCTAATGTACCACATGTATAACAGAATAACAGACTTGGAAGGGACTTGGAGATCTTCTCCATTGAGTCGACAGGAGAATCCAGGTTGGGTAGTCTCTAGCCTCATTGCTCTACAGACCAACTTGAATTCTGAGGACATGCCTCCCTGGTAACAGTCCCCAGTTCTTCAACTCTGTCTCAGCTCGTTCAGACAGCCGTAAAAGGGCTCTGAATTATTTGAGTTTTAAAAGAACTATACTACTCCCTGGATTTTCGGAAGGGTTTGACAGCTGTCCAACTTTGTCAGCTTAGCTGCTTTCTGCGCATTTTTATTTTCGTGCCCTTTATTTTATTTTTATTTTTTTCCTTTCGATTTATTGATCGGTTTTTTAGTAGTTTTGGTGTGGATTGTGGACCTAGAGTGCCCCAGATAGCCCATGTGGCCCGGGCTGGGGTTGTCCAGTCTCTTCTTAAACACCACCAGTGTTGGAGCACCCACAACTTTTGTAGGCAATTGTTTAATTCATTTCAATTCATAAATGCATTAAATAGCTAATAGGCATTATAGAAAGTAAATTCTATGCCTATGCTGTAAGCATAGTATTTTGTTATTTCGGTCTTGGATTGTAGTAATAAGTGTGTGCTCATCATGTGCTTTCTCTAAATCATCAAACTTAAAGAGTAAATAAGAGTAAATTCTTGTCATGATACAAGGCCCCACTTCAGAAATTGTACTTTCTCATTGAGAAATTTTCCAGAGACTCTTGGGAGCATTAAACATAATTTTCTTATAGTTTTTGCATTTATTTGATTACTTTTGGCTTTGTGTAAGGGAAAAGTAAGGCTGTCCTTATAAGATAATCTTCACATTCTTAAGCATGTTGTAAAAACATTCCAGAAGCAAACCATATTTTAGCTTTTCTGCAATTACACCTTCTGCAACTACAGCTGTACAATTTTTCGACATTCTCACAGCAATTGTGACTTCCTTTTCATCATTTTTCTTGGACAGTAACATTTATAACATGTGTAACATATTAATACTACATCTTTTCACATCTCTAGAATACTTGTTTCAACATTCCCTAAAGTTGGTTTCTTCCCAATCATTGTATAACTTTTATTTTTAATCACACACGCTCTGCTAGATATGTCATATATATCATATTATCCATTTCCTAAACTGTTGGTTTATTGGCTTCCAAATTGCACTGCACTTTTTATCTCTTTATCTTAACTGTTTTTTATACCGTTTGACTTCATTATTTACAGCTATTTTTCTCCTTATGCATCTCATTCTTGTTTTTTGCAGTACAGTAATAAAAATATTATTTTTCACTTTGTCATTCCACAAGGAATCCCTTTTCATACTTTTCATATAGTTATTCCACATATTTCTGTAACATTGTATCACATAATTGTAGGATAATTGTCATTTAAGCAGTGCTCTTAGTTATCTGAGAAATGTTCTGAGGTCAGAGACCATCTGAAAATAATATATATTCTCCTTTGTGGTGGAGATAGCTTCCAGGATTGGGTAGTCAGTTGCTGCTAGCTGATTGGACTGAGTCTTTCAGATCTGTGAGGACACTCCCCTGTTACCAACAGTCCCCAGAATTTGACTCAGTCAAGCAGCTAGGACAACGTGCTTTCGATCGCTCCTAATTTTAGGACATTAAAACAACAAATATTTGGCAAACCCAATCCTGAATGCTATAAGGATGACAGCTGGCTCCCAGTCTACCATCTGAGCAGCTGTCAAAAAGATTGTCAGACGGGGCTTTGGCCTAGATCAGCTGGAGCCAAATTAGCTGAAGGCCGATCAGCAAGCAAGTAAAATAGCAAACAACATGGTTGGTGTGACCAAGTCTACCTCCGATATCCCTGGTGAGCCTGAAGACTCTTTGAGGGCAGAAGAAAGCGTGCAGAGCAAACGCTCCAGAGAACTTACCAATCAGTAGCCTGGGTAGTGAAGACCTCCACGGCTGCATCGTTCTTCAACAGGGCCTCCCTCATCTGGCTGTGTGAATTGCAGAAGAAAATTCAATGTGAGATCTCATCAGCATATCAATAAGCTATTACATGCCGTTGAGTTCTCTGCTGATGCCAGTGCGGCCAGGTTCGCATCAAGGGCTATAGGATCGTCTGCGGCCTCTCACCGTCTGCTCTGACTCAGACGATGGCAGGCAGACATGAGGTATAAGTGGCAGTTGGCTATGGCCCCCTTCAAAGGGGATAAATTATTTGGAGAGGCCCTTGACAAGGTTCTGGTGGACTCAAAAGACGAGGGGAAGATTTTACCATCCAGATCAAGACATGGTGAATTCCGCTCGACATCATATTTTTGTCGTCCCTCTTTTAGGGTAACGGAGGCTGGGGCGGGTTTTCTAGATCCCAGAGACCTTTCATCCCCAGATAGGAACAACAACAGGACTGGACAGGTAGAAACCACCAATTCCAGAACAAGTGGCCATTTTGAGGGGGAGGGGGTTATCCCTTTGATGCCCTAGATAAACAATCTGTCGCCTCTTCCATTGGGGGACATCTGGCCTTGTTTGCCAGGCATTGGGAGGAAGTAACCACAGACACCTGGGTCCTGGAGATGGTCCGCTTCAGCCTTTCCCTAGAATTCCTCTCCATACCCCTGAGGTTTTTCATTCATTGCCGTGTTTCTAACTATAGGGAGAAAAGGGTTCTCATGGAATCAGCTATTCCACACCTGCTGGATATCCATGCAATCCAGCCAGTGCCTGAGGACCAACGGGATGGGATAGCATTCCATCCTCTTTGTCATCCCTAAAGCCTCAGGGGGATGGAGAGCAATTCTGGACCTGAAGTGTCTGAACCGCCGACTAACATACAGGCAGTTCAAGATGCATTTTCTCCAGTCTATTCTGGATGGAATTAGGGAGGGTGACATCCTCACTTCTATCTATTTAATCGAAGCCTATCTACAGCACGTCCCAATATAACCTGCCCATAGGCAGTTCCTTAGGTTTTTCTATAATGACAGACATTTCCAATACAGGACTTTGCCGTTTGGTCTCTCATCTGCACCTAGAACCTTCACAAAACTCTTAGCAGCCCTAGCAGCTCACCTTAGGGCTATCCCAGTCAGACTCCAGTGTTATCTGGATGACATCCTTGTCCAGTCCTCTTCTGCCTCTCAAGCAGTGGAGGACCTGAGGATCACCATCCAGGTGCTCCAGGAGCACGGGTTTTCTGTAAATGAGGCAAAAAGCCATTTCACTCCCACTAACTGTTTACTCTATCTGGGAGCCGTAATAAATAACTTGGCGTGCAAGGTTTACCTATCCCAGGAGGTCAGTGGAGCATCAAGGAATTAATTATCCTGGTAAAATCCAAGCACAGGGTGCCCCTGGCTCTGCTTTCGAGGCTCTTGGGCAAAATGGTTTCTTATATTGTTATAGTGCCCTGGATGCACCTGCATGCCATGGCTCTCCAATTGTTTCTTCTACCATTTCAAAGGGCAGGTAGAAGTTGTTCCCACTCCCACTGGAGGTAATTTTGGATCCCACTGGAGGTCATTAATCCCTTTAGATGGTGGTCTTCAGAAGCCCTTTCTTCAGGAACCCGATTCAAGGCACCTAACCGGCTAGTTCTGACCAGTGATGCCAGCCTTTATGGCTGGGGAGCTCATCTCCAATCCAGGATGGTCCAGGGACAATGGTCCCGGACTGACTTGGCCCATAACATCAATTGGTTAGAACTCAGGGCAGTCCATCTGGCCTTGAGGAAATGGCAAGACATAGTATCAGAAAATTATGTTCTGGTCTTAACAAACAATGTTAAAGCCACACATTCTAGATCCCTAATGCTAGAGGCAGAACAACTTTGCCTCTGGCTGGAGAAACCATGTCTTGCTCAGAGCTGAGCATATTTCTGGCGCATCCAACATTGAAGCAGACTGGCTTAGCAGAGCCACTATAGTCCATGCAGAGTGGCGTCTGCACCCCACTTTGTTTCAGGAGCTGTTGGAGCGCTTTGGATGACCTGCAGTTGACCTCTTCACCTCTTAGGCAATGCACAACTCCCGAAATTCTTCTCTAGATTTGCAGTTCCGGGGGTGGAGGGACAGATGCCTTATGCAGCCCTTGGCCCTGAGGGCTCCTTTATGCATTTCCCCCACTGCCTCGATCCTGAGGGCGATACAGAAACTATTGGGGGAAAGGGAGAGCTTCTACTTTCACCCCTCACTGGCCTAGATGGTTGAGGCTGGACCCTTCTTTCATGCCAAAGGTGATCTCATGGTTCCACAGGGCCCAGGAACTGATATTACCTGATTTGTCTCCAAAACCGGTTCACACATTGGAAAAGAGATGGCACACTCTAGATGTACAGAGGGCCCTTCATATGTACATTAAATGAACTTTCCCCTTTAGGAAGTCGGAATCCCTTTTTGTTTCATTTCAACTTTCCTCCCTTGGTTGCAAGGTCACTCCATCGACTGAGTGATGATCAGAATATGCATCTCCGGAGCCTACCAGTCCCAGGGACTTGCAGTACCTCTTTGCATAACGGTGCATTCCACAGGGAGTGCGGCCACGTCGGCAGCGTGGGCCACTCAGGCTTCTCTTGAAGAGGTTTGTCGGGCGGCCACTTGGGCCTCACCATCCCCATTCATTAAGCACTATAAGCTAGACTCCTTTGCCTCGGTGGAGGCAGCCTTTGGACAGAGAGTCCTTCAAAAGATCCACTTTGACTAGAGGATCCGGACTGAACTAAGCCCGCCTGTAGGACAGCCAGCTTTGCTATGTCCCAATCCTGGATTCTATCTGCATCACAAAGGAGAAGGGGCGTTGATCTTAACTGTTACGCCTTTTCTCTTTGGGCAGAGATGGCATCCAGCCCCACCCTGATGAAGGTCCATTCCGGATCTAGTGGAGCACAACAACAGTGAGAGAACACATCAGTCTGTCACTATTCTTTTGCTAAATTCTGGGGACCATTGGTAATGGCAGTGTCTTCACAGATCTGACAGACTCAGTCCAATCATCTAGCAGCAACTGGCTACCAATCCTGAATTCTATCTCCACCCAAAGAGAAAAGGTGTATCAGATAAGACCAATGCCTCTTTCCATGAACTGCAAAAAACACCAACAACATACAATTCAAGATCTCTTATGTTTTTATCATAGTTTTATAAAGTGAACAAACTAATCATGTGCTAAGGAACTTGTTAGCAGAAATTTGTCACCCAGTTGCCTTTAATAAATAACACTAATGCATTTACAAAACCAGTTTCAAAATTATTTTTCCCACTGCCTAGAGTTAACTAAACATGTTTGATGTTTGAATTAATTGGCTAAAAATTCCAAAGGATAATTTTTCCTTCCCTAAATCTTCTATTCTCCATTGTGGTGGAGATAGCATTCAACATTGGGTGATCAGTCTCCACTTGCTGATTGGACTGAGTCTATCAAAACTTTGAGGACACTCCCTCTGTTCTAGGGACTTCCCAGAAATTGACTTAGTTAGCTAGCTGAACAACGTGTTAATTTCTTCTAAAGAACTAAAATTTAAAAGAATTTAATTCAACAAATAGGATTCAGAATTGGGTTGTTTTTTTTTTCTCTATTTCAAAGAGGAACCCATCTACTGGTTTGACAGCTGTCAAAGACAGTGCAGTCAGGGCTTCGGCCCAGGCCATTGGACAGCGGATCGACTGAGGGCCGATCTACATCATACCTTTTGCGGGAGGTGTGTAGAAGCACTGCATCCCTGCACTTTGGCTTGGCTAGGCTCTCAACAGTTTAAAACTGCCATTTTAAGTTTTAAAAGTTTGAGAACAGAGGACAAGGGTGCAGCCTGCCTCTGCAATGTGTTTGGTGACAGTCCCTTATCTAGGCCCTCTTGGAGGAAGTCTAGCACCTGGGCAATCGAGACTCCAGTAGGGACAATGTCAGATCTAGGACACCATTTGCTGAAAGCCTTCCAGGTTGCATCGTAGATGCGGATGGTGGAGGGTCTCCTGGAGGCTTGGATAGTTCTTATCACTTTGGAGGAAAAATTGTCCCGGATCAGAGATCCTCACTCAATCTCCAGGGCACCAATTGAAGCCACTGGGGCTCTGGATGCAATACTGGTCCTTGGATGAGGGACACTCTGTCTTCTGGTATCCTCCAGGGTCTGGAGGATGGAAAGGTTTACTAAGTCCACAAACCATGACTTGTTTTGTTATGAGATTATTTTGTTACGAGAAAATCGTCTTATTGAGCAACCTTGGGTGGCTATTATTAGGTAAAATATGAAATTGTACTGTGTAATATTATTGTTCCTAATAATAGTTGACACTAAGAATTTAGGAGTATTAGAGCCTAGAGTAGATTGTAAATATGATATTTTATGTTGTGAGAGGCACCCTCCTTAAAGGTTGCAGAAAGGTGATCATCCCTGAGAAGAAGAAAAATCCTTAGTTTCAGAAGATTTTGAATCAGTGGAACACATTTTTTATGTGCAAAGTAGAATAGAGCCCTTAAGTTAGTTTGTGAAATGTTCATTCTGAGATCTCCCAGGAATCTCATTCTCCACTAAGCCAAAGGGAGAATCCAGGATGCGTAGTCTCTAGTCTCATAGCTCTGCAGACCGAGTTGAAAACCTGAGGACACCCTCCCCCCCCCGTAACGTTCCCCTGTTCTTCACTCGGTCTCATCATGTTCAGACCTCCCTTAAATGGGTCTGAATTGTTTGGATTGTTGAAGAATCTCATTCTCTATATTCAGTATCTGTGTCAGGTTATTTAATTGTAGTTTTTCAACTGTTATTCAAGAGACATTAAGGCCTTTTTCTGTTTAAAGTGACGGGGTGGCGTTGGAACTGATACCTCTTTCTAGTTTTGCACATAACCCTAGGAAAACTTATAGGATACCTAAATTGCTGTCTTTTCATTGTGAAATCATTTATCTGTATTTTAGTCCAATGATGTGTGTTTGATTCCTTTTCCTATGAATTCTTTCAGATATATTTTATAAATTATCCTATAAATGCCTCTTGAATTCTTTTTTAATCTTGGCTATTAGAAATAATATATATGGGAAGCAATGGCTGTTGTGGAGTCAACGACCATGGCAAAAAGAGGACCCACTGAATCAGTGGTAGGATTCAAATTTTTTTACTATCGATTCTGTGAGTTTGGCTTGGTGGGCGTGGCAGGGGAAGGATACTGTAAAATCTCTAGTCAGAGAGGTGGTATTTGCCGGTTCTCTGAACTACTCAAAATTTCTGCTACTGGTTCTCCAGAACTGGTCAGAACCTGCTGAATACATTTGTGCTGAATTAATCAGCTCTCTAAACTACTTTGCGGATTAAGAAGAGAACCTTCAGAAGAACATTATTTATTATACCTGGTGATTTTCATTCAATCATCAGAGAAAGAAGTTTTAGGTAACTTTAAGAACTTAAAGGAAAAAATATTACTTGAAAATAAGTAGCCCAAAGTGTGATTTTGAAAGTTTTAAACAGACTAAGTGGCCAAATTCAGTAGTAATAAGATTTTGAAATATTGTAATTATTAATATACTTGGTGTGATTTGTTTAAAATCCTATTATAATATATGAAAAATTTGAATTTAATGTAAGAAATCTTTCTCCAGAGTGTCAATAAGATCCCGACTCTGGTCTGCTTGCTGTTTAGACTGAATTAAACTGAGGATACATCGCCTCCTCCTCACCAATGGTCCCCAGTTTTTTGACTCAGTCTGTTGCTCATTCAGGCGTGTTCTGGAGAGCTATTAGGTTTAGGATTTGGAGTTTGGTTTTAGAAGTTTTTTTGTTCGTGTGTGTGTGTGTGTGTGTGTGTGTGTGTGTGTGTGTGTGTTTTGCTGTTTGATCAGGATAGGCTGAAAGGACAGAAGAACAGTCCTCACATAATGGGCAGGGTCCTAAAGGGGCTCATGCCGCTTTGCAGACCAACTTTTGATCGCTGCATGACAGCTGTCAGGTGTGAACTGCCATTTTAATAGTGGGTCGGCTTTTGCACCCAGCTGGCTGTTTGCGGCTCCAGCACTTTGAAAAACATGCTTGGAGCTTGTTTTTTCTTTGAATTGGATTGCCTACTGGGCAGCTTGCCCCTTGGGGGAGCGCAGCCCAGAAAAAGGCAAAAGTGATCACTAGGAGCTATATGCTGAGGAGCAGCGGTCTGGGCCCACCAGACCTTGCAGCTTATCAGCTGTTTGGTGGGAATGCCATTTTGGGCTGTTGAAAGCTAACAGCTGTCAGTTAGTGGAATTGTTTGTGCTGACAGCTCTTTCAATCAAAGATTGCAGCACTTTGCAAGGCACTGTGAAGAGTATTAGAAGAGCCCAGCTGAGCTGCCTGCCTGCCTCTTGAGGGAGCACAGTTTAGCGATGGGCACAGAAGCGCTAAAGGAGAAAGTTTTCTGGGCTGCCTGCCCTTAAGGGAGAGCAGTCCTAGAGCAGCAAGGGCTTGGAGACTACATATCAACTGACAGTCAGCTGTTTTTGAGACTAAGTGATTTTTGGTGTTGGAGCCCTACAAAATAGAAGGCTTTCCTCAGCAATTTTGATTGAAGATCCGTGGCTGTCTGCCTTCAGGGAGAGCAGTTCCAGGGCAACAAGAATCAAATTGAGGCTGACAGCGTTCACAGAGGACCACTTTAAAGCCTCAAAAATAGTGGAGAAGCTGAGACTGGACTTTACTGGGAACTGTCATCTGTTGGTGAGCTAGGTCCCACCCATGCCAGGCATTATTGCAGTCTAATTCCTGTGAGCATGAGGCCTGTCCTTAGAACTAAAGTATACTACCCAGGAATTTAGTAGCTGTAGTTAGCCCCAAAATGACTGATGTATCTACTGGTATGACCACCTCACAGCCCAGGGATAGATCTCAAGCTGTTAGCATAAGGTCTAGGGGAGGGGTTGGGAAACTTGGCTCTTATCACTTATGGACTTCAACTCCCAGTATTCCTGAGTGTCTCTTTAAGATTATCCATAACTACAAAAAATTGTTCAAAAAAGAAGAAAGGAAAAGAATACAACTGAGAATCAGACTATTGGATATATATATTAAATGGACAGGATACAAGAATGATATTGACAAAAATGCTATGCAAGACTTTAAAATGAAACTGACTGATGTTTTAATAACTGAAAGGGAAAGACAAATAATAAACCAGAAAAGTGACTTGGATGTGTGGATTTCAACTTAGAAGAGTGACTTGGACAACTTTTTTATTTTGAATTTACCAAGTAGATGTATTACACTTATGAAGGCATTCTTAGAAAAAGGAGAAAAAGAATGAAATCAGCTTTTTAAAAAAGGAATACATATTAAAATGGAAGAAAAGTGTTAAACTTGTGAAACACATGTTAAACAGAAAAGATGAAAAGAAGATGATAAGAAATTAATTTATAGAAACAGTATTTGAGGGGATTAAATTTCAATATGTTGTTTCGGGTATTGGAGCTCAATATAATTTTTCTTGATTAAATTTGAATTGTAAGGCTTTAAATATTTGTTTATAGATAAAAGATAAGACCAGGGAAAAACAGTTTTTTTGTTTAGAGAAATAATGTTACTGTGAAAAGGAAAGGAATATGAAATTAATTTATTTAATTTAAGGTCAAAATATAGTTATTTCTGGCTTTTAATTGATTTTCTGATTAAGAATAAATGAGGCTTTATTATTTATTAATACATAAAAGATAATATATGGAAGAGCAAGGATTTTGGTTGAAATCCTAGAGAAGATGATATGTTGAAATTGAACTTGTCTTGATGTTTATATATTTTTCTTCTTCCTCCACCTTTTAAATTCTGCCTAGACTTTTTATTTTTTATTTTCTTTAAATTTTTATCTTATTTTTTATTTGTATTAATATTTTCCTTTTTTTTCAGGAATTCCTCTGTATTTGTGTGTGCGTGTATGTGTTTGTATTAATTTTTTTCTTTCTATTTTTAAACTTCAATAAAATATATAGAGGTGATTATTAAATGGGCTTTGTTTTACAGCTACAAGTAAGCAGCTTGAATTTTGTACTTTCTGAAACAGTGCTGGATAATTAAATCTAGCTGAGAGTCTAGATTAAAATATGCATACATATAGAAAATTATTCTCAACAATATAAAGAAGACCAAGTGGAATTGAAGATTTTGAATGGAAAGTAGCAGAGTGACACATCTGCTCCATAGAGAGAAGTCATACAGTTTTGTTTAGTCCTCCCTATTAAACTGACTGAATGTAAAACCTTTGCCAGAAGTAATATGAGCCAAGACAGTCCAACAGAAATAGCATTAACATCTCATCCTGGAATCTACAGGCTGTCAGCAATAAAAAGTGGCACGAAAATAACCTGCTTAGATTTACACTGAAAGTCACTTTGGTATAGTGGTTAAGGCACCAGACTGGAAACTGGGAAACTATGAGTTCTAGTATCCCATTGGAATGGAGCTTGGATAAATTTGGATTACTCACTCACTCTCATCTCTAGAAAGAAGGCAACCGCAAGCCACTTTTGTGAATCTTGCCAAGAAAATTGCATGGACTAGTCCATGGAATAACTAGGGGTCAGTGTTCCCAGGTAAGGCAGTCAGGAAGCACAAGAAGATGAAATAATTCTACTTTATTATAAGGCTATATTAATGGAATCTTGCACATCTGAAAGTACAAACTTTCCAGTTTTAACTGATTGATCTGTTAGGAATAGGTCCTTTCTATATTTCTTTCTCTGAAATCACATGACAAGATGGTACATAGTATTTATCAGCTCTGTTCTGTTAGAGTACTGTCAGATGTGTTCTCTCTTGCCCTGGAGATGCAATACCAGAACCAATGACTTGATTATGGATTCAGTCTAGAATTTTTTTTATTTGAGATAAATTTTCTAAGAATAGCTATTTCATAAAGTGGGAAATTCTCCTTTGCTGGAGGTTTTTAAAAGAAGCTGAATAATCAACCTTTAGCAAATTCTGCACCAAGCACAGAAATCGGACCAGTAACTTTCCTATTGATACTTTCCTATTGAAAATTCTCTGAAGTATAGATCACAGAAGTTTATGGTCTCTACCAAACATTACTAATGCTGCTTAGATTGTGTTGTGTTTGCTTAGCTACTACAACACACTCAAGAACAAATCTACTGCCAGGTGGCCACTAGTTCCAAAATGCTGTACCCAACAAGATGGCACTTCTTCCTTCCTCTATTCTTTACCAATCATAGTCAAAGAGTTTCTGAAATGTAAAATACAATCACTGCGTCATGGTCATCCTTGAGATTTGGGGAGACGGGGCACTAAAGTGTAATTCTCCTCATTCCATCCTGGAAGAGGTTGCAATAGGAGTAGTTAAGGACAAAATCTGTACCTCCTGCCCCATCCCTGAACCAGTAGTTCAACTGTTATCTATAGAGAATCAATTGGAAGGCTTGTACTGTGTATACTAGCTATAATGTTGATATTCCTTGTAATATATATTATAAGCTTCTTCAGAGGAAAATAAGCTATATCATACTTACTTAGCACTACAGTTGCTTCATGGCGTTCATACATTGCTTACAAATGTATAAAAATGACCAGTTGGCTCTGCAATATACCTAAACACCATTTGAACTTAATAGCTAAATTATCCATAGTTTAACACAGTTTTGCAAATCATCTTTCAAAATATTCTGATTTTTCCCGTTCATATATTTTAATTCTAATACAATCTGGTTAAAGATGTATAGATAGAATACATGACTGTTCTTTTGCCAGGCTTTCTATGAATAAAAAGCAATTGGTTAAACATTTTATAGGCCAGAAATACAACTTATTGGAAGAAATGCAACCAGCTGTTTTCTTCAGTTCTTTCTGAATTAGGTTTCTATGCTGCACATTCAGGTAGAGGCATTTTAACAGCCAGTGAGTTTTAGAGGCATATATCATTCATTATAAACATGTGGAAGATAAAACCTTGTTCTGCCACCTGTGCCAAACAATGTAGCTAACACTGGAGCCTTGAAATGCATATCATTATGTTGCAAATCCACTGTGTTTCTTTGTGGGAAATAATTGAAAAGGCTTTGTATTCTGCACTTTCAATGCAGAATTTTTTTCCCAGTTTACTGTATTTTCATGTTGGTTACAAGGGACGGACTTCTCTTTTTCCCTGGCCAGCACAATAATAAATAAATTAGAAGTGTTTATAATATGAATTTTCTACAGTCTGCTAGCATATTGCGATTATTGTATAATGTTCCAAAATCAAAATTATTTTCAAGTAAATCACCCTGTGTGCCATGCTGCTTCATGACATTCTGTGATTGGTTTGGTGATTTGGTTAGTTGTTTTGTTTTTTTGTTTTTAAATGCTTCCATGCCATACCTGAAGGATTATTTGAGGTAGGCAACACAGCAGGGATTCTTTATTACAGTAATGTAGAATAACATAATATTGAAAGTCTCTATTTTTCTCTGTCCTATCATATGTTAAACAAAATCAAGGCAATATTGATTTGAGTTTCTTTCTCACACTTTTCTTTCTCATGTCAGTGTAATCTTTTCTGCAAGTTCCCCCTTAACAGTTCCTCCCTTCCTTCTCTATTCCTATGGTGAGCTCTGCATTCTTTTACATTGTTAAACAGACATAGATTTCATCTTTGCTATCATTGGGTGAAGTCAGGAGGAGGAGATGGAAGAGTCAGTGCAACACCTCTTCAGCAGTTGCAAAGCATTTTTGATCATGATAAAAATGCTGCCTGCCATATAAATGAGTATATAATTGTTTTAAATATAGCTATTTTCCCATCTTTGCTGTGGGGAATCCAAGGGTTGTAATATAAACCATCCTTTTGAGTTTTGTGTGTATTCAACTCCCCCCCCAACACACACACATTGTTTGGCACATGCAATGAAACACTTTTTATAGAGTGTTGCTATGCTTCTGAATTTTCAGATTACTGCATCTGAAAACTGTTGTGTTGTTTGGTGAGCGTTGCAGTGAGTGCACTGTGAATTTGATAGAACCTCCAAGCCAACAGCCAGATAGTATTTTTGCTGTTATATTGTGCATAGGTTGTTTTGTTAATCCATTTCTTGCTGTTCAGTTTTGTAGTTTTTCTAGGCAGGCAATCTGCAATCAATGCATCAGTAAAAATAGAGCTTTTATTATTTGCTATGATTTTTAAAATGTTCTTTTAAAAAACCCTTTGAACACTTTTTGTAGGATTAATGCAACATTTGTAAAATAAAAACTAGGTTACAGAATTTATATGATGATTCATAATATCCCAAAAGTGCTCATTAGCAGCTCCTAATTAAGGTAGAAAGAAATGGCGGGTGTTAATGTTGAATAACTCTAGCCAAATCAGCAAAGCAACTTCAAAAAAGTTATTTAGGTAAGAAAATATTAATGCCCAAATAATATCATAGGTGTGCATACATGAATGTGAATTAAAAGCTGTCTTAAATATGAATATCTTATGAATAATATATATAATATGAATTTAGTATACGAACTTTATACCTAGCATGTATGTACCCTTATTTTATAAAACTCCCCTATCAGTTAAGTCTCAGTTATATTGCCCAGCATCCCATCATCAATCACACTCGAAGCTTGTTGCTTTCAGACTTTCCGTAAGTATATTTTTATCTTATCTTTTATCATTTTCAGCTGCACTATGACTTTTCTCCATTGAATTAGCAGGTGGCCCACTGTCACCTCCTCTTCATTATGTTTCTTAGAGTAGGACTGCAAAGGGTTTTTGTAAACTTCTCATTTATCCATAATCTAATTCAGCTCATGTTTATCAGTCCATATTAGGCTGATATTAAACCAGCAGCCCGTGTTCAACAGCCAGTGGTTTGAATCCATTTCATTCCTTCTCTTTTCTAGGTTTCTCTTTCTCTCTGATGCTGTTTAAAACTCCAGCTTGGATGCTAGTGTGGCATTTGATATTGGCCCATATGCAACCTATCTTTCTCCTATGAAAGTTTTCTATAAGGTTTTTATTCTCATTTTTTAATCAATAAAAGAGTGCAAACTGTTTTATTTGGGTGTCCTTATGGATACCTAGTGACATGTTGGGTGTAATTAAGAAAAAATTAATAAAGAGGAGATTAAATAAATACAAGTAGTCCTTGTTTAATGACTGCCCCTTTTAGTGATCATTTGAAGTTATGATTGCATGGAAAAAGTAGCAATAACAATAACACTTAGAGTTATATACCGCCCCATTGTGCTTTACAGCACTCTCTGAGCAGTTTAAAATGTCAATATATTTTCTTCTAACAATCTGGGTCCTCATCAATCTTGAAAGGATGGAAAGTTGAGTCAACCTGAGTTAGGATCGAACTCCAAGCTGTGGGCAGAGCTAGCCTGCAAAACTGCACTCTAACCACTGCTCCATCAGGACTCTTTAGTAACTTTACTATTGATCTTTGCACTTACACAACTGTTGCAGCATCCCTGAGGGCATGTGAGGAGATTTTGGCATTTTTCAACCTGTGGGTGTTTATGATTGTTGCTGTGTCTACAAAAGCATGATCACTGTTTGCATGCTTCATGGTCAGCTTTCAACATACCTGTCAATGGAGAAGAAAGCAGTAAACTCACAAGACACTATCCCACAATGTTTCGCTTAACAACCATGGGGGATTTGTAGTTGCTGGTTCCAATTGTGGTTCTTAAATGATGACTATCTGATCTTGTTGTCTCTTCTGTAAGTTCCATTGGATAAAATCAATTCTCCAGTGTGCTGTTCTGAGCATCCAGGCCAGGGTAATGCTTCTGTCGTTCGATAGGTCTGAGGACCTGCCTCCTTGATACTTGTCCCCAATTTTTGCTCAGTCTGTCGTTCGATCAGGATGTGTTCCTGGGCTAGGATTCTTTGAATACTACTTGGTTTAGACCTTTAAAATCATCCAGAGTGAGAGTGTCACTCTCAGGGCGCTTTGTGGATCCTTTTTTTCTTAGAATGGAAACGCTGACAGCCGACGTAATTTTATAGCTGTCAATCGGTTAGCAGCAGGCTCTTAACAGGGGGCTGCAGCAGCACAAAAAGTAGGAGCTTGATTCCATTGCTAAAGCCTCTTCCAGCTGTCAAGAGGTGAGGCATAAATAGCTGACCAGAGCAAGAAGCGCATTGGCACAATCCCGCTAATCGGCACTGAATTTGAGAGCCTTTTAATTGCTGTCAACTTTTTGGCTTCTTTTTAACTTGCGCCGAGGCCTCCTTTGACAGCCGGCACCATTTTGGAACTCCAACTTTCACACCAAGCTTTTTTGACAGCCAGTGCCATTTTCGAATTTTGATTTTTCATGCCAGAGCTTTTGACAGCCGGTGCCATTTTGACATCGCGTCAAGATGATTTTGACAGAAAAGTTTTCATTTTAAATCTTGACTTTCGCGGCGAGGCTTTTTGACAGCAGGCGCCACCTTGACAGCTTGATAGCTCACGCCAAGGCTTTTTGACAGGCAAATGTCTCGCTTAACAACTATGGGGGATTTGTGTAACGGCATCACTTAGTGACAGAGTTGCTGGTTCCAATTGTGTTTCTTAAATGAGGACTATCTGATCTTGTTGTGTGTTCTATAAGTCAGTTCCATTGGATAAAATCAATTTCCAATTATAAATTCATGTAGTAAATACCCAACAAGTAAAAATAATTAAGTAGGTGCCTTGCAGCAAGATGGACAGCAAACAAATTTAATAAATAAACCGAACCAATAAAGTAAAATATTTGTAGCTCAAGGTTGAAATGAAGGGTCCTTGGTGATCTCTGAGCTTAGTTGTTTTCTTGCAGCTGTTTCATTGCCCAAACTAGGTAACACCATCAGTGCTAGTAAAGAGTGTGGTTTGCTCTCAGTTTATATTCTAGAATCTACTGGCTTGCCCTGTCAGTGTTGGTGGCCTTAGGGGGGTACTTTGGTTGAGCTGTTTACTGTTGACTATATTTCCTGTTTGGTAATTTGGCCTTTCTTAGTGAGGTCACTGAGAATTTTCTTGATTTGGTTGTCTAATTTTTATATTCTGTTAGTGTTTACTGGGATGTAAGTTTCTTTATCTTCTAGTATTTTGTTTGTATTTTAGACATAAATAATATCCATAGATTATGCAAAAGAGATAAATAATATCCATAGATTATGCAAAAGAGATAATCAGCAAGCCAAAAAGGAAACAAAAAATCCTAAATACCTTTTCCTCAGCAATCAGCACCCAGATGAGCACAGATTAGCTTCAAGAATAACATCAGACCAACAATCAAGTAAACAATACTCAAATCAAGAAACTGCCAGACAAGCCAACAGTAAACAGCCCAACCAAATAACCTCTAAGACCATTCCCACCAACACTGACAAGCCAAGCCAATAGAATATAAACTGAGAGCAAACCCCACTCCTTACTAGCACTGATGATGTTCCCTAGCTTGGGTAATGAAATGTCTGCAACAACGAAACTCAGAGAACATCAAGAATCCCTCAATTAACCTGACTTTCAATGTCAACCAAAAAAATAATAATTTTTGTAAATTATTTAAAAAAAGTCATCCACTCTCAGCCAACTCACTTCCCAGGGTTGTTGTGGGGAAAATAAGAGGAAGTGTGTTGGATATGTTCACTGCCCAGAATTAATCATAAAAATAATACATTTGAGATACAAATTAATAAAATGAATAAATTCTTGACTTCTCACTATATTTTAATATATATACTTAGGCCCTGAAATCCAGCCTTCTAAAATTGGTTGTTCAAATAGGGTCAGCCAAAATTGATGCTGCATGTCTTGCTGATATTCACAGTTTTCAAAAACTGCCAATCTGTGGTAGGTGGGAAAACAGTGCAGAACAGAAGGATTTCTTAAATATGCAGAAATATTGTTTGTTTGATTTGGAAGCTTCTGAAAAGCTTGAGTGTAGATCAAGCAAGATTTTCTACTTTTTAAAATTGCAATCTACTTCAGTTTTAGTTAACTATTTCAGTGTAAAAGGGAAAAGGGTATTTAATACTGCTCCTTTAATCCTTTTATTTCTGATATTACTTGTAGTTCTTGACTTATGGTCATTTGTTTAGTAACAGTTTAAAGTTATGAAGATGCTGGAAAAAAATTGATGTGCAGCATCCTGGGGTCATGTGATTGCCATTTGCAACTTTCTCAGGAAGTTTTTGACAATGGGGGGAATCCAAATTTGCTTAATGACTGTAGCAAGAAAACTCATAAAGTAGGGCACAACTAACTTAATGACTACATTACTTATAAACTGAAGTTGATTCCCAATTGTGGGAATTAAGTTGTGGACTACTTGTATACCCCATTAATACCACACGAAATATCCAATTACAGAAAGGGAGTCTATATTTTAAATGCAATTTGCTTTTGGATACATACCACAAGGTGAATTTGGGGGCTCATGTCAGGAAGAGTCTTATATCAAAAATGGCTAATGAGGTCTGTGTTTTTAATGATATGTTACTATAGTGAGTAAGAGATCTGAATGAAGAGGAGTACCTTTGCAACTTTTTAGAGCAGCGATGTGTAATCTTTTAGTATAATAATCATGTTTAATTGAATCTAAGGAATTTAACCCCCCCCCATATACACACCATTGTAACTAGTGCAGTTGGAATATTGCCAAATGTCATTAATTTGGATAATGAAGCTGCTGTATTATTTTCTTACAAAAGCATGGTATAACCCAATTAATGAAATTAGCTTTAATAGTAGCTATCCTTCAGTTTTTTTATGATAATCATTAACTTTTTTAAAAATCTAGAAACTTTGCCTCACACATCATGCACAACACATTATAGCAAGACCAGGTGGATAGGCAGGTACTGGCCAGTTAACCAGACAACACTGATAGTAGACAGGGACCAGGAGATACCATGGGTGATTGATGCAGCAATCCCAAATGAAGCAGCATCACAAAGAAGAGGTATGAGATGCTGATGAAGTACTAGGTCCTAAAGGAGGAACTAGAGAGGATGTGGAAAGTACAGTGGTCTCAGTGATAGTAAGAATTCTTAGTCTGTGACTTCTAACATGGGAGAGTGGCTCCACCAAATCCCAGGAACAACATCAGAGCTTTATCCAAGAAGAACACAGTGCTAGGAACAGCTAAGATCCTGCACAGAACCTTCAATTTTCCAGGCCTCTGGTAGAGAACCTAAGATTGAGAAAGATATATACCACCCATAGGGATGAGAAGGGATTTATTTATATTTACATATTACTAGGGTCATGAAACTCTATTCTTTTGGATACCAAATTTCCTATGCTTGGAATAAATGATCAGATAAAACTTATCTATATTTTCTTTTAGTGACTTCATTAACAGTAAAGTAGAAAACATTTTAAATTTTAAAACTAGGTACTCTTTCCCCTAACAACAACAGGCACTTTGAGAAATGGAGCAAGCTTGCTAAAGCTTGACTGGTTAATCTTAAGCATTCTGGTTCATGTCTATGTAACTACAATATTTGAGTAAACATTAACTTGTATATGTAGTTAATAGATTTCAAATGCGAAATAAGATGTCTAGGTAGATGGAGCATGTTGTGTACATCTACTGTTTTTAGAAGAAATCCTTTAAAAAGTTTAGAAATAATAATTTGTAAACGATATTTTATATTTTGCAATCAAATGTATTTAACTAGTTTTCCTTCTCAAAATCAGGAATGGGGAAACTATTCTGCCAAGGACTTTGTTCCTTTAGAATAGTCTTTTGGAGGCCCTGAGATGGGCTACATGAAACAAATGGGTGGAGTCAACATTAAAAATAAATAGGAATGGGCACTTTTTCTTTGATCTCTTCCATTTCTGAATACTTTTTCTTCCCAAAGAAAGGGATGAAGGAAAGGTAGAGCCAGCTTTGTCAGAGATGTACAGTGGACTTTTGATTATTGTTTCAAAACTTCAGGCGGTAGACACATACAACACTCCTTCCTCTTTTTTTCCCCACAGCAACAGTCCTATGAGGAAGGTTGGGATGATAGTGACTGGCCCAAAATCACCTATCTGGTTTTCATGGCTACGGCAGGACTTGAACTCAGTTTCCCACTATCTAGCCTGGTGCCTTAACCACTAGACCAAACTGGCTCTATATACATAGGTAAAGGTTCCCCTCACACATATGTGCTAGTTGTTTCCCACTCTAGGAGACAGTGCTCATCTCCGTTAGAAAGCCAGCGCTGTCCGAAGTTGTCTCTGTGGTCATGTGCCCGGCATGACTAAACGCCAAAGGCACATGCTGTTACCTTCCCAACAAAGTGGTCCCTATTTTTCTACTTGCATTTTTACGTGCTTTCGAACTGCTAGGTTGGCAGAAGCTAGGACAAGTGTAACGGGAACTCACTTGTATGTATATATGCATAATAGTAACCCCTTCATTATGCAGTATCTTTTTTAAAAAAAAAGAGTATCAAAAGGAATTGAATAAAGACACAGGAGATAAGAGAAAAGGAAAGAAACTCTGACTAAAGCCAGTTTATACCAAACCTATTCACTACAACTTTCTATGCTGTTCTGTCCTTGAAAGCCATCCTTACTTTGATCATGTCCATATACCAATTCATAGTCTTTTGTTCTTTAAACTTCTCAGTTCTCTGTTTGAAGATCACATTTAACTCCATTGTGCCACTAGTTTCAATTTCTTTCCCTTCATCTCATTTACTCCTTGCTACTTAAATTTTGCCATTAATGAGAGGCCATTTAAGAATTGGTGAGGGCAGGGGGAGATGAAATATTGGTATCAGAAATTACAACAGGGATTAAATGTGCCTAGTAATGTAAGTATCTATAGCCTCTCAAAACACATTTCTAGTAATTACCAATTTTTTTAAAAAACAAATCATTAATCATTTCAATAATATATTTTTCTGATTATTGTTTCATATTATATATCTATTTATAATTGTGATTTCAAAGACGAAATGCTTGTATAAGTTGTTTTATTTTAAGCTAAAAGAAAAGCATGCATAAGCATTGTTGCTGATTTTATTTAAATCAGCTCTCTCAGTTCACTGATACACACAGTATTGTGTTTGTTTTAGAAGAATACATCTTTAAAACTGATATAGTCATTGTACCAGTTTTCTGTAATTGCCAATCTAATAATAGCTAATTCGTTAAAATGATGTGCTTCCTATCTGTTGTATTTTTACAGAGTTTGATTTAAGCAGTTTCATCTAAGTGTTTAAGGCAGCAGGCTAGAAACCAGGAGATCAAGAGTTCTAGTCCTGCCTTGGCAATGAAAGCCAACTAGGTGACCTTAGGCTCTGTTTGGAAAATATGAGGAAGGAATACTAGATACGTTCACCACTTGTGGGTTTTTTTTTTTTATAAAAAATGATAAAGGCAAGATATAAGTAAAATAAATTTTAAAATTGGGAATTGGTGAATTGTTGCAATTAAGAGTACATAGTTAAATGTTCTAAGAATAATGTTTATATTTATTGGTAATTGGAAATCCCTAATGGGTTTTTGCATAAAAATGAAAAGAAATGAACTTGTGATTTATGGTTTTGATGATTAGACTGAATGGATTATAGAAAGAGGATGGTCATTATGTAACTTTAGAAAGCGAGGTTAAAATTAACTACTTATAATTGCTATGAAGAATATAGGAAGCCTCATCTTTACATCTTTTTACATCTTTTTCCTTTTTTAAAAATGTTCTTTTTTAATTGCACTTTAATTGCACTTCTTTTTCTTTTCTTTTTGTTTTCCCTCTATTTTAGTTTGTATTAGTTCTTATTGCTGTTAAAACCTTTCAATAAAATACTTTTAAAAAGAATATATACTTTTTTGTTTATTGCTTATTAGTAACTAAATTATATTTTAAAATGCAAACTAACATTTATAAATACGAAGAATAGATTAGTTTACTAATTGTAATTTGGTCTGTTGATGCAGGAATGCTTTATCCAGTTTAATTTTGTAGAAGTTATATCCATTAAAGTTTTCATAACTTGACATGAAGTTTTCAAACTTGACTTATAAGTAGCAAATATGCATGGATCATAACTTTGAATAGATGTGCTTAGAATAGAATAGAATTCTTTATTGGCCAAGTGTGATTGGACACACAAGGAATTTGTCTTGGTGAAAATGCTGTCAGTGTACATAAAAGAAGAGATACATTCGTCAAGAGTCAAGAAACACTTAATAATAGTCATAGACTTCCCTCATGGAAGCATTGGTACTTGTGTTACAGTTTAAATTTTGTTAGCCATTCATTTCAGAGTTTTCATTTTGGACTTAAGAATCATTACTCTTCCATTTCAAATTGAATGGAAGTCTGATTCAGCCCTTTAAGCTAGTATATTTTGTACAACTCTGATTCAATAAAAAGTTTCCTATCCTCATCCAGATTTGTTTTACCTTTGAAAGAAAGAATGTATACATTGGAATTATAGTCCAGAAGAGAACAATCTCTATTACTTTTTTATAGCACTGTCATATAGTACAATTACAGTGACTTTTACCTATTCTTGAAATCTAATAGGTACATTAAAAGGTACAGGATTTTGAATTTACAAAAGCATATAAGAAGTCATTATGTGACTAGAGCAGCATCAGCATGAATTTCCTTTATGTAAATGTGTTTCTATTTCATTTATCAGTTAGAACTTGTATCAAGTTCCTTGCAATTGTGCTATGAGATTATAAACTGCTTTGCTAATAATGTACTTCATTTGTGCAGGCAGAGGGAGAAGATAGCCTTAAAAAGATGCAGTTAATGGAACTTGCAATTCTGAATGGTACCTACCGAGACGCCAATATCAAATCACGTAAGTCCTATAGTACTGTAGAACTTTCCATACGTGTACAAGAATTTAGTTCTTTATATGGCAAATAGAAGCTGACAAAATGTGTTTTAGTTCTTTTTGTCACTCACATGATATTTTATAGCCTTTTCAAATATCCTTCGTGCTCACAGAGTACATTTTGTTTTTGCCCCATGTATATTATCTTGCTTTCCAGAGCATGCCTATCTCTATTCATATTTTTGTACTCCATAATATAGTGCATATTGTGCAAAGCTTGCTTTTGGAAGAAAAAAGGTATTGCACATATTTCCTGGCATCTCTTGCTTTTTCTTAAGTAAGTCTTCACTAAATATAGTCTTAATTGTGGTGACTTTTACAAAATAAATTCCCTCCCAAAGGTGCTTTTTTTAAAGAGGCAACTGGACTTTTTGGTTTTTCTTCAGCTCCTCAGAGCTGAAGAAGTTTCTTGGATGATAAGCAAAACGTCTTCAAAGAAAAAATCTGAAAGTCCAGTTGCCTCTTGGGAAAAAAAAACCTTTTGGGACAATCATGACCTGGATGACTGAGAATCTCCATAGACAAAATAAATTCTGTTTAATTCAGCCACGGGGGCAGAGACTTGGCACCTTCAGGAAAGCAGTTCTCTTATATGTTAGGGTGAGATCAGACCATATTCTGTGTAGTATTTTATTTTCTACTTTCCCCATTTCTTTTGCTGTGAATACTGAGATCAGTTATATGATAGTAATGATGACTTTGTAAACAGTTGATTCAGCATGCTTTCACAAATGCATGTATTCAGGGATATTTGAAAACTAAATGCTTTTCACTTGCTGACTGGATTATATTTTAGTCATATTGAAACATTAACAGGCAAATCATTGCATTTTGAGAATAATAATGGTTTATCTAACCACTAATAGATAATAGGGAATTATACTTCACATCAATGCTCTTTTATATTCAATGAATCACAAAACTGATAGAAATACAAAGTTTTCTGGTGTATGATGGGGCCTACCACAACATTTGATCCAGACTGTTCCTATGATAGATTCATTTTCTAATATACACATGTAAGGAACTTGTAGTAGAAAGACTGAAGATCCCTTCTATGGCAGAATAAGGCTGAATTTGATTCAGAACTCTGGCAGTACTTTGGGAAGTTATTCTCTATTAGATTTCATTCATCCATCATTTTAGATAAGCCAGTATTTTATAAATTTGCAGAAAACCTAACTAAACAGACCTATTACTCATAGCTTCCCATGCAAATGACAGTGTGAGAATTTCAGCATATATTTTACACTGTTAAATACTTAACAGTCCTTTCAAAAGTCCAAAGATACATTTGTCCAATATCACTACCAATAAATCTAAACAAAGTCAAAATAAGAATTCTTTTTTATTATGCTGCAGCACTCCATTTGGATTCTTCATGGCATTAAAATCCACTATCCAAACATTAGTTGAAATAAAAGATAAATACACTAAAAGCAATAGTTATTTGAAATGTTCCTTACTTCATTGGATAAACTTGAATGGACTTTCAGCTGCAAAGCTTTAAAGTGAATTTGTATCTGCAGTATAAAGTGATCTTGCATTATGTTTTGAAATTATTGAGTTTACAATAGTGTGGGTTTGCTTAAAGTTTAGCCATGTAATCTGATACCTATTTCAGCATCTGATCCCAGATTCTTTACTTTTTCATTAAAGAATGTTTTACAGCTTTGAGAGATTATTATTTCTTATAAAATAAAAATTTATAGTATAACTTTTCTTTTTTAACATTATGTTTTGGATAGTATGATTTTAATAGCCACGGAGACAGCTGAATCACTGCTAATATTTAGTGTTTATCTGAACTTTATTTTTAGTTATTTTCTCATAGTCTAAGTTGCACTATAATCTCATTAATGGTCTCCAACTTCAGCAATATAGTACATTCAAATCACATCCCAGTACATTTTTCTCATGTTCCTGATACCCATTAGGAAAACACTGTTAGCATTTCTAAAACTTTGATGCACGGATTAGTTCATACTTGGTCTTGATCACTGACAATCACTTGTGTTTCCTGTTGTGCCCCAAAGCTTTTGTTTTGAAAGTAGTTTACTGGTCCACATATGATGATTTTGACATGTTTGTAATGGCCACTTTGTTAAGTTATGCTCCAGGGCAAGTACTTGATATCTCATAGGTTCAAGAAGTAATCTTGTCATGCCTTAAGCAACTTTGCTGTTAGGTATAGAGATATTTCCTAGATTTATCATAAGGTATCACCATTTTCTAGTATAACAGCTCTGGGATTTAATTTACATCATGATGCTAGGAGATGCCTGAATATTTTAAAAATCTACAAATTAATGAGTGTATGAGTCTTATAAAAAGAATGCTGGCAACTTAGAAACCTTGTTACCAGGTTATGTTGTCCTGAGAAAGAACGATTCTCTGAAGCCTGCCTTTTTGTGATGAATTGACTACACTTCAGTGTCTCACAACTTCTATTGTTATTTACAGTTTTTTTAAACTGTGTCAGAAAAATATAATCAAAGAGCTTTAAGATGGAGATACATCCCCCTCTTCTTTACGTATGCTCCTTGTGAATTGCTAGGAATGGTATTTGTAAAAAAAGGCAACATTACAAGTGATATTGGTACAACACACTGGAATAGAAAATAACAATGGAATCTGTCAGAACATTTTGTATAGAAAGACAGGATTAAATGACTATAACATGACCAGCAGGCTATTTATTTGCTTTTGTTAAGCTACAGCTCAGAATTTTGCTCTTCATTTACCTTCAGAATTGATTCATTATCTATTCGTTATTGATCAGTCAGTAGTTTTAATGGTTCAGCTTTCTCTTAAATTTCAAATATTAAATAGTGCTACCTGAACATACCACAATTGCTTTTTAAGTGGTAATTTAAATATATTGTAAAATATATACTTAGCAGTATTTCACTCTGTTTTGATAAACTATTAGTGTAAACATATATTAACATAAATGCTCATCTTTACTTACAGTTTATTGTATTTTAGTTTTTTATATTGCCATCCTGTCTCTAAACAGAAAAAAGTTACAGAATTGTTTTCTAGTTATATTAGATGGGGGGAAATGTGAAAAACGTTTTCTGTATCCTTGTCACCACTTGTCCTGTGATGGTTCAGAAAATGGACAGGAGATACAAACAAATGTTGATACTGTATTTGCTCACTTAATAGAATGTTTACTGGTTAAGTTGCAACTGAAATATGTTACATTGTATATTTAAGCTTCACTGAATTTATGTGGATTTTAAAATCTCACTATTTTTAATATTCCACATGCAATTACAACAGTATTTTCTTTGTTTCCTGCATGCCTCTCAGTCTCATGCAGTCTTGAAGGCATAGGTAATGAAAAATATGTGATCTACATTGAGCTTTTGTGCTGTGTGTTATCTGTTTTAGAAATATATTCTGCCATTTTAAATTGGCTTTTATTTTGCATGTTCATTCTTAATCACACTGGGAAATGGAAAGCTGTTGCTTTTGAATGGTGTGCTTTGGCACTGTGTGATCAATGCATGTACTAATGATTTCCTTTTATTTTTCTTCTTTCCTACTTTTCTTTCTACTTTCCCCATCTTTTCATGTTTTGCACTACTGTCTTCATACTTTCTTCTGAATTTCTTTGCTTACTGTAGCAGCCCTTGCCTTTTCTCTTGCAGCAACAGCCCAGGCTCCAAGGATTATCACAGGGCCTGCGCCTGTTCTTCCACCAGCTGCCCTGCGTACCCCTACGCCAGCTGGCCCTACCATAATGCCTTTGATCAGACAAATACAGACCGCTGTCATGCCAAATGGAACTCCTCACCCAACTGCTGCAATAGTTCCCCCAGGACCTGAAGCTGGTTTAATTTACACACCTTATGAATATCCCTACACACTGGCACCTGCTACATCAATTCTTGAGTATCCTATTGAACCCAGTGGGGTATTAGGTAAGTTTCTCCAAGACAGTTTAATTGAGTACTATAGGTAGCATGGCTTGTGCCCCATTACGTTTGAAAAGATTCTGAAAGCATTTTTGTTTTACTGTCAATGAAATGTGCTTCCCTTTTTAAACAAGTGTGTCCCCACATAATAAGGATACTGGATTTGAAAAATTACTTTTTTCTCTCTCTAGAGGAGATCAGGAGATTGAAACCTCTGATATTCTTAATGCTTTGGTTCCTTAGTTTTCAGCATGAAGACTTTATTTTAGTAGAAAACATTAGTGTTAATTTGATATTGCTGTTTTTGTTCATATCATTTTTTTACTTTTTTCCTTTGTTCCTAAATTAAATGTATATAATGAATTATGTTGTTTTATGTCATTTTTAATGCTTGACTGAAAAGTAGTTACTGCTGGTGATTATATTCAGGAGCAAAAATATAGTCCAAGAAAAACACATATAAAATCTCATTTATTTCAGTTTGATAAATTAGTTGCAACCTGCTATCCGTTTATGTGAATGCATGCCTGATTGAACTATATACAGTATATTGCTGAATATATCAGTTATCTATCTAGGTTGCTCTTCCATTGAAATCCATGGGACAGCTTAACCATTGGTTTTTGGATCCCCAGACATTTGAAGTCGTGAATCAATTATTTAGTTCCCTATCTTTATTTTTTTAACCTAAAATTCTAAGCCTGATTGCAAACAATACATTTCATGCCTACATCCATACTTCCCATTTTCTCTGGGATTGAGAAAATAGCGTAGTTATTTTATATTTCACTGTATTTAAAAGTGCTTTTGTAATACCAATTCTTTTACTGTAATTTACAGCATACTTCTTTTTACATAAAATAGCTGTTATTTTAAAATAATTATAATTAACAATAGTGTTAAGATTGGGCAATTGTATATTATTTGCTAGTTCACAATTTCATTTCCTTTGTGAGTTTTTCAAGATAATAATATTTTTAGGAACACTTTAGCTTGAATAGAGATATTTATAATCATCAATAAATGAATAACATGAATGTAGCATTTCCATAGATATTCATAATACACCATCATATATAATTAAATATGAAATTAATTTATGTTAATTAAGTTTTAGTGCTAGACTGTTGGAACTATGCATATTAGGGATTTTTTTAAAGAATAGAACATAATCCTATATTTTTAAATTTTTTAATTATAAAATTTTAATTTTTTTAAAAAAAGTTATTGCTTTTGAAATGTTTTCATGCTGTCATTTTAGATACTTATATCACCTATCATAACTTAAATATAATAATATAGTTTTATACGTAGTATTAGTTAATGGCTAATTTTCAGCTAAGTTCACCCTTACTAAAGATTTACTAATTAAAAATAATGTTTACAATTATGTGTAAATATTCATTTTAATTTTGATTCTATTATGTATGTGATGAAGTTAATAGTAATCAAATCTGAAATAGGTGATATAATACATTTTTTGAATATAGAGATTATACTCGTTTCTTACAACACAATATCAGAGTCAAGACTATGCTTCCAATGTAGAGAACTGATCACTAAAGTAAATGCCATATATTACTTCCTGCTGTATTGTGAAAATTAAGTATAAGTATGTGTTAATAAACATTGACTCTAAAATACTAGGTGTTAAAACTATTATTATGGAAATATGCATCTTTATTTTTTGTGATGAATGCCAGCAAGGCTGTACAAATTATTTGAAAGATTTTCTTTTCATTGTGTAAGAACTTTGTCTATTCTAATTGTTAAAGCAGCTGCATCTTTTTTTTTAAGTTCATAAGCTGTTCTCAGCTATTTTTGCATGCGTGTGCATGCCCATGTTCATTCCACTCCCAGTGAGTCCACTTTAATTGTTTGAGAACTTGTGCTTTGTATGTGCCCCTTCCCCATTGTTAAAAAAAGAAAACACTATTTCAAACAAATTGTAAAGCCCTCATTTACTAATATTTTTGGCAAAATATAAGGATTCAAAAAGAAAAGCAATTTAGGGAAAATGTATAAATGATTCAGGGAAGATTAGGAAATAAATTTATGGGAGGGATTGACAGTAGCATCAAATCTTAGTTGACTAATATTTAATTCCCTTTTATCTTTAGGTATGGCTTTCCCAACGAAAGGCTAAGAATTCAAGAATGGTCTTAACTGAACCTCATCAGAGCTGACTTTTAACAAATGTTTAGTTTTCAGCAGCCTTGAAAAAAATGTAGCCTAGCAGTCAGTGACTTACTTGCACTTTTTTGCACATAGAAATAAAAATGCTATTAATTTGATGTAGCCTGTGCTATGGCAAGGTAGCTGTGATTTATGAGTGTATGGTAGTATACTGACTGCTATGTATTCTGTACTATTTGCTTTACTAATCACCTAATTCATTGCAGTTCACAGTTATTGACTTAGTTTTTAAAACAGTCTGTAGGCTTGAGGAATTGTGTTATAATTTTTTTTAAAAAAAAGGTAAAAACTGGAAGTTGTTTAAAAATTAGCAAAGAACCTTCAGTATTAAAAATGGCATTATTTAAGATAGTCCTGCTGCGAGGAAGGCACTTCAGTGAATATGTGACTAGTAAAGCACAATTGTGTTTGGGTCTAGTAGATTTCATGAAATACTGTAATCAAGTTTGTAAATGAATGGATAATGCAGGTTAAGGCCTGGATGTTTAAAATAAATGCAGTATTAATCTGCACAGATATAATTCATATATTAAGGTTAAAATTTGAAACTACTGTGCCTTAACGTGTTGCTTTCTTTAAATAGTGTTTTAAGAAAGTGATCATTTAAAATTCATTTTAATAAGCCTGCTGTTAATGTTTTATCAAATGTTTTCTAACTGTCTTGGTAATTGCAATTTAACTAGGTGCGGTGGCTACTAAAGTTCGAAGGCACGATATGCGTGTCCATCCTTACCAAAGGATTGTGACCGCAGACAGAGGTTAGTTTAGTTCTGCAGTTCTTGCTTATAAGAAATGCTTTGAGTGTACATGAAAATTTGCAACACCACAACTGGTTAATCAAATTCTATTTTGACTTTTTATTGATGTTTATATTAAATTGAAGTGAAGATAACACTTTTCTGGCAATTTAAAACTACTGTACCCTTTCTATCAAAAATCTACACACACACACACACACACACACACATACACTTCAGTGTATTGAGTATACAAAGTTATAACTTCCTTTGTGAGCGCTATGTTTTAATTCAAGTAGGCATCATTTTATTTTTGGGTCGGTATTTGATTTTCCTATGGGACTCTTAAATAATTTGAGATGTATCAAATTGGTGTTGCAAAATAAAATGAATGGATGAGTGCTTAAATAAGGTAGAAGTAAGTGCTATATGTATTTTTTCAGGAGAAAACTGAAGATTCATTTCTTCTCTGTTGACAAGCTGTTTGTGTCATTTGCCCTAAAATCTCTACATTTAACAAGGAGAGTAAAAGTGATATATCTCAAGTTTGAGTGTGTTTTCCTAGCTTCTAGGATTTAAAAAATGCATTTGCAACTAAAATTCATTTTTTAACTTATACCTTGGGTTTTTGGGTAGGTAAAGCAAAAAACATGCTTGGCTTGGTTATTGAAGGGAAAATAAATCTTCATTTTCTCCTTTATATCATGCAGTTTACATTCCTTGTAAATTTATAGGCTTTTGAATGATATCCTTTTCTTGTGAGAAATGACTTCTCGGTTTATTGACATTGAATTTACTACTGAAAGCAGTGTGACAGTTTAGGAACATTTGTTTCACTGTAGTATTGTTTTGGTTTCTGAATTTGGCAACTCAGTTGTGATATCAATATACCTCCCTTAGTTGGCAGAGGTATCCTGAGGATTAACTTAGGTTGCATTGTCTGAAGTGCAAATGAGACTAGAATGCAAAATTTTAATTCTTGGAGTACATTTGTAACATTGCACTAGAATAAATTCAGATAAGAATAAATTTTATGCAAAATGATATTTCAGATCCTAAATAAATACCAGTGTCTTTATTTATAACTTTTAACCAGTTCTTGAGTGCATACCATAGGAGCTCATTGTTAGAAACATTCCAAACCAGATTGGTACTTTCTGCAACATTTCCAAAATGCCACATTGTATTTTCAAAATAGTTTCTTTTCTGACACCCCCGTTTGTGTTGAATCACCGTTATGAATGTTCACTTCTGTGAAAAATACCTTTTGTACATATAATGAGGGAGCAAGATCATGCATTCCTACTTCCATTCCTCTTGGATTCCACATGTGAGTGTTGTTGAATGTGAAAAAAATTGTGCTATAAACCCACTTTACTTGATTCTCCTCTTTTGAAATTATGATCGCATGTGGATATCTAAAGATAAAGGAATCAGGACAGATATATCAAGTGGAATGGGAATTAAAATCACATTTCACTGCTTAAGAAAATTGTACTGGGTAGTTATTAGGCCAGAGAATCAACTAGCTTTTAATATTTTGTATCTAGAAGTCTTTGATGTTTGGGTGGTAGTTCAGTTTGTGACTGAATTTTTAACTGTATCTAGAGTTGGCAGTTAGTAGAAACAATGTTTTGTAGATTTGGGGGAGATTCATTAAAACTAATTTGCAGACATTGTATTAAGATTTTTATTTTGGTAATATTTGAGAGCACATAGCATACACTTTAGTAGTAGAATGTTCCAAAGTACATCTGAGTTACAGTTACCATTGTATAGATTATGGTGACCTTTTTATCCCTAAAAGTTGGTTTTACTAATGTTGGTATTTGATTCAGATACACATGATATTAGTGAAAATGATGAATAATTCCAGATTCCATCAAACTCTGAGGTGGCTTTGTTTATTCATTTTGAATTGTGGACAATAGTGTAAAAGAGTAGAATACTATACTGGTTTTTGTCATTAATACATTTTTTATTTATATTACTTGGTTCCCCATTCAAGTTTAATTTGTTTTGTGCAACCAAGTTGAAAATTCCATTGTACTAACATAACTGGACGCTCTAGAGCTTCACATATGTCTGAATGATTGTCCAGTTCAATAAGTGTTTAAAATTCAATGTCAGTAAACCGAATCACTTTCTGTTCATAAGAAAAACTATGAGGAGTTAACTGAAGCTAGCATATGCATTAATTTGATCTTTGGTTAACAGAGGTTTTAAAAGAAGTATCCCATTATTGTCTGATTAAATATTTCATTCTTAATGCTGGCTTATATGTAAGCATTGTGTTTAAAGCAAGAGCTCCCAACTTTTCAGATTTCATTTCTTTTGAGAGTTAAAGAGATCACATAATTTATCCTAAGCCCCGCCATATAAATAATATAAAACTGAATTTATGTAACAGAGAGACTGACTGATTTAATTGTAATAAACTGTAATGGTGTTGCACACTTGACAAACCTGTGTGTACTGTAGATGGTCAAGGACTTGGCAGAGGATATATCACAGGTGTACTGGTATCTTACGATAGCTTGCATTGATTTAAATACACAAGAAATGGCAGTGCTGAAACTATAACAGTAAGTGTTTTTCTCAAAGCCAATTTTCACATAATTTATATCTACAAATTGTAATACCATATTAATTAAAATTGTAGTAAGTACCAAGAACGCTTTAAGATTCTGGATATCTAATACACATTTTTATAGTGGCAAGATAATGCCACATAAAATATTTATTAATTTTAAGGTGGGTTTTTTTTACAATATTTTTAACTTAAAACCCCACTTCTCAGCATTTAAAAAAAATCAGGGAAAATAAGGTATCATTTAAGTTACAACAGTAATGGTTTTAGAGTTCATGAACTGTAGCCTAAATGATAGGCCATAGAAATAATATAAAGCCAACCCAAAATGTACGGCCTTTAAAAATGTGCTATCTGTGAACATTGCACCTACTGAATTCATTTTTAAAATGGCACAACTCTGACTTTGCACTGAACACCTTTCTCACTTTCATCTCCTCTGCTTTAGTCAATGGCAACAGTACAAATATTCTTATCAAACCTCAGAATTTATTAGAGATAATAAAGCTGTTGAATGAGTCTTAAAATTTGTACTACTGTAAAGTGGACCAAGTTGTTGAAGGAGAATGAGAAAGAGAATAATTAAAGAAGAAACAGCTCAAGAAAAATGGGAATGATAACTTTCCACTTGAGAACTTTTTTATGTTTTATTGTAATATTTGTGTGTTTTGGAAAAGAAAATAGTATTTACAGGTGGCTTCTTTTAAAATATAAAAATATAAAGCAGGAATGTATATGAAATGTCAAATTTTATTGTATTTGCAAAGTATTAGCTTTGAAAAAAGAGCTGTTTGTAGTTTTTAAAATGCCTTATTAGTATCAATTAGATTTCCTATATTTTTGATGTAACTAGAGCATTTTAAATATAGAATTTTAAATGGCAGGACTTTTACAGTGTTTACATACAAGTGCATTTTCTTAGTGTCCTATATGTGTAAGATAGAGGTGTTTTTTTTTAAAGGAAAAAGCTCGCTAGAACATTTGAGCTTTTCCTGTTTCCCATGAACGATGCCTACTCTTTTAGACTTCAATTTAGTATTGCTTTGTATCATGAAGCCAAGAAGTTCAGTGTTGATTGTAAATAGAATCATTGAAAAGCAATAAAATTTATTGAACAAAAAACTTGTTTGGCCGATAGTTTTTGAAATCAAATGTCAACAAATCAAATTTCTTAGATTCATTTCTCTTAACAGTCAGTTATTAATAATCACATTCATCATTACTAGTTGCTTTGATTGCTTGCACATGGGAGAATACTAATGCTTAATAGCAGTCAGATACTGATATGGTGCACTGACTGTTCTCAATTCTTTTATCAAGTTCCAGAAATTGTTCATCATTTGTTTTGTTTTGTTTTTTCTTTCATTGACTGCTACTAACCATTAGTTATATTTTTATTTCTATTTTTCCTTGTTAACCAATTTTGTGGGGACTGGGCTTCTCCTTCATATGTTCAAATCATGATACTAGGCTGTCATGATTTTTATTGCATTCTGTAGATGGTGTCAAGCCAGTATGTCAGAATTAAACATGCTTGTTTTTATTAGTTGTGATTAGTTTTCATGTTGTCATTAAGCCGTCACTAGCTGAAACTAATCTCTTCTCTATCTTTCTTTCTTTTTTGTTTTTTTGTTTTTTGTTTTTGTTTTTGTTTTGTTTCTAACCACCCAGCCGCCACCGGCAACTAACCTATGACCTTCTGACCTCTGAACTCTTCACCCAATGATGACCTGACCATGCCTGCCTGCTGATCAGTTAACTGGTAATCGCCTTTGCTTGTCTGTCTTCAGTGCAGCGAGCTGAGGCATTTGTCCGTTGGTCTTACCATCTAACAAAAAGACAAAGAATTCGTTGTCCTCCAACTCAGCTTTTTTTCCCTGTTTGGGTGAAAGTGGTTCTAGAACCTGCACTGAATAGTAGTAAAGCAATAAGGTCCAATTCATCCTTCCGCACTGATCATCTTTTAGTGTCCCACCCTAAAAATGGTAAGAAGGGCCTCATTTAAGAGATGGAAGCAGATGTCCCTTAACTCCCTGATGTCAGAGGCAGTTACTGTGAGACTTCTAGGAATCTTTCTCTTCTCATAAAGAAGTCAAAGCTCTCTTTGAATGTACTGTGTGATGATGCATCATGCATGAACCTTTGGTCAGGGATATCATTGGTGAAGGGATTCCTAAAAGTATTCAAAATTTGACTTGCAGTGTAATCACTACCAATGCCCTCAAAGGGCAGAAGATGCAGCCTTTTTTATATTACCTGCCAAATTGGGTGTTTTTAAGAAAAAAAAAAGTGCCATGAAAGATAGGTTACTGAATTTTTGAACCACATCAATGCATTAAAAGACAGCAACCCTATCGAAGCTTAACGCTGAGATACAGTTCTTTTACTATACATCAACTTCCTTTTAAAAATTACATGAGTACAAGGTACATGCATTATGTGTCACATTACTGGGCAAACTGTTCAAATATTTTTTTAAACCTCCCTGTATAGAGTAAATTCATAAGGATATAAAAGCCATGCTTGCCTATTTGCTGTATACATGTAATGAAATTGTAGATAAAGTGTAGTGCATTGAAACAAATTGAAAAAAAAGTAGATACTTTTACTATACAAGGGTGCTGGTGCAGAAGAAATATATATTTTTGGAAATGTAGCATTTTATACTTTCAAGTGTTATAAAAAAGAAAAAAGAACAAAGAAACCCTTTATTTCATTAAATGATTTTTTCTGGTGGTTGTCGAGAAACAAAAGACCAAAAGAGCCTTTTTGTCTTTCTTTTTTATTTTTTAAGTATTGGAATAAGTATAAAGAAAAGAAAGTGCCTTATTTTCTTCATGGTCATTTAGTCAGGTGTGTCATATAATCAGCTCCTCCCTAAGACAGCAAGTTAATGAATGCATGCCACTCAGTCCGCCCAGTATGTGAAAAGAAGCTGTGAGGAAAGACAAATGAGTTGACTATTAAAATTACCTGGTTTTTGCCACAGCATGATGCAACCTTGTCAGATCCCAAACTGTGAAATAGAATTGTTCCACCAACAGCCAACCGCAATATTTTTGTAACACGTTCCCTCTTCAATTGTAGACAATATATTTTTATAATACTTGCTCAGCCTTAAACCAAAGGGTTCTACGATGCAGTTTCATTCTAAATCAAATTATAAGATTACAGTAGTTATAGAGTAGCAAGTGTTTTGGTTTTTTATTATGATTTAGAGATTAGTTATCTTTTTTTCCTGATTGAACTAGATGCAGGAAAGTACAAGAGAACTTAAACTTGCTCCCATATAATTTCGTCCATGACTAAACCAAACATTAAGATTGAGCATGTTATAAGTTCTGGATGTTTTTAGCTATAATGCCAAGTACGTATGAATTTACATAATTTTTCATGAAACTTCTACTTGAGGAATGTTAACTACTGGTTGCGCTTTCCTTTAAAGGAGGAAAATCCAGCTGTGGTTCAGTTTGAATTTTTAAAAGAAGTTTGTGTGGCTGAATTAGTATTAATTAACACTAGTGTTTATAAACACTACGCACAAAAGTGGAGTATAAAATTAATGAGCAAGTATCAACATGGTCATGGCTTTGAAGCAAATTGGCAAAGATCAGGTGATACCTTGCCCTTTACATTGTGTCAGCTTATTCTCCTAAAAACCTTCACAGTTTCCAAATCAAAGGTCAATAGTAAGTTAGATAAAGAGGGCTTATTTTTTAAGCATCTGCATGGTGACTTTATCAACATTGTGTCTCACCTGGAAACAAGTATCAGTTTATTTACTATGCAATAAACATTCATCTTTTTGTACGCAGCTAGCTTTCCTTTTATTCTGCCACTGGCTTTGTCTTCCTGTTACATAACATTTTTGTTGTTTTTTATTTGGTTTTACTTTTGGTATATGCTGTGCCATTTTGATTTTTGTTTGGTTGAATAAACTTGCGACACTCAAACATTTTGAAGAGAAGATTGCTATAACGTTACCAGTATTTGATCCAGTTTCATCTCAACTGTGATAAACCTGGACATTTTTAGATGCTGATCAGAGGTCTCTTCTTGGGAGAAGTATGACTTCTAAAAGTAATGTTTGTTCTGAAAAAAAGTTTTAAAACTTGGTTGATAACATTTTGGATCAACTTAAAGCATGACTTTTGAATCTCTGAATGCCTTGGTTCTCAGTATTATCATCCTTTATTGAATTTTTCTTTCTTAAAATATGTAGTTTAAGTCTTTTTTTCTGACAGTATTATGTAATTTTTAGAGTGGGTATATGGGAGTGTCGCTTGTATGTAACCGTACAGATGACATGTATTTGTCTATTCTTTTATCTTAGTTTGATGCTATGTATGTAACATAACCAACCTATTGCCTATGAGAAACATGTAAGATAATGTATTTACAGCCATTGTTACAAGTTTATAATGTATTTTTCTATCTTGTTTTATATGTATGTTATATAACATTCAGAATAATTTTTCCTGATTGAGAAAAGGATACAAAAATGCAAAACCCACAATTTTGATAACTGAAAATTGCTAATTGTTTTGCAGTACTTTATTATTATATTGGGAGTGTTGTCTTTCTTAGGCTTTTAGTTAGCTACTGGACTAAATACATTAGACATATTTGGGTTTTAGTTGGGTTTTTACATAGCTTGCATTTTAATTCTTTGGTTCTTTGCTGTTTCTATTAACCCATAGCATTATTTTAATAAATGTTATAATACCAACCTACTAACTTTGGACTATGTCAGTTTATTAACCATTACATGTTTAATTGAATAAACAAGGAAGGACAGAAGAATGTAAGTTATGAGTTCTTGGACTAACCTGAAGAAGTGACCACAGATAACACATGATTTGTTTTATGTTGTTTGTTTGGCTGACATTCTGCACACTACCATTGAATTGGCTTTGGTCATATTGTACTTTTACCTTATGGGTAAGTGCCAGTAGCGCGGGGAACAAGTAGCATATTTTCAAGTAATCTTCTTTTAGAGTCTTGCCACTTGCCTTTCAGCATCTGCATTACTAATTCCACAATCTCCTTTTCTAAATTAATCACTGTCACCTCACAGCAAAAGGGCAAAAATACCAATATATTGGTATACAGTATGTGCCCAGAGAAACCAGTTTGATTCTTTGTTGAGCCTTATGATAGAAACATATAGTTTGATTTTAATGTTCTGATTAAAATGACAGTTCAACATCTCAATATCTAAACAGCATTGTTGTGCACATTTCTAAATGTATCTAAAGCAAGAAACAGACCATTAACCTAGCAGGATCCATATTTCTTCCAATTTCATTGTGATTATAAAGGTGATTTTAGAAGCAGTCTTCAAAGGACAAGTCTCAGGTAATTAAGTTGTTTTAAAGCAGACTGTTTCTTAATAAACAATTTTAAAATTGTGGGTTCACTGCTTCTCAGGTGGAACACTTCTTTTTTTATATCTACGGTTGATAGTATTTAAATGACATGTACAGTTCAAAATTTTAAATCAAAGTAGATAATTTTCTAATTACTGTAAAAGGTATATAAACATTTTAAAAAGAAGTCTAACATTTTGTATACTCATCTAGGAGATAATTGCTTGCAGAAATCTGTTGTAATAAATTATTCAAGTTTTTCATAAAGGTTACTAAAATATGGCTAATATGGCCTATTCTTTCAAATTTAATATATTTTATGGGAGACCTATTTATATGGAACAGCATTTGTTCAAAACATTCCTTTCTATGATCCACTTCAGAGAATTTAGGCTGAAACTTATATCCATTATTATATCCAGATTAATAAGGCTTAATTTTGAATAGACATAAATAGAGCTGTTATAAGCACAACATGAATATTTTTTTAAAAAATGAAGTAAATCCTTTTCATTTTTAGGAAAAATAAGATTTTGTGAATACAGTGGCATATGAATCAATATTTCTTGCTGACATATGTAATATATTTGAAACACTGTATTTTGTAATAGTATGCAACATAATCTTAACTCATCTATTAGAAGAGTCTGGATAAACATAAGGATTTACCAGCTATGAGTTATATAATAAAAGAGAAATTGAAATAAAAATGAAGTAAGGCTAAATGTCCCAATATATTCAAGCCTATTTTCATAGAAATAAACAGTAGGAATGGGTTTTGTTCAATATTATAGGATAGAATGTAATAGGAATAAATCCATAACAATATGCATGGATGCATACCTGTTCGAAATTATACCCACCATGGATTAAACAGTAACTAATACTAAAAATTAGGTATTTTTTATAGCTACCACTGCTTATGTTTTTGATACAGAGGGAAACAATCCAAATGCTGCAATGGTTAAATAGTTTTTTTTACGAATGTGGAATGAGAAGCAATTGACAATTACATATACCTAAATTTACCTAAGGCTGGGTGGTGGTGGTGGTGGAATACATATTTCATGATAACTTTCCGTAACAGCAGCCAGTACACCATATGATTTGATTAAATGGCTGTTTAATTATGTTAATTAGAAAGATAATAGAGGGGAGGAAATTTATCTGAGTTTGTAGGATCACATGAGTCAGTAAGTGTTAACATATTTCCACATTTTTAACATTAGCTCACTTTCTAACAAAAAGTTATTTATTTTGGAGGAAAACCAATATTTCCTGAGGTAAATATTATTTCTCTAATAGATTGGAAACAAAACTCATAAAAGCTTCTCTGTAGCTAGAGTGAAAATAATGTAAAGGATATGTTATTCACAACAGTACTTTTGATTTTGAAAAACAGCCATAATGTGAAGCTTAACGAAGCCAGGTACTATAAATTATTTTTAGGTATGCTGAATATTAGATACTTTGTTTAGCACTTCCATTCAGAGCAAGAATCCAGCAGAGAATTGTCACTGGAGGATGATGAAGTGCAGTTTTTTTTCAGTTCCCCCTTCGCCATTTCATTTCCCACAGTTTTCTAAACACTAGGATCTTACTGGAACAATGTGGGTGATGTTTTGGTTTCATGGGATAGGAAAGTGCTTTCCCCAATTAAAATTTGAACATTATTATAGTTAAGGTAAATTAACACTAAAATTAAAGTTGAATTTAGACTGATTTCTCTAATGAAGTGGAATGTAAATAAAAACAACTGCTCTAATTTCATTTGATCAAATAATAAATTGCCAGTATTGTTCCCTTTAGGAAGCCACAAAAGCATTTGTTTTTTCTGGAACAAATGTTTCTAGAACATTAAACATTTAGCGTTAGTAATAGTTCTTTAGGCTTAAGATTTGTAAATCTCATTTTTTCAACCTATTAACTAGGGGACCACTGGAATAATTCCTGTTGGAAATACTAATTGAGAGTGGACAACCAATCAAGAATCATGCAGTGAAATCACGTGCAAATCATCTCTTGGCATAAAGCCCATAATTACAGAATCTATTTTGATTTTTTTTAAAAAAAAAAAAGATCTGGGATTTTGTGTCTTTTTCAGGTATTCACAATTGCCAGTCAAATATTTTATATAATATTCAATGTTGAATCAAACTGGTTAAAAAGAAACTGTGCTCCTGGTTCTTTTTATGCTGCTGGCTAACTAACTGCAGGTGTGAACATCCTGCCTCAGAAGTGGGTATTTGAGAAGTACAGAATATTTATTTGCAATAATCAGTTCTTGATACTAGTTATGATGGCAGTAATTAAATCAGGGTTACTCCCAGGAGAAAGATTTGCATTTGAGCAAATTAATTATTAGACAGAAGATTTTTAAAAGATACAAATTTCCTTTTGAGTTGTATTACTTGAATTTTGTGTCCACAACATAACATGTATTAGGAAAAATGGATGATGCCCAAACACATGTAAATAAAACCATCACACCTGTAAACAATGTGCAATGAAACTGGAAAGTACATGTGCTTTATGCTAAGAAGCCAATGGACAGAATACATTATTTTTATATTTTGAAAAATCAAATTTTGTTCTGTATGGAACTGTATGGCAGAATAAAGAATGTACATTTTGCACTCTTTAACTGTCATTAATGATTTTGGCACTTTTGTATATCCCAGATTTCTATGCCTGGCTTCTTAATACTCTGTTACTATAGATTATATATCAGCAGCTTGTATCAGATTTTAAATACAAATAGAAATATCTGTAATAACAGGTTCCTGTGGAGGTATTTTAAACCAAACATAAAATGATGTGAAATCCAGTGTAAACAAGAATAATTCTGTTTTGCATAGTTGAACAGCAGAAAAAGGTAATGTTGTATTTATCCCATGGAATATTAAATTGCCATAGGTGGATGATATATATTGCAAGTGGGAAAAGGTACACATTTTCTTATGACACACAATTAGAAAGAGTTTAATCATTTTGATTAGTGGCTCCTCCTTGAATTGTTCCTCCCTTCACAACCACCACAATCTCTCTGAAAGCTTGAATTCCTGTTTTGATGGTCTAGTTTTCCCAAAATTGCTACTGCAGTAAGCATGTGGGGAGGGTGCATTAAAAAGGATATCAGTAGTTCAACCTAAGAAGCTTACGTGTTGACATTTTTAACTATGTTAGATATTGATGTTTCATTCAGTATGATATGGACAACATATCATGGTTGCCCTTTAGAGTCTTGCTTTCCACAATTATCTTCATTTACTTAGAGTGCAACCTTGCATCTCTACCCAGAAGTTGGTTTCACTGAGTTTAGTTAAACAACTCACAGGTAAGAATTTAAAGGATGGATGTCCCAAGTTGTCTATTTTTTCCATGGAATTTAAGCTTTTCTAGTTTCTGTTTCTTCTTTTAGATGGCATTTGTTCCCATTGTTCTTCATCTCTATTCTCTTAGCTATCTTTATCATTCTTAACACATTTAAGTGTGTGTGTGTGTGTGTATTTTTTCCCCATGTCATTATAGTTGTGCTTTTAAAGTTGTAGCAACGTTTCTGCAGAATCTCATCTGCCATCATCAGGCTTCTGTATTGTGTTCGTCTGTGAGTCAGACTTTTACAGGTGTGTGTGTGTGTGTGTGTTCCTGTATTGAATAATGATTCCATATTAATGGAAAAGGGAGGATATGTGTGTATGATGGCTTCTTATAGCCTGCACTGTAGATTACAGTAGGAAGTTCCACCTGCCCTTTGGTCAAAGCAAAATAATTGAGGAACCTTCCTTTCCTCCTTTGTCATTTCCTCACATCATAAATGATGCAGCTAATCATTTATCTGGTAACTATTTGATACTGTTGGTACCAATTCTGTCCCTGACAAGCCATTTTAAATCTGTTCAAATAGAACACATCTCCTTCTTTGCCATAATAAAATTGGTAACAAGATTCATAGACAAGAAGCCTCCACTGGGGTTGCTGATGCTTCTATGACTACCACAAACATGTATTCTTTAGCAATAAATGGTCTCAACAACAGGTGTTTCCTTTTGCTGATCATTACTGCTATTATCCAACTTAACCTGTGCTCAGAATTGTTTTCCATTTCCTTAGATCTGCTGACCTTCACCACTGGGGGCAGAGGAATGGAAAGGGAGATTTGGACAAAGATGTAAAATGAAGCAAGGCTAAATTGTGTGGGTGGTTTGTTCCTTTTTTTAAATAGCTCAAGAAAGGGTACTTGTTTTCCTGCCCCAAAAATATATGTTGAAGGAAGCAGTTGATAAGGAATATAGTTGGAAATGTTGACAATGCCATTTAATCATTGCATAGCTTCTTTGCTTCTAGGTCCCCTAATAAGAGTTACTTAAGTGAAAGAGGTGGTATAGAAATGTGTTGAATAAATGAACACAGTTATTCTACTTTTGAAAAGTGTTTATCAATACAATGATTAGATTTTAGACTTTCTTTTTTTAAAAAGTGTGGTTAGAAGATTTATTTTCCCTTTTAAGTTTGGCGCTGTCATTTAAAAAATGAAAAAAAGTTAATGAATCTTTTTTCTTCCCATCAGTATGCCATGTGTGACAAGCATTACATCTTGGTGAGTGACAGTAGCCTAGGTAATTCTGGCTTTCTTGACTGATATTACTGATAAGCTAGCTATTGCTTATAGACACAAGGAATCCTCCTCTTGAAACATTGGAATTCTGGTTGGCAGATTTTGGAAAGGAGCAAATTAGTAGAGTCCTGAAAGAAGGCACCTGCGACGTACTAAGTCAATTTAGATCCTGAGAAAAATAAACAGGCATAGTCCGTGCAGCATTCCGAAATGAGAGAGTAAACAAAATTATTTACTCAAACACAGTTCATACAGTTAATATGATTACCCTACCTGTATTTTATTATTCTGTCATAATTATGGTTTGGTGCCAATTATTGGAAGTGTTCCGAAAGCTGCATCCATTGCTTTGAAGGATCAATAAGTTATGCACTGTAAATTACATTCTTGAATGGAGTCTATTATCAGAACACAGAAGATCTGTCGTCATGTCAAACTATCAAAGAACTTTAACCTAGCCTAAATTCTTGCTAATAAATCCTTTTGGTAGCAGGCAACTGGCAAAAATGTGTGGAGATGAGATCTGACAAGTTATACCGTGGCTACCATCATAATATGTTATTCACAAATCAGAACAAGAAACCTAAAAGACATTAAGGGAGGGCCATGAGTGCTTAGATGTGATAAGAATAGGAGATCTATTGAGGAAGACAGGAGGAGGACTGCTACAAAAAAAAAAAATATTAGTCTTATAGAACTGTGGAAGTATTCTGATGTAATTAAGGTAGATCTAAGTAGTCCTGGAGAATTCTTTTGGCAAGTAATTCTAAAGATTCTGTTACATTACCATAGTAGCAATAAAGTTTCAGAAATTCAAGTAGTTTCTGCTTCTTGAGTTTGTTACTCCCAAAAGGCTTGGCACTTGGTAATCTTAGTCCCCACACTGGAATTCCCAGATACTGTATATCCCGGATAGCTCTTGCTTGGCTTGAAAAAGACAACTTTGACAGTAAAATATGTTTCACGGCATTGAGAAGAAAAAATGGAGAGGAATAAGAAAGATTTATTATTGTGTGAAGCTAAGAGACAAAAAGGCAAAATAAGAACAGTTAAAGGAAGTATTTTTACTTCCTTCAACGATTCCTATTTTGCCTTTTTGTCTAAAAGACAAAAAAAGATTTTTTTTAAAGTTAATGTTTTCTACATTAAGGGGAACTTGCTGATTGTCCATAGAAATCGTAGTCTCCATGCTCTTTAGAGATCAAGTAATTTTCATTGGTAGGTTCATTACAACAGTTCCTACTTCATTTTTGAATAAATTAAATGTGGTTTAAAATGTTTGCCATTATTTTAAATGTGAAACAGGATTTCTCTATTTCTTTCAAAACAAAATTGGGGACAGACAGATATTTAAGACTTTCTTAACTCTTGGAGGCATTTAGTTATAGATGTTAGTCCTATTTCTGTCTCTTATGCTTTGTCATTCAGGGGTCAACTTGTTTTTCTACTGCTTCTAAAAACTTTTTGAAGGTGTAGAGTTTTAGATACTGTTAAGTAGCAACCTAGAGGGGACAGCCACTATGATATGTGGTGAGAATTGGCAGAGAAACATGGAAATGCTGTCCGCACTGATCAGAGCCAGCAAACCCTGCATATTTAGTTTTGATGACAAATAGCAGCCGCCTTTGCTGCTGGACATAAATTGCCAGTGCTGAGTGACAGGCACAACTTGCATGCTTTTTCTTGGTATCACAAACTTACATCAAACAACAAAACAAGGTTGAAAAGACTGACATTTTATGACAATAAAATATCCTCTGTAAAGTTTTGACACTACTGGTAAAATATTGCCAAGAGTGTTTTCAACTTTATATTTTACATTTTTGATAGAATATCCAATTTGATTCAATAGTCTATAATCAGATATTGCTACAGTGTTACATGCAAATATGGAAACAAGAATTTTAACTCCATAAAAGTTTTTAAAATCAATGTAAATCAATTTAAAATGTTGATTTACAAAAAAATGAATTATTTGATTATTTATATATGAAATACATCAAATATTCAATTGGAATAAAATTGTTTTCCTTTTTGAAGCAGCTGAACTTTGAATTGAGTTTCTTTATCAATTCAGTTTCCCATCCTTTCCTCCAGATCACTTAATAGTTGATTTTGCAATGGAGGCAACTTTTCAGAATCAATTTTATTTAGACTGTCATGTCAGTTTTGACTTTTTGGTGTCTGCAAGGATTATACATGTCCTTGTTATCCTGATTCTGTTTTATTGCTAGCTCTGCTTTTCCAACAATATTTCACTTGATTAATCCAGCATATCCACTGCTTTTCCCTTCTTTTCCGTCACATGCAACTCTTCTTTTTCAAAAGTGTTATCCATTCTCTGCTCAGGAATGGGATTGCAGTTCTTACTTCCTGCTGGTGATATGACTGCAAATGAATTCTCACACTAACATTGGTGGGTGTGCCACAGTTTGGTAGCACAGTGTTCCTTGTTTTCTCCAGATTGAAACATAGGTATGACTGTACAAAGCAGAAGAGTACAAATTGAAATACAGCTGTGGCAAAGGATTAGAGATTGAAGAACGAAGGCATGGGAGTGGGGACAAGACTCAAGGTTTCCTTTAAGCTGCATGTACAAATAGATATTGATTGTCAGAGTCCAGGACCAGAAGCAAAAAAAAAAAAAATGCTGGAAAAATCAGAGGATAGATAAATGGGATATGCCCTGCTAGGTGCATGCTCCTTGCTGCTCAATCCATTATAATAAGAAATGTACCCAAACCATTGTATAATTAACAGTTGAACTAAGCCAAGGGAAGAAAAGGAGTGGTAAGATGGTTATTGGACTGGGCACAAACCTCTTGCAGACAGGAATGCGGTAATGCACTCCTATCTGTTTCAGGACCTTTCTATATTGTTTTTAGCAAAACAGAACATTCTAGGTTTCTACTGAATCAGAAGATGATAGCAATTGATTATGTACCATGAAGAATTTTTGTGATTATCACAAATAAATATATCTATCATGGATTCCTATCATGGATTTTTTTGAGCAATCATTTTATCAATTTTTATAGCCATCCAACTTGGCCAAATGATTCTGAGTGGCTTACAATTTTGTGGTAAGTAAACAAAAGTGGCCACACCTTGTTTCTTATGTCAGGCCAATATACAGAGCTTTTGGGAATCTGATGTTCAAATAGATGAATAATTTTATTCAGTAGAGTATGAACTCCAGTTTTGCTTTTATTCACTATTGTCCATATACATCACATTTTTTTCATCACAATTCATTTTCCTTGGACATATTAATAAAAAAGGTATTTTTGAGAATACTTGATTTGACTTTAATCAATATCTACCCCTTTTAAAAAATTCTATAGTCTCTTCCAGATCTTTTGAAACCAAAAACAAAACTTGACATAAATAGACTGCTAATCAAGTAACGGCATAATAAAAATTCAATATATTTATATGGTGAGAATGATCTATTTTTTTTTCTATATGAGAGTATCTGTTGTTCAACACAGTTGAAAGCTACTTAATTTTTACCTAAGAATAATTAGTCATTGCCACAAAATGCAAGGTTATGTTCATGTACAGGTGTTTGCTGTAGAAAGGGTTGTCCTGAGGCTTTTTTGAACACTAGTCAAGCCTAATTGCTACACTTCGCTATTGGAAAACATTGGCTTTGCATTTTTTAAAACTCAGAAAGCAATTTGCAAGCATCCTCCTCCCTTGGAATTGACAAATGCAGCAATAGGTGGTGCTAAGATAAGCATCTGTCATGCAACTGCTGCATAGTAGAATCATGGATTGCCCTTTATAATTCTATTTCACTTTAACATTTAAGTTTTAAGATCTGAAATTGATTAGATTTCTACCATTGTTTCACTTTTGTTTTTTTGTTTTTAATATACATCACTTACATTCTCTTCGGCCAGGAAAGTTCCCAAAGTTACGCATAAAAGAAAACCACACTCAGGAATTAGCTTTTGCCCTTTAATAATTTCACAGGAGAACAAAAGGAATGGGCTGGGGGAAAATATATAAAGGGCTGGGGGAACATGTTGTTCTCAGGTTTGCATAAATTGTAAAGCAAACTGAGTTACATTTCATGAGCCACACTTCCTTTAAAATCCTGGCCAATGCTGTGGTGGATGGGTCATCATAATGTCACATGAATGAACAAAACATGGGGTGATTTGGGGACAGGTTTTGTCCTAGCTAGCATTGCCAAGAGCAGGACATACTAGCAATGAATAACTAAAGCATATTGTTGAGTTACAAAAAAAAAATCGTAGCCAATCTTCAAGCATTTGTAATAAAATAAATTAGCAAAAATATGAGACATGATGGAATCTTGTATGTGCTTATTCAGAAATAAAATCATTAGAATTCACTGAGGTATTCCAATGAGATATAAATTTGCACTTTTCTAAAAGAATTATTTTTTTTCAATTTATATGGCCATCCATTTCAAATTCATGACAAATTCACAACAATAAAACAAAAATGCTTAAAACAAAATGATAAAAAAATATGTACCTAATCCATAGTCAAGATAAAAAACAGAAACAAATCGGCACAACAATTGTACAGGGTCAGGTGCAACTTTCCTCTCCAGACTCAATTTAAAAAAACCTGCATAGGAAAGGCCGAAATGGGGCTCAAGTAATGTTCTCAAGGCTGGGTGTCAGGTTCGGCTCCTGACCTCCACAAAATGATATTCCCTAGTAGTTCAGACGTGTGAGCGGTATCTTGAAGCACATTAGAAATCAGTCCAACTCCTGAAGCAAAAGACATGCCATGTGCTGATCAAAAAGCAAGCATAAATATCCATGCAGCTGTTGGGGGTCAGCAGCATGGTGGTATCCTCATTTTCCTCCTTCCTCCAGAGTGAGTTCCAGTTGGTATTGTGGTGGGGTGGGTATGCCTCCCAGCTGCTACTTTATGGACTACTCCAGGGCTTGGTGCTTCTCTTCTGTCTATTTAGCTGAAGCCACTGAGTGAGGTCATCTGGAATGAGGTAGAGTGTGCTGATGATACTCAGCTTTATATCTCCATCCCAGATCATCTGAGTGAAAATTCTGTCTTGGTTTCTGGAGGCTTTGGAGACCTGGAGGGGGCATAATAGGCTTCAGCTCAAGCTAAGCAAGATTGAGTGGCTCTGAGTTTTGGACCTCCTGGTTTCAGGGATCTCCTATCTTTGATTCCTGGATGGGGTGCTCTTCAATTGCAACATCATGTAAAGTTCATTCAGGAGGTGACCATGATATAAGTGACCATAAGCAGATCCTCGTGTTCCAAGAATGGGTTCACTTTCCTAGCCACAGCTGCTATCTGATCTTCTAACAGGAGCTGTAAGTCCAACAGGACTCAAATTGCACACTGGTTCTGTTTGGGGTACTGCAGCCCCATCCAAAATTAACAAAAGCCCCATGCATCGGTCCCTAATATGCAAAGTCACCCACTATTGCTAGAGTTGAATTCAAACCTCTGCAGCTATCAAAAAAGAACTTCCATAACTTCACCTGGTCAGCCAGGTATGGAAAAGCAAAGTTGGGTATTATCACCACACTGATAATAATATCTCACCCTATGACTTCACCCAATAGTCTCATGTAGATGTTTAATAGAAGCAGGACTAGTTTTGAACCCCATTACACCACACAAAGCAGGGATCATGGGCAGGCGCTCTCACCCTTGATCCAAACCAACTGGAACCAGCATGGAGAAAGGAAAAACAACAACATCATAACATACTACCTCCCAATCCTAGCAGCTGATCTAGAAGGGTACTACAATATATGTTGAGAGATCAAGGTTGGATGCTCCACTTCCATTTTGCTCTCACCGGAGATAGTCTACAAGCATGATCAATGCTATTTCAGTCACATACCCAAACATGAATTCTAACTGAAGGGGACCCATATAAAAAGGAAAGGTTGGAGACTGAAAAAAAATTGTTCCGTACCAATGGCTTCTTGAGAAAGGAACAAACCACTGCCTCCTTAAGAGATGGCAGGACTGCCCACCTCCAATAGTTTGTGTTTGTCCAGCGATATCAGACAGAGTGAGTAAGCTCCAATTCCTTTCAATTAAACAATGTTATTTATCAGGAAGTGCACCTCTCTGTCATGGGATTTTCCTTCTAGAACACCATTCCCCACAAGAGACCTTTATGGCTGTTGACATTCTGAAAACCTTTGAAGGTCTGACTGTCCTCCCCAGGCTTTGGGGTAGGGTGAGTGTTGAGTTCCTGGGTTAGCCTTTCAAGCTTGACCGAACTAGGAAACAGGAATTATGAATGCTACTATTAATTTTATTATATTGAGAGGAAATTGCAAAATGGGCACAATAAATTGGGATGATGAATCAGAAAATATTTACAAAGCTCACACATGATCACAGTTCTGGTTGAAAATATATATATGGATGGGGCAATTCTTTACAGAAGTACCCAATGTAAATGAAATGAATTCAGTAGATATAACAACCAGGGGATAATGCTGGCTACAGGAACAATTGGCTCTTAAACAGAAGGGGCTCTGATGTAAACAAATTTTAACTCACGTTTTAATGTTTGCATTGTGCTTGTGCCAGAAGCAACGAGGTGCTTCCAGATTGAAAGGATTAGCCAGTGACATCATACATGCCCTGATGGACATCCAGTTGGGGGCTCCTTACAAAGGATGGGAGCTCACCCCCTCCCCACAGCAGCACTCGGGTTTCAAATACAGGCTTGCTAACTTCCAACCTGGCATCCTAACCATGCAAGCCACTGTGCTCATGTTGTATTGCTGAGAAACTAGACAAGGATGACAAGAATGTACCTACCTTTTTGTGATCCAAGCACTATTTAGCCCTTTTAAAAACAAAAAAAAACCTGTTTTCAAGATTCTGTAACTGATGCAGCTGTGTTTCAAACACATTAGAATTCACTAATCACAGAATACTTTGGTTAAAAGCCAGAAGTTTCTTAGTCATTATAACAGCCTGTAACTCTCCTGGTGGTTAATACAGTGTAAACAAGCCATTTGGTACACTGGAAAGACTTTTTAGGGGGTGTAATTTGGACATTATAGGCTGGAAATGACTAAAGGTATTTGCATATGCATTACTGCTTTGTATGAGGCTAAATTAGCTTTCTTTCCTCATTCTGTGTGAAGATGAGTTTTTGGTACCTTGCAAGTTTGCCCATTGTGATTCTTAAAGGAAATTAATCCAACAAAAGCTATTACTTTACTTGTTTTGAAGTGCTCACATAAATTAAATGAGTATAATTGAAATTGAGAAGGAGGCCAGCCAGGCTGTTGACTTCACACACCTATGGACAAGGAAATATTTACTAGCACTAGAAGATAAGAGCAGCACTGTCGTTCACTTCCTTTTCAGGAGGTAGGTCTTAGCCTGATAAATTCTGTTTGGTCCATTTTTTCTGTGCCAGTATACTGCTCCTAAAACACATACTATATTTCTACCACTATCCATCCTTGATAAGAAAATAATTTGGTATGGAGGGAATAGTTGCATAGGACTTGAAGGCCATCCCTCTAACTCACAGGAAGCTACAGCTATAAAGATAGCATTCACTAACTATTCCTAAATGAACTGTGATTGAATCCAAACATCATCCTGAAATACATACCTAGGTAGGCTCAATTCATTTTTGACAGTGTTAGAGTGATATCATCTTCTGAAGCCTCCAGGTCATTCTTTTCATGTAATTTGGCTACTTCCCAGAATATGGCTCATTCTTTGTTCTTATCAATCATTTTGGAGTTAACATATGCAATATGGTGTCCCTGGAGCCTGTTGTGCCACAGATGCCTCCTTTAATATCCACAGAATTAAAGATAGACACCGTGGTACAGCAGTTAAAATGTAGACTAGGAGACTGGTCCATGTCGACCCTCTGAATGACTTTGAGCTAGTTGCTAACTTTTTGCCCAAACTGCTTTTCAGTTCATGTCCCATGAGCAAGATGTGGAGGACATGCAGGCATGAGACTGACCTGGTTGCCTTCCAAACAGTGTGTAATGAGTCAGAATAGAAAGTGGTGAGGAAAAATAAAGGACCAAAGCAATCTTCTGAACCTTTCACCTCACCTCCCCTTGGTGGTTACCAATGAGTAGTGGTAAGAACATTTTAGGCTCTTGGTTGGACAATTTGAAACCTATTGGATTGTTCTTTCTTCATCTCTTCTGCTTCTGCCTTCACAGGGAAAATTTTAAAATCATTGTGTTGAAAATCTTGCAGCTCTCCAGACAAAAGTAGACATAATTTTTCCCTTTCTGACCAAAAAAAAAAAAAATGTGATGTGGATAAATTCTGAATGTGTAGAAACTCTGCAGGAGGATGCAAGAGAAGTCAGCATTTTCAATGGAGGAGAAACAGTGTTGCTTAGGAGAACGCCTGAATGATTTATTTGCAAGAAATGATCTGCCAACATTGTGATTCGGAGCACAAACAGAAAACAATGGGAATTGAGAAATGCTTCACATCTACTTCTCCAGCTCTGAAAAAGAAAGCAGTGTGTTTCCCACCTATCACTTCTTACTTGATCCACCAACAGTAGTAGATTTCTATAGTTCCCAGTTCTGTGTCGCAATAACTGTGGCCACATTTAATGTATAATATTGATATGGGTAATACAGTTCTTTATCAGCCTGATTATTTATGCTGTACCTGAACATGAACAAAGTGAAGATTACAGTATTATGAAGTACTGTATATAGGCTAGTTTTCGATTATAACTAAGCATTAGATACAGAATCTGCAGGGTTCGCATGTCTCACACCTGGACCAGAAAAGAAATGGGATTTTTTTTGCTGTCATTTCAACTAACTGTGATTCCTTATTGACTCTGAACCTACACAAACTGGTTAGTATTACTTTGGCTTTGTATAACAAACCAAATCCTTGGCTTGTGAGTCTGGTTTGTTTTACTAAATCATAGTTAATAATTAAATTAAAATTGGTGACCGTAATCTGAAAAAGAAATTAAGGCTTCCAGCTTTCTCACTATGCTATACTTGAGAAATATAGGAATATGTCAAATATTTTAATATTTAAATATGGATTCCATTCTTACTGCAGTTTTTTCTAGCAACCCGAGTTGCTAGAATTGTGGGGACACACTACATTTTCTATGGTAAAGCGTTTTTTTTTTTTTTTTTTGGTTCAAGCTCCACTTGTGATGATTTCATGGAAGTGCCAATGCAACTTTCTCAGGCAATATGGAAATGGTTTCCATTGTCTTCTTCCCAAGTATTTTTTTTTAACCTCCCACTCTAGTCTACAATGCTAGGATGTCATGGTTGCCTCCTTCCTAAGTATTAATGGCTTCTGATCCTGGTTAATTTTTCGAGATCTGTCAAGTTCATCTATATTTCCAGATTCGTTTGCCAAAACTGTTGTACAGCTTTGATTATGGCATGTCTAATAAAGTCCTGGCTTTGAAATGTACACAAACAGTAGACAATAAACTCTGTTATGAGAATTGTTGCTCTTCTTCGTGTCAATAACAGGTTTTCATAAGGGTAGGGAAAATGAATAGTATTTCTTGTCTTGAAGCTGAAATCACACACTGCAAAACAGGCATAGCTTGGAGAATTCAGCTAGCCCCTTCAAGCAGGAAAAACAGCTTTAATAAAGTATGGTATGAAATGCCACTTTAGTTGAGGAAAATTGGAACAAGGTAAAAAGTGTTATATAATTCTTTACTTCTGTGTGTTTTCTCCCCTTAAAAATGCCTCCTCTATGAATCTGTACTTCACTTTTTAAACAAATATATGGCAGTCTATGCCAGGTACCCTAAACCTATTTGAATATTTGAAGAGTTGATTGTATGTTGCTGGAATAGGCAATCTAGCACCCCTAGAAACATCTTCATCTGCTCAATATCCATGTTCTAAAAATCTGAATTTAGCATTCTTCAAAACAAACATTCAAAATTTGCAGCAATACTTTGGACCACACAAAAGTCCGATTAGAATGACAGGCAGCATCAAGGAAGGGAAGTTAATGAGAAATCACAGCATTATAAGAAGTTTTTTTGGTGACTAGAAAAATCATTTGTGGCAGTCATTTTGTGAATATGCCTACAGAACTCTCTCAAATCTCCAGTTTAAGAAGGTTGTATCTCCCTGGTGAAGAGGCAGAACCAACAGGCCCCAATGTCCATCTCTTTGTGGTTTGGGGGAAGTATCATATTTCAAGAGACCAAGTAAGAAGTGTTTCATTTTCACCTCATCAGTGTAATCCAATTACAAAGACTTATATGTCGATTGCTCCCTCTGAGGCTGTGTTCACACTTCAACGAAACGTGGTGAAGCCACTCTAGCGTAAGTCACAAAGCATAAAAGACTTCACTAATAGAGCTCATGTCATCTCAGACCATCTGGGAGAAGGTAACTATAACAATAGCACCATAAACTGTGAAATGAAAACTATTCCATTCCCTCTGATAAGAAGCAGTAGTCTTTGAACCTATTACTAGATGAATCTGAACTGATGAATCTGAATTGCTTTCCTTCAAACCCCCCACCACCCCAAAAAAAAGATCAGCAGCATTGAATGACTCTCTTTTTGAATCTGGAAAATTATATAATGGTTTCTTGGATCTGGATAATAAATCCTTGACTCACAAATGTTTTCTTGATTATTTCATGAATTATTTTCTTCTAGAATGCAAGGCCACATAGATGAGAAGAAGGCAGGATTTTTAAAAAACTCAAAATACTAGGAAGTCTGGATTGAGCAATACAATAGATACTGTCTTAAAGCAGTGGTGGGATTCAAATTTTTTTACTACCGGTTCTGTAGGCATGGCTTGGTGGGTGTGGCAGAGGAAGGATGCTGTAAAATCTCCCGTCAGAGGTGGTATTTGCCGGTTCTCTGAACTATTCAAAATTTCCACTACCGGTTCTCCAGAACTGGTCAGAACCTGCTGAATACCACCTCTGCCTTAAAGTCACTTCTAAGAAGATATTATCCCTTATTAAATTTCCGTTATCCTAAGCCTCTAAGTAAAACATAAAATAAGATTAAGGTATGACTAGGAGGTATAAGGAAGTATTTCCCACAATTTAACCAAATTATTCTTTTCATTTAGAAAGGAAAAAAATGGTTATAAATAGGCACTTAAACAATTTACATTGCGTTGTGCCCATTGCAGGTTTCTAACTTTGCTTCCTAAACATCACTTGCGTTTGACTTTCCTGAGTGCAAAATCCATTGATGAATATATCTAAAAAGTAATCAGCTTTCAATATTTCAGTGTGACTTAGCTCACTGCAAACTGCACATCATCCAGGCAGCGATTACTGCATGACATGTTATTACTATAGTTAGAAACTTGCATTAAGATACACGTACACCCATACCCACTGAAACACCTTCGCCAGTGGACTAGGTTTTTCCCCTTCGGCAAGCATTAGGCATAGTATAATATATGCTCATTTTTCATTTCTTCAAATAATTCCCTTGTCAATATCTATTATTTGTTATGATTGCATCCCAACCAGTTCATTCTGATTTCAGAATCCATGGGAAATCAAAGAGGCTAAGGTCAGGTATGATTTATCCTTATGTATCCTCTACCTGTACTTCATGACCATACCTTCATAGTTAGGAAGGAATCTGGCAAAACTCTAGCAAGACTTAGTGATTGTTAGCACTGAATAGAATTTGAAGAGAAAAGCAAATCTTCCTTCTGAGTTTTGGAGTTTGAATGTAAACACTCACTTTGAAATTTATGCCTCTTTACACAGGGGTGGGATTCAAATTTTGTAACAACCAGTTCTGTGGGCATAGCTAGATGGGTGTGGCCATGTGACTAGGTGGGTGTGGCTCCCCCTTTTTTTGGCACCAATGCTACGCCCCCCTCCATTTTTTTGCCTTCCTGGGCCTCAGGGAAGCCTCCTGGGTGAAGCAGTAAGTAAGTGAAGGGAATCCCGGCACAGCTGATCATAGGAACAGCTGATTGTCAGGAGGGGAAAAAATACCTTAAGGAGTGAAGGGGAAGAACGTAGTCAGCAATGTCGGGCATGCGCGCAATATTGCACATATACGATAAGGACTGACTGGGCAGAGATGGGCAGGGCCAGTCAAGGGCATGATTTGCCGGTTCTCCGAACTGCAGAATCATAACAACCTGTCCAAACTGGTAGAATCCCACCCCTGTTTTTACACCTTTATGTAAAAACAGGTTCTATTTTTGCTGTTTCTGCATGTTAACCTTTCCCTTAATTGTCTTGCCCTCAGTATTTTCCCAGATGTTGTCTGGGTTTATAGCATGTGAATTGTCATCCTATGAAATTATTGTTAAAGCCACATTTTTGCCAAAGTACAGGGCTGACCATTCTGTGTCACTTCTTTCTCTGCTCTTCTTTCTCTTAATTGAACATTGTTAAGCTAGTGAATTATTCAAAATGCGGCGAGCCAGATTGCTTTGATGCTACAGTATTAGCAGACCATCATCAGTGCTTAATGATACAAATTAATCCAAGTTCTTCAAAATTCTAGAATTATGTATTGCAACTCAGAATTCTGACACAGGGAGATATTCTGTGAACAGTCACATTATTCTTGAGCAGGAAATTGGACTAGAAAACCCCCAAAAGTTGCTTCCAACTTTGTTATTCTATTATTAACAGCCTTACTGTGTCATACTCACTACACAGGGTCTTGCTTTATGCTGAATATGTGTATACACTATGCTCAATCACAAACTATCAATCACACTGTAGTTTAGTATGTTATGTGAACCCAGTCTTCATGGCCAGTTTACGATTCAATTTATTGTGATATATTGACTTAATTGAATAATCATGGCTAAGATAACTTTGGCTCAGTGAGCATTGAGGACACACTGAATGTAGTGTGAATCACTGAATGTAGTTGAATCCACCATCCACTGATATGGTGTCATTTTGATAATTTTGATCAAGCATGTTGGTTGTGATCCAATTGTGATCCAAAAACCAGTCGTAGAATGTAATTTTGATTAAAGCCAAAGTGCTGTTCAGATAGTTCACTTGCATCCGAACCAATACTGTCATTCTTTCTCTCACCCGATTTTGACAATTCCTATTTGGAGAAGGATGAACCCTGGGAAGTGCTATAGAAGATAATGAACTTGCAGACCTTAGCCCCAATACAGGGTATAGAGAAGACACCATTCATTCAATCCTGAGGCTCATGTTTTCAGGTTCTACTCCTGATTCTTTGATACAATGTTGAAGACTATGGAAGTGTCAAAAGTCAAAAATCACAGGGTCAAGTTGCAGATAAAATCATCACAGAGATTGGACACCAGCTAAGTCAGGGATGAAGCCCTCCAAATAATAGTATAAAATTATTCTTAACATAACCACTTCAGGGCCACAGCTGTGATTTGTTTGAGATCAGCTTTCTTGTTCCTGCCCACATGATGCCCTTCCTGGATTACTGCCTTTGTTTGTTTTTCCTTGGCAGCCTTCTGAGCAAGCCATAATTCCTTGCTTTGCTTTAATCTGATTGCTTCCCAACCATCCTTGTTATTGATTACAGATAAATACTGTAGGTTCTGAACTTCATGACTTTGCTTTTACTTCTTCTCTGCCAAGCGTTTTGAACAGCTAAGTAAGCCACTTGACAGAGTTGGCATATGGATTCCTGACACAGGCAGTGAATTGGACTAGAAGAAATGTCCCTGCCAACCCTAATATTCTTTGACTTTATATCAGGACAATAATTCAGTCATAGAATGAAGTTAAGATCAAAATTGCTCATCACCTACGTGATCATCAATATAATGAAATATTTAGGTATTCACATGGACTTGATGTGTGTAAAATAAAAGTGTATAATAAGGGGACTGGAATTATATGCATGAATCATTCCCCTATCTCACAAACACTGGTCATTCCATTATGCGAAATGTGAGCAATGCAGGACAAAAGAATTGAGAGGTCCACTTTATTATTGTAACAACCACTTATTATTTCTACAATAGAATATCACTAGTTCAGATGAAAGCAATCAAGTATTAGGAACTCTCCAATGGCCAGAAGTGCTATTAACATAAATGAAAATATTAACCTCAGGAATGTAGATGGGGCCACTAAGAATTCACTCTCGGTGTTGGGAACTCAAAGCTTTTAGACAACACTATGTTAAAATAATTCAATAAGATTCATGTTATCAATCACATTGATGGCTATGTTCCCTTGCATGAAAAACAACTATCATTGTATTGTAATCTATCAAATAAAAGGATACTTTGCACAAATCTATTAAGATAGGTTATAAGCACACCCCTCTTTAACCTTTTTTATTCTGTCTCTGGTACCAAATCTATCAATAAACCAATTTGTGTTTCAACTGTAATTGTGCCCTAGTTTGTGATTCAAATGTACCCCAAGAAAATTATCCTTCCACAACCTGCAGCTCCAGGGTTGCATATCACTTTCAATAAAAACAAATACACCTACCCACTTACACACAGGGGAAAAATAGAATTTTTGGTCCTTACCTTTTGCATGATGAATTTCCAACCACTTCTGCCTTCCTCATTATAGCTATTCACCCTGCCAACCCATTATATGTATCTCATCTAATTTATCTATCTCTGTTTTCTGTAACGAAGTAATCTGTAAAATAGATTTGGGGTGCAAATGTATCATCGGTGTACAGAGGTTCAAGGCAGACGATTCCAGGTCTATATCTATTAAATAATTGCATCTACAGCTGAACTGCCTTGGATTTTAGAAGTTCAAAATGTAGTTTATGCATTTGTAATTGATGGCTTCTTTATCCAAGCATCCCCTACAAGGTTCAAAGTGGGATGATTGATTATGATAAGATTTGTTTAAAAGGAATTCGCTTCTTAGTCTTTATAACAATTGGATTCATAGTCATTCCTGTTACTTTCATTTAATAAATGTGTAGTGTTTTCCATAATGATTTCCACATTTCTTTTAGTTGTCCATATGTTCAATGTGTTCCACAACTTGCATGTATTTTGTTCTCCTCATCTGGTAATTATTCCATTTATAAAAAAACCTCTGACTCATGGTATGCATTCTAGAAAACTGCCAAACATTCTGGAGAGATAACATTCCCTTAATTTTCCATTCCAGTTTCCTTTATTAAATCAATTGTTTTTTTTTTTAATTTTAGAGTTGATAAATTAAAGTAATGTAATATGGAAAACTCAAGTTCACATAGGGGCAATTGATAATTCCATCAAAGCTAAATCAACCATGAACAAGAGGGACAAGTGATATCACACATCACAACATCAGTGCATGGTTATGTAATTTGTAATGCACAGTTTGCAATTAATTTCACATAATCATATCATTTGTGAAATGATACCATAGTATAGATGGTCTCTTTCTGAAAAATTTTACTGGATGCCTATGAAATTGTTTTGCTGTTTCAAAGTTAGCATGCTGATTGGTCTAACTTCAACACTAAATCCAGATGTAGAGATATCAATGATGATTTTATTTGTCATTTAATACATCCTCACACATTATCTCCCTGTGTCAATAGGACCAACAAGAAATTATCTATATAGCCTATTCCAGGGGTCTTCAAACTTGGCAACTTTAAGACTTGTGGACTTCAACTCCCAGAATTCCTCCTCCAGTCATGTTAGCTCAAGAATTCTGGGAGTTGAAGTCCACAAGTCTTAAACTTGCCAAGTTTGAACCCTTAGTCTATACATTTGTAACATTAGTCATTATTATTTTGGTGCACAAAGTCATATATTCCTCATTTGTGGTAGAGGGATCAGGAATCAATTCTAGTATAATTACAATTCAAACCACCAGAATAGCTTTACAAAGGTCATTTTAGACTGGAAAGAGATTGAGAGTGTTGTTGGTAATCAAACAAAGGATTTTTAGTTAGCCTCCTTAAAATTAAATGAAGAAAGCAAATATTAGGTCTGCTATTACTGCAGTCACTCAGAAATACTCTTTAACAGAGGTGAAAATAACTATTCATTCTAGCCTTATTTGTTGTATTCCTAGCCAACGGTATATATATTTACTAATGGCAGGCAAAGACTGTTGTAGCATGTAATAGTGGATATATGGCTTACCACAATTCATTTTATTTTGTATAAGTATGCACCAGATGAAAAAAATCTTGAGTTTTTAATTCAAAAGCTACTAGAAGAGGTTTATGAAGTAAAAAGTATCATAACTTTGCTTAAGCAGGAGGCTGTATGCAATTTGAGACAAATGGCTGTCCAGTCTCTTCTTAAAAACCTCCAGTAGTGAAGCACACACAACTTCTGAAGGCAAGCTGTTCCATTGATTAATTATGCTCACTATTCGGAAGTTTCTCCCTAATTTCAGGTTGCTTCTCTCCTTGATTAATTTCCATCCATTGTTTTTTGGTTCCATCCATTGTTTTCTGGTGTTTAGGATAATAAGTTAACCCTCTCTTCTTTGTGGCAACCCCTCAAATACTGGTTTACTGCTGTCATGTCACTCCTACTCCTTCTTTTCTCTAGACTAGCCATATGTCAACTCCATACCCAGTTCCTGCAACCATTCTTCAACCATTCTTCCTCCTTCTCATCTAAAGTAACTGGCCAATTAACTTGCATGAAATATCCTGTTCCATACATTTCCTTTGCTAATGCCTATCCTCACTATTATTCTGCTGCCTTTCCATACTTATTTTTCTTTTGTTATATTAGATATTTTTCTGAAAATGTCACCACACAATCAGATTTAGATAACAACCTAAACCACAAAATGAGTTTATCTGTGGCTTAATGTGGTGTGAATTTAGCAGTTTGGGTTTATTGAATAAACCATGTTTAAAAAACTACCGTTTAGAATTAATGCTCTCTGAACCTTTTCAGATAATAATATATTTTCTGCTCAAAAAGGACACCAAGGGTGAATCAGATGAGAGACAATAATGATCAAACATATTGCTTAAATATGAATGTCAAGCTGTCAAGAATTTGAGGTAATCGAAACAAGAAGCACCAACCATGTACTACCACCTCCTTTAGGTTACAATAACAGAATTTTGCAAGTCTGAAAGTACATCTTCGCCCCGTTATTTTTATAGTTCAAGAAACTTGGGAGGGTGCCTTCTAAGATGTTTGCTATGTCCACATTCCTTCTGTTTGCTAAGTGGTCTCTTATCAGATTATTGCCTAGTCTATGCCTCTTCTTCCTGCTCCTGCTTCTCCTGTCCTTCAAGGACATTGGTCTTCAGAAACTTCTTCCATTGAAGTTGCTCTAAACCTAAGATGAATATATGGTCGAGGAAAAAAATCACTAATTACTTATTGATTAGCCCTTAGATTAAATCAAAGTGCAAAGTTCCAGAAACAAATAATTACTAAAATTTGATAAAAGCAATTTAAAATGGAATTGGAGTAAAATATGATTTAAAATGAAATTAGAATGTAGTTCAGTCTGAAATGAAATTGGTATAGAATACAATAATTTAAGATATAGATAAAATATGATAAAATTATATTTCGGTGACACCCCTGCAATTTACCCCAATTAGTCCCACATATACAGATCTCAACTGAACCATTTTACTTAAGTACTTGCTGTGTTAAATGTTATTTTCAGATTCTGGCCACACATAAGGTAAGTTGTTTTGATATGGGGATCGCAGTGGGTCATTCATTTGGTATATAGCAGGGGTCACCAACCTTTTGGATCTCAGGGACCACCAAACTCATACTTTTAAATCCCGAGGACCACTAATACGAATTTTTTTAAAAGCTAATATATTTAATATATTTTTTTATATTAAATATAAATTTTATATATATATAAAATTTATACACACACACACACACACAGACTTACTTATTTAATTATAACAAAAATGTAAATGCTTAATGATAACAAAATAAAACGTTCCAGGCTGGAGGCCTCCCCCTACCTGGCACCTTCCAAAGAGACAGAAGAGCAGCCAGTGTGTGTGTGTGTGTGTGTGTGTGAGCTGAGGGGCCTCGGAGCAACTGCCGCTGGGAGAAGCAGAGGCAGAAAGGGGGCTTTGCTCTCCTTGGGGGGCAGCGCTCCTTGGCTGCCACTCCAGGGGCTTCTCAGCAGGCATCTGCCTGCAGAAGGGCTGCTGCTCTTGGTGATTAATTGGGGGAGGGGAGGGGGAGAAAGTGGGACCTCCTTCCAGATCCCAGGTGGAGGATTGAGAGGCTCAGATCTACAGCCGAGGAAAAGCAGGGAGGGGGGCTCTTCCAGTGTCACCCGGAGACAGGCAAGAAAAGGTGTCCCTGGGGGCACTTTGCTCGCTTTAGCACTTTGCTGCCAAACCCAGCCACAGCTAGTGATTATTTGGGGGTGGGAGGAGAAAGAGAAAGCATCTCTCACATTACCAGGGGAAGAAAGGAGACGAAACAAAGCTCACTCTTTCACTGAGACCTACAAAACACCAATCTACCATGTTCCAGGAGTTCTTCGAAATCATCAGATGGTCCCACTTGCAGTTCCCATGCCTCCTGGCTCAGGTCCCTGAGATGCATGCTCCCACACATAGCAGCAACAACAGTCCCATCCCCCAGCGCCCACTGTTAGCTCTCCCCATTAGTTTTCTAGCTTTGAATTGCTTCCGGCTCTCTCTCTTTCCTCCCCACCACCCACATGCAGGCAGGAAAAGAAAGGGAGACAGAGCCGTGCACAGCCCTCCCCTTTTCCAGCCCTTGCTGCCTCTCCCAACATCGAAGCCTCAGAAATGTAGGCAAAGCCGCCACAGCGGTAGCGCCCTGAGTTGCTTGCTTCTCCACTACTGCCTCCTCCAGCACCACTTCCTTCTCTGGGTAGGGCGATTCTTAACTAACCGAGCATGCTAAGGCAACTCAGGGTGCTACCGCTGTGGCGGCTTTGCCTACATTTCTGAGGCTTCGATGTTGGGAGAGGCAGCAAGGGCAGGAAAAGAGGAGAGCTGTGCATGGCTCCATCACCCTTTCCTTTCCTGCCTGCACATGGGTGAGGGGGAGGAAAGAGAGAGAGCCGGGAGCAATTCAAAGCTAGAGAACTGATAGTGGACACTGGGGGAGGGGACTGCTGTTGCTGCCGGCACTGGGTGTAGGAGCTGGTTGGTGTATGCATCTCAGAGACCTGACTACGGGGTCCCTTAGAGAGCCAGGAGGTGCAAGAACTGCGCGGCCCAGATTAATTGCTTTTGGGGGCCATTTCTTCTGTGGCCCACCAAAATTTTTCCACGGCCCACCAGTGGGCCGTGGCCCACTAGTAAGCAACCACTGGTATATAGACCATGGTACCTGTCTCTCACCTTCTTATACAGGAAACAATCAAATAGGGTGTGAACCAGGTCTTCTACCTCTGCCACTCCAAAAAAAAATCACTATAAATATGTATAGTGGCACAGCTTCTCATAAGGTTATTATCATAACCTAATGTTATTGTTGAAGGCTTCAAAGATAACTACCAAGTTGCCCAAAGTTTAGGAGAAGGCTCCTAATATAACCATCATGAGCCAACAGAAAGAATATATATTGCTGTTGTACAAAATTAGCTTTTGTGTATATAAGGGAAAAAGCTAAGCTTATTGCACTGTCTAAAAAAGCAGTAACTTCTGTTCGAATGCACACCTGCGCAAAAGCTTACTGGGATACCCACAGGAATAAAACCCAGCTGCTTTTGGAAAAGCATGAAAAACTTTAACCAAGCTAGAAAGACTTTTGCTGTTCTTGTTAATCCCTTAGATCAAATTTGTAAACTATTTAATTCTAAATGGAACATCAGGCTTGCTAGCTGCTAATCTTTGAAACACAGTTTTAAATTAGATGCACTTGCTTGATGTGTTTAAGATACATCTGCATTTATATAAGTTATTTGGCATATTCATTTCTTTCCATGTCATTTTTTTTGGCCAGCAATTTTTCCAGCTCCCCCCACAATTTATTTTGTAATCCCTGTGCATCAAAATCTCAGTAAACTCTTCATTTTTTTAGTTGGTCAGGTTTATAACAAAAAGTAGATACAAGCCCAAGGGCTGAAATAATATATAATAGAGTTATGTTGAATTTTAGGTAATCTATGGTTTAGCCCCTGAAAACTGTAGATTGTTGAACGTTCATGTTCATGCTCTGCTGAACCAGAATAGAGACTGTGAGGTTCCTCATTTAGTGGTCAACGAGATGTATTTGGGAAACATATAAGCTTGGGCAGGATGGTAGCATTCCTCCTCTAATGTTTCTCTCCAGTTAATGCTATATTCCAGTAATTTGGAGGATTGCATGCAGCTATCAAGAGCATAGCCATTAAGGGATCTGATTATCCATGAGTTTGCTCAGTCCGCCTATTAAAGCTACCTCAATTCATGGTTGTGCTGTGTAAAAATTAGTGTCTCTTAGTGGATCTCCCTGCATTCAGTTTCAATAAATGCCTCAAAAGAAAGTCTAAAGTTGCCAGAAAAGGGAAGAGGGACTTTCTCTCTGTCCTCGTTTTTTCCAATTATGCATTATTTCATATATCTCTATTATTTCCTCCTTTAGTCTCTTCTGCTGCAAACTAATAAGCCCCCAATACTGTGGTTTTTCCCTAAAATGGAGCTTTTAACTCTGTAATAATTAGGTAGCCCTTTCACCTTTTTCAGCATAATAATTTGGTAATAGAACACTACAGTACACAGTATTGCAAGTTTGACCCCCTCATGCATTTATATAATGGCTTTCTCCTGTTACATTTTTATTCTAAATTCCTTTATTGATGATTCCTAGTATGGATTTTGCTTCTTTAAAAGTCAGGTGCTGCTTTTTCATTGAGCTATCTGGGTCAGTTCCTTCTAGCTTGCCCCACTAATGTATGTTCCAATTAGCACCATTTTGCTGTTGCTTATATTGAACATCCCTGTCTTTGAATACCAGCTTTATTTATGTGGGTTCATGTGACTTATTGAGTCATAAGGCAGTTGCTTTGGTTTTGGCTTCAGCATGATGTAGGAACTTGGCTGCTGTATTGTGGAAAGCTACGGCATGCCTTTTTTGTCTCAGCTTTGCTCAAGAAACCATGGACTTCATGTGGTGATATATGAAGCTGGTTGTAAGGTGCTGAAATGGCACTCTTCTGCATTTTATGTTTCTGGTTTATTTTAATTGTTTTTATTTTTATTAATTTTTTTTCATTGTTTTAACTTGTGATGTACCCGGAATTATGTCCATGAAAATAATGTAAAACCTGCACTATTACCACACAACTCTGCCTTTACGCTCTTCCTCCTTAACATTTTGGTGTTGAGGCTGTTGTAGGCATGGGCAAGGGTGGCCAGATGGAGTTAGAGAGGAGAAGACCGATGGAATAACTGCAGAAAGCACAGTAGATTCTTTTGTTTAATTGATGGATTATTAAGACCAATGGTGAGAAAACAAGGGTTCTCTCTGAAAGTGAAAGCATTATCGAGAATGAACCAGAGTTAAAATTTTGCTGAAAGAACAGAAGGGCTAGTTTTGAGGCAGACTGAAAGAGATACCAAAAATTGAGTTTCCGCTCTATAGGCATCTTGGAAGAGTTGTAGAGCTCCTTCCCTGCCATTTTCAGACTAATTTGTTTCCATTTTGGAGGAAGAAAAATACGTTTAATTATTTCTGCAAATTTTATGGCCACCCATCCTAATCAAATAGCTCCAGGTAGCTAATGAAGCACAAAAATAACATGCATACAAAATCCATGGAAAAATACAATAAAATGCCAGTAAAAGTAATAATTTCCTCAATCAACACAGGATTAAAACTTAAACTGGGCTCCACTAACATTCTGGTCCTAAAGTGTGAAAGAAGAACCAGGTTTTTAAGGCCCTTTGATGAGCCAATAGGATTGAAGCTATTTGAATGTCAGGGGCTGTCAGGGCAGAGGCTGTGACAAAGAAAACATGCCCTCTAGGTCCCATAAGATGATGATGTTTCACAGAAATGTTCTGGAACATGCCCACCTTGCTGGATTTAATGGGACAGGTACAAACCACCCAAGATAGATAGGGCTTATATATCATGACCCTATGCTTTGTAGGTCATAGTCAGTATCTTTAACTTCAACTGGAAATTTACTGGAAGCCACTGTGTTTCATGAGGTATGGTATTACATAATGTTTCATGGTGCACCCAAGATTGCCTAGGGCATCACATTCTGGTCTAGCTGCAGCTCTCAAATGGTCTTCAAGGTGAACCTGATATTGCTGTAGTCCATCTGGAAAGTGACTAATGCATAAGTGCCCAATTATCTGCAGAAAGTGAATCAAGAATTAAAATATTTTGCTGTGTCTTCAGCTGGAATGTTGTTGCTGCCCATGCACTGAGTTTCCCCACCTCTTTTTTTAATAAAAGAAATGGCTTACTCTTGACTGCATTAGAGCTAAATTATCATTTATGTTTGTCACAGGGGTTGCTAATGTGTAATGAGATTTTAGAGCTAATGTTTTGTACAAAGCACTTAGCTGAGCTGGGATGAAATTGGTTTAGGGTTTTGATGTGGTGTTTTAATTAAAGATAGTTTCCAATCAGGGCCAAGCTAACAGCTTGTCAGAAGATTTGGTTTTTGTCAGCCAATACACCAAGGTAAGCCCACTCTTGCTGAGTGCATCTGGATCCCCCTGAGAGAATTAAATGGCACAAAGTTTTTAGTTTTGTGTTGGTATTGCTTCAAGGAAACAGTCTGCTTCTTGGGAGAATGGTGAGATGGCAATAGGATTATAGACTTGGATCTGTAGAATTTTTTTTGCACAGCCCAAAAAGTCTGAAAATCAATTTATCTAAATTTTAGATTATTGCCTAAGCCAAAGAGATAGTTTAACTATTTCTGCTTTGGATTTTTACTTTTATAGCTTTAATTTTTCACTGATTTTGAACACTTGTAAATATTTTCTAGGGGTATGAATTATATCTGGATGAACCTCAGATCTGGAGGGGAAATAGGATCATTTGGTACCTTCATACCTTGGTGAAAATCAGGGTTGATTTTTATATTGATTTTTATGAAGTTCTGGTCTCAATCTGCTTTGGGATAACTGGGCATTTTCTATGTTACCTGATGGGTCAGGCAGCAGGAGTGATCAAGACAACTTTAGATTTTCTTGCATGTATGTATTCAATTCAGTATGCCTTGTGATCAGGACAATTTAAATCTATATTTATAAGATGGGGTTTGATGTTATTTTAGTTTTGATTTGCTCCACATGGCTTTACTTGTTTTAGCCTGAGAAGCAACTCCTCAGCAATCTTCGTTTTATTTTACTACTGATTCAACCAATTACTGCTGGAGCCCCTGACTATAACATGCCCCAAGTCACTCTTTTACATTGGAATTCAATTATTGGAATATGATTTATGGGATATGGTTTAATGGATACCATTTATGAAGATTTCCAGCTTAATTTACCTTATGTCTGTGATATAGAATTGGTTTGCTAATTGTTTCCAAATAAAGCCCAACCTTAAATTCTCTAATGATTTAAGCAAGGATTCCATCTTTAGTTCAAAGTGGGTTGGAAGTCTGAAATATTTGTTGATGGAGAACAATTACTTTTTGGCTGTCCTATACAGTGCTTGCTTATTACATGAACTGTTGGTGAACAATGCTGTACTGTACAGTCAGCGTCTCTCTGTTTTTATTATTTTCATCTTTGTTGTAACATCTCAGTCACTTTTATCTGCTGTGTACCAACTTAGCTTTATCCCTGAAACATGCCCTCTACTACAGTGTCAAAATGCTTTATCTTGGTAAAATATAGGACAATTCACTTAATACATCTTTTGACTCCAGCATTTTGCATTGTAAATCTTGACAGAAATGAGAGTTATGTAATCTGGTGCATATATGTATATGAAAAGTTTTAAGAGCAGACCTGTCCAATGTTGTATGCAGATAGTGTGTTTTCTGTTACTGCAGACAGAACTGTGGATTGTTGTGTACCTCTGTGTTTATGTCTTTACAGTAATTTATCAGACATAGGGTCATTGAGGTGAAAGCTGGTGGACCTTTCATTTCAGAGGTGCTGCGTTTTTGGCCAGATACTTGTTTGACTTAAGAAGAAGCTGGGAAGCCATTGAATCTCTCAATCACATCTGGAGAAAGTTTACTCTTGGTAAGGAAAACTATTATTTTGAAGCTAGTGTGCAAAGCATAAAAGAACGGACCATTTCTTTTCAGAACAATGCCCTTAGCTATGTTTTTCTATAAGGTCAGGATCTGATCAAAGCAGAATGGGGCCAGTCATTTCTACTATTTCTATCTGTGTCCAGAATGGTAGGTAAAAATACTGGGATGCCCTTATAAGTGAATAAAGGGAACATAACTACTCTTGTGGTGTGCAGTTTTATGTAGGAAGTAGGAATTTTAATTCAATATCCATTATTTTTTTCTGTATCTGTCACCATAAATTCCACCAAGCTGACTCAATCAGACATGGATACTGGATTGGTTTGATTTTTTATTTATTTATTAGAAGTGTAAACTGCTTCAATCCAGATGCTCTGGGTAATTTACAAAGTCAAAGCACAAAACACATTGCAATACAAAACACTTTTTCTACTGTTGCTGTGATGAAGGCCAATAATCCCAGCAAGCCAAACAAAGCAGCAGCATTAATTAGTAGATGGGTAGACAATGAACCAAGGCCAAGACCTTACTTCTGTCTCCTAATTCACTATCAGAAAAGCCAATTCATTGAGTTGAAGTGAACATCTCTCTTGAGCACTTGCCCACTGGCATGGCTTTAAAGAGGGTACTCATAACGATGCTTTGTGGGCTGGCCATATCTGCTCCCTATGCTGTGAGAATTTTTATTACTTTGGAGACCCTCTCAGAATGACATGTTGCCCAACATTCTGGTGGTCAGGAGGGGAAATAGCGTGGCTGCACCTGCCAGACATCTGCACAAAAACAGTAGATTGTCTTCTGGTCTCAAGTAGCAGGGTCCTGAGATAACTTCTGGTCACATTAGCTACCCCTTGTCTCCATAATCAATTATGGGGCTCAAGGTGCCTCCCCTTCAAAAAAAATTGTATAGAGATCAGCCCAAACTAACAATGGAATGGAATCTGATATTCAAGTAGTCTTTGTGATGAAAAATGGCTTCATTTGCCTAGAACAAATGAAATTTTCAAGAAATTCATAAAAAGCTGACAAATAAGAGGCCAGTTGTTATTTTTGCCCCCTTCTTTGGAAAAAGAGCTAGTCACAAGGACATGAACAGCTTCTACCATCCACCTTCTATATCATCTTCTTAGTTCCAAAATAGTTATCTGACAGCCGGAAAGTTGCACAACTTTTGGTAACTAGGAAGAGATAATGGGAGGCAGAAGGATGGCTTATGAAGCATAAAGGAAAAACAAGCGCTCATGAAGAATTTCCCTTTCCATTCCAATTTTCTTAAGAATGAAATGGCCATGCCAGGTGATTGTACAGTGTTATGTGTTTAGGTGGCCATTTTATAACTGGGAGAAGACGGTGAGGGATAGAAGAGAAAGGCTGTTAAAGGCTCTTGCAAGCATAGTACTGTAGCTTTTTTTTAAAAAAAGAACAAAAATAAGTGACTGTTCACCTCAGATTAAATTGTGAATGGGATAGTGCTCCTCTCACTTAACTTTCTTCATATTTTCTCTGTGCCTTTCCCCCTTCATTTACGGGGCAAAATAGAAGAGTTTGAATCTTTGTCTTGGCACTAAATTAATGAGAGTTTTGGTTATCATTATATTCCATGGTATCATTCAATCTCAGATAAGCCTGGATTGTAAGGGGGTGTATATGTGTGTCTATCTAGAGCTTAGCTCCTGTTGTTGAGAAAGATATGTGCTATTTTTCCTGTTGTACCCACCCAGCATCTTTGTACTCCTGATGGATATTTCTCTTACAAAGAGACAGGTATTCTCAGTATCCAATGAAGAAATCTCCTGTTGTCCTCTGTCATTCAAATGGCATTGTGTTTGCTGACAGTTCCTTGCAGTGTGTCATTGTTTAATTTTCTTTGCTCTCCAAATAAATACATTATGACAAGCAATCCCAAATTATCATTTACAGAACGAACCAAGCAGACACCATGTCCCACATCACCACATTTACATGCTGACTAGAGAATTATAGAAGTGGAAATACAAAGCTGCAGAAAGGCATGAGGCGGTGGAATGCAATTCAGCTATATTTCAGACACTGATGACATGCATTATAGGACTAATGCCTATATCTCAGTTTCAACCAGTTTATTGCCGCGAACATTATCCCAGAATATTAGTAACACAGTGTGGTGAATTAAACAGCAACATTGTTGGCAGAAAGAAAGACATTCTGTATTGGATATTTGTCAGCCACTTTGGAATTATCTCTTCTCCTTAATCTCTCGCAGTTGCTCAAGCAGCTTGCACACAAGGAGCAAGAGATAAAAATGGACTTGCTGCGGGACTTGGTGTTCCCATGATAAATGGCAGAATCTTCACATAAATTTTTTTGAACATGGAACATTGCTGTTACTTTTTAACGATTAGAGTCGAGGAAGTGGGCCACCTGAAACAAAGCAACAGTCTCGGTATAATATCCTCTTCTTCTTTCCACAGAACCAACAAGGCTGCAGAAGAGCAGGGGCAGCAACCACCTGGCTTTAGAAATGCCACCTGTGTTATTGTAATTCAATAATTTCAGTAGGTTGGTGTTGTTGTCATGGACAATGCTCCTTCCTGAAGTGCTAGAAAAATTGGGTGTTGCTTAAAATTGAGTTTACTTTTGCTGAACTTAAAAAGCTAACTAAGACTGGACAATCACTACTTTTTAGAAAGATCATCAGGAAATCCCCAAGCAGTGGACCAAACTGGGAAATCACTCACCATCTCAGAAAAAAGCAATTCCTTATTGTACCCAGGAAAACTATAGGGAATATCCATGAAGTCATGAGTCAAGCTTGATTCAGATAAGACTGGCATTATTTTTATATTGTTAATTAAATTTATTAGACAAATTAAACATTTTAGAGTTCTTTTTGCAGTAGTAGTCAGTGTTATTACTAATGGTAAGAACTATAAGTACAGCTAAATTTTATAATTAGATTGAATACTACCTGTATATCACCCCTGTAGAGATTGTCTTACAGTCTGATACACAAAAAGATGTTTTATCCTTTGTTCCATTGAAGCATATTTCTAAAACACAGATGAGGTCTTTTCTTTTTCCCAATGGTATTCAGAATTCATTATAATCTTAAAGTTGCAAGGGACGGATAGTACTAATTTCCAATCTGCAACATTCAGATCTACAGTACTTCCCATTCATGTTTTTTTTCAAATTAGCTTGCATGAATCTTATTATCTGTTAAAGTTCTGTTGCTGGACAATTCCTCAGGAGACCTAACAGAATGCATCAGGTGCATAGGCTGCATTTCAAAAACAGATAACTTTTGGATGGTTTTCTGAAGTCAAGAATTTCAGAACATGGTAAAATCCCTGATGCATTATTCATCAATTATAAATCTGTACTTGATGTTTACAGAGGTTTCTTGTTTATCGTGAAATATTCATTCTTGAACTCTGCATCTGCTGCCTTGTTGTCACCTACTGTTCATCTAGAGGCAATGAAATACTCTATAGTAACCTTTTGGTTGTATGGCTCAGCCTCTAAGGCAGCCACTCTTAAAAAAACAAAACAAAAAGCCCAAACCTAAGCATTTCAGGGCAGTCCTGAATCAAAATACTTTTCTGAGTATCAGAAGAGGAGTGAGAGAGAAAGTTATTTATGGAATGTGCATAAGCACACATGACTGCAACAAGAAGGAACTGTACAAAATGCAGGAAGGACAAACACCAAATGGGACAGAATCCAAGATTGCAAATCTATTGATCAGCAGGACTGCTAACCACCCAAAGCTTCCTAAGTTATCCAACATGAATCTGTTCCCAGGTTGACCCACCTACCTCAATTTTGTCAACCTAAAGCAGGGATGTCCAACCTTGGCAACTTTAAGACTTGTGGACTTCAAGCTGGCTGAGGAATTCTGGGAGTTGAAGTCCACAAGTCTTAAAGTTGCCAAGGTTGGACACCCCTGACCTAAAGCATGGGTGTCCACAATCCAGCTCAGTGCAGATCTACTTGCATAACATGGTTTCCTACAACCCAAGAGTCAGCCTCTGCAGGGATTGTCAAGTAAGTGTATCACTGTCCCAGTCATGAAGGACATAATTAGATAGACATTTACCTATGCCAGGCTCCGTCTTTATGTTTAGGGGCATTTATCATTTGCAATGTTTTCGTAAAGAATTTAGATGATTTATTAGGTTTTCTACATGATTCTGATTTTCAAACATCAGAAAACAATGGTGTCAGAAAACACAAGTCTGAACCAGCATAAGAGGTTCCCCTACTCTTAAGTTAAAGCACTACCCAGCAGTTCTTGAGCTGGCAGAAAATTCTGCTAGTGTATAATTTGCTGCTTCCATGGTAATCTGTCTTCTATTACAGACATGATCCTGGCGAATGGGCTCCAGTGATGGGATTCAATTTTTTTTACTATCGGTTCTGTGGGCATGGCTTGGTGGGCGGGCAGGGAAAGGGTACTGTAAAACCTCCAGTCAGATAACAGATAATCAGAATTGGAAGGGACCTTGTAGGTCATCTAGTCCATCCCCCCACCCAAGCGGGAGACCCTACACCATTTCTGACAAATGGCTGATTGGTTGATTGTTCTTACAATTGGTTGATTGTTCTCACTGTCAGAAAGTTTCTCCTTCTTTCCAGGTTAAATCTCTCCTTGTTCAGTTTCCATCCATTATTCCTTGTCTGGCCTACAGGAGCTTTAGAAAATAACTTGACCCCTTCCTCCCTGTGGCAGCCCCTCAAATATTGGAAGACTGCTATGTCACCCCCGGTCCTTCTCTTTATTAGACTAGCCAAGCCCAGTTCCTGCAACTGTTCGTTGCATGTTTTAGTCTCCAGTCCCCTAATCATCCTGGTTGCTCTTCTCTGTACTTTTTCTAGAGTCAACATCTTTTTCATAATGTGGTGACCAAAATTGGATGAGTACTCTCAGTGTGGTCTTACTAAGGCTTTATAGATTGGTATTAGTACTTCCCTTGATCTTGATCCCTCTGTTAATACAATTTAGGATTACATTAGCTTTTTTGGCTGCTGCTGCACACTGCTGCCTCATATTTAGCTGGTTGTCCACTAAGACTCCAAGATTCCTCTCACAGTTACTGCTATTGAGCCTGGTTTCACCCAGTCTATATGTGTACTTTTGGTTTTTCTTGCCTAGGTGTAGGACTTTACTTTTCTCTACATTGAATTTCATTTTGTTAGATACGGCCCAGTGTTCTAGTTTGTCTGTTTCTTCTTGGATCAGTGGGAACAGAGTCTAAAACAGAGATACTGAGCATCTGGTTCTTCCATTGGGTAGTAGAACGAAAGACATTGCAGACCATGATTTAAGGAAGAAGATGTCTGATAAATATAATTATTACAAGAATTACAGCTATTCAGAATAATCCAGCAATTCTCAAATGTAAAATGCAAGCCCCATGTATAGTAGAAGCAAGTTTCTGAGGTTGCCAAACCTAGTTCTCCTGTTATGTAACTGATGATTAATGTGGATTCAGGTGTTTCATTCAAAAGTATCTGCCATTTGTGTGGTATAAAATCTTTTCTAGTATAGTCTAGCTGGTCTTAAAACCAAATCAAAGTAGCAAGTTGGATAAATTAACCATGTCTTTGATATCATGCCTGCCTTTCTGAGTGAGGCCTGAATGCACCTCCAGGGATTTTATGGCCTAAGATAATGACTTTTAATTAAAAGGCTTTTAAACAATAGCTTTTACCTCATTTGTCCCTCAGGAACAATTTTGGACTGGATGCACATTACTGGCAGTTGGGTGGATTAGCAGAAATGATCTACTTAGTCTACTGAGAATAAGCAATGAGCCTCATCAGAAAACAGAGGTGTGTTTCACTGAAGCCAGCCAGGAAATAACCAAGACCCAAGCTTAACCTCACCCTGCTATTAGGGATGCTTTTTTAATATTCTTGGGAAGGCAAAAAAAAAATGTATAAACAAGCCACGATGACCGATGCCAAAGGGGTGCAGTGTCTGAATACTCCAAGACAGAAGTATTCTGAAGATTTCAAGGCTTATTGCAATTTTGGTATGAATAGACAGAAAATTGTATCAGAGATGTAATGCTTTTTAAATATACGCCTAGATGCATTCTGCAATAGTGAGGCAGTTGAAAACTACGGGTATAATTAACTAAGTGAACAAGTACTGGAGGGAAAAGAGGACATAAGTCTCAATTTGTTAACCTGCTATGTTGAATGTGTGGCAGATAAGGGCTGGAACCTGTTTCAAGAGAGTTTCTAAAATATGCAGATTATAATCGAAACCCAGTTTGATCTAGTGGTTAAGGTACCAGGCTAGAAAGTGGGAGACAGTGAGTTTTAGTTAGCCATGAAAGCCAGTCATACTCTTTCAGCCCACCTCAGCACACAGGGTTATTGTTGTGGAAAAAATAGGAGGAAGGTATGTTTGCTGCCATGGGTTATTTGTGAAAATAATGAAAGACGGGGTATAAATTAAATAAATATAAACATTTGCACTGGATAAAGGCATCTTCCCTTCATAAATGCCACATGTATTTCTTTTAATTAAAAGGCTTGTATGACTCTTACATGTCACAACTCTGGATGGCTCATAAATAATAATAAAAATCAAGAGAGACAAACCAATAAACAAATAAAAGCAATGTGCAAAAAACAAATCCTGGCCCCCTAAAGTGTATCTCCCTACCCATCAAAAATTAGAATTATTGGGCTCTAGTCTTACACTTGAGGTATCCCACAGAACAGGGGCCACCATGAAAAAGGCACATTTTCTAGGTTTTCAAAGTGACAATAGTTAAACAAAGGACTTGGTGGATCAGGCACATAAACTCTGAGAGAGAAGGTAACCCATCAAATAGCTTGGTGCAAGGTTTTAATATGTAAGGCTTTAAAGCAGGGGTCTTCAAACTTGACAGCTTTAAGACTTATGGACTTCAATTCCCAGAATTCCTCCTCCAGTCATGTTAGCTCAGGAATTCTGGGAGTTGAAGTCCACAAGTCTTAAACTTGCCAACTTTGAAGACCCTTGCTTTAAAGGTAGTAACCAGTAGCTTGAATTATATCTGCAAAGGAACTGTCACATTAGTTGTGAATTATGGCCAAACTGAGGGACACTTGAAACTGCGTGCACTACCACATGCTGGACCAGTCTTATATTACTGCAATGTCAATTTAGCGGCATTACAATACTGTAATTATCCAGCCAGGAAGTGACCCCAGCCTGAGTAACTGTGAGTAAGGCCTCCCAGTTCAGGAATGAGTGCAATTGGTACAGAAGATGAATCTACTAACCATAGTTGCCTCCACTAACCATAGCTGCCTCCTGCTAATTGAGCAGGAGCTGTGAGTCAGGTAGGACTTCCAAACTGTGCACCAATTCTGAATGGGGAAGTGAGAATCAAAGCTGACCCATCACCAGCTCCAGGGAGACCAAAACTCCAAAGCACCTTGCTAAGGTGACATTGGTTCTTCCCCAGGTGCATCCTCACAGTGTCAAGTCTTGGGTCAGCACCTGAATGGCATCCTTTGCTGATGATATCAGTTCTGGGGCTGTTGAAGGACCTCCCCAGGGATTTCATATAAAGGTGAAAGAAGACTGTGAGAATCCCAAATCACTTCATATCACAGGGGATCAGGGTTAGAGACCTCTTCCCAACCAATGCCAGCTGGAACTATCCACAAAAGAAAAAGGAAAAGCACTTTGAAAGAAGCCTGGGAAGAAAGATGCTGCTGTGGTAAAGGCTCATTTCTTACGCCTTACCACCATAATATATTTTAATACACATTTTTAAAACAATTAAGTCAATAGATAATTGAATTCTGATTTAAATATAGGATAAGAGAATATATATTAGATTAACTCATATCAGATTTTTTTTTAAAGGATTAGAGTAGAAGGTTGGTTTTAGGTTGCAATACTTTTACCAAATCAATTATGCAGAGCTTAATAATACTATTTGGATGAGAGAGGCCTAGAAAACCGAAAGATTCAGTATTTTTGAAGGAGCATCTATAAAACATTCCAAGTGCAGCAATTGCTTTAATATATGAAACTGAAAAGAATATGAGGAGCAACCAGTAATTTGCATAATGTGACTTACCATATAATAATAACCACCATTTGGATCCGCTCTCTTAAACCTTGCTCGATTCACTGTTCCTTCTAGATTTTGTTGGCTTTAATATGTGGCCCCACAATGTATTGAAGACAAGTAACTTTCTTTGCCATTTTCTCTTTATGGTTTTTTTTGCTAATGTTAGGCACATATGATAATAGTGACAATATAACTGATGGTTGAACAGGCTGGTTCTTAATTCATGGAATATTTCCATCTAAAGTGACATCTGTTTAAAGTCTGTAAAGTGTAATTATTGGACAGATTCCAGCATCATTCTTTCTGCTGAGTCTTTTTTGAATGATAGCTTAGCAACCCTTTAGCACTTCCTTCTGTTGGGTCAGCTCTTTTCCTCTATCTTTTCAATGTCAGAGACAAAACATTTTATTTTTCTTCAGCTGTAGATCATCTTTCCTTTCCTTTCCTTTCCTTTCCTTTCCTTTCCTTTCCTTTCCTTTCCTTGCCTTGCCTTGCCTTGCCTTGCCTTGCCTTGCCTTGCCTTGCCTTGCCTTTTTCCTTTTCTTTCCTTTTTTCTTTTGCTTGCTGGGAGATTAGAGACAAATCAGAATTATTCAGTCTGGAAATCTAAAGTTGGACCACTTTGGTAAACAACATCATGTGCATGAATTTATCAGCAACTGTATTAATAGAAAGAGCTAGCATTAGAGGAACATCATTACCAGCATTGCATAGAGACTTTGGACCTGGTATACATTGTTTAAAAAGTTTCACTTCTTTTTTTTAAAAAAGAACTTTGATTATCTACTTTCTTCCAATGTATCTTCCCAGTATCGCAGCTTCTCTGATTTTGAAGGCAAAATCAAAAAGGAAAAATGCTGCTCCCAGTTGAAGAATGTGATAGGGCTCGGCTAAACTGCAGCCCTCGGGAACAGCAGTGTGAAAGGAAGTCAGTGAACATTCCTGTTTCAATAAACACCGACATGCCCCTTTTAAAAAAATTGCATTGAACAAATAAAATATAACCAGAGTTCCCTGCCTTCTTCCCTCCCTATCAGATGTTTGCATTCAGCAACTATAAAAATCTGTCAGTACATTTTTCATAGAAAGACTATCATAATAGTCCCTCGGGATTGTGATACAAGTACCTGTATGCCCTTGCAGATCAAGCAGTACTGCTTTAGGCTCAGAAATCAGAAGCCATTGAGAGAAAGCAGATGAAACCATCACATACACACATACACCCCTACATTAAGTGTTACTTGTTTGAAAGTACAGTTCTCCCTAGACCTTTTTATTCTTGCCTTTGTGATAAATCTTGATGGCTCAGGATGAGGGCAGTGCAACTATCCTGACCCTTCAGGATGTCTCCATGGCTTTTGATACCATTGAAGGTAGCATCCTTCTGGAACAGCTTGGAGGAATGGAACTGGGGATAGAGTAGTAGATTCACCATAGAGTTGCTGAACAACCACTTTGGTCTGTGTGTGGGAAGGCAGGGCACTTACGAGAAAGTCATCAAAAGATGAGAGTGTAATTGAAGAGTATAGGAGCTGAAATGTTCAGGTTATTTACTAGATGGGGAAAGGACTGTAAGAGAACCTGTAATATAAATGTTAAAGTTATGTCCCTGTATTTGCTCTGGATTTAGCAAGAAAATTTTGAGAGCTGCAAGGGCTGCCAAAATGGAATTGAGCATTTGTATGTGTTTTTCAGATTAATTAGACAACACTCAAGACACAGAGTTCTTCTAGGAACCTGGATATTTTTTTTCTTTGTATCTTATAGCCAAATAATTATGCAAGTAGCATGCAGCAAAGGCACACATACTGAACTTCAACTTCCCCTCCCTGTATTGGCATCTGTCTTCAAACAGGAATGGAATGCTGAAAATTGTTTTCTAGCCTAATTGCTCTGCTAGTCTGAGATTAACTATCTCCAGCCTGCAATGGTATTGATTCTGCTAATATGACAAAAGCCTGTCTAAGTTGTATCTTGGTGGATAATGATTACTAACTCCTCCAAGAGTTAATCAAGGACTTCTTTTAAAAGTTTGCTGGCAACATCTCATTTTTCTTTTGGGTACATTTAGATCTTCTTCTGCCACTCAATATTCACGCTTGGTAGACAGATTCCAGCCTCTTTCAATTTCCTCTTCTAATAGTCAATGCCATCTTGTGAGCATGAATCACCCTGGGACAACCAGAAAAGGACAAAACAATCCCCTTTTCCGAGGAAACATTTTCACAAGCTGGGATTTAGCATTTGTACTACGTCAAATTACCATGGTATGGAAAACTACTTAACTAAAGTTAAGTCTCCTTTCATAAGCATATCATTAGTCTTTCTGGCAGAAAAAGAGGGAATCTAAGAAAGAAACTCAAATTAATTCCAATTTGATTTTGTGTAGTTAAAGCTGGGACAGAAACAAACTTGGAAAGGCATTCAAGTCCCTTCTTTAGTACAATAAAAATCCTTCCTGGGATCCTTGCTATGTTCATTTTTATGATCTGACTTACATTAAAGAGCAGATGAAATCAATTGGGAAAACAAGGCCATTTGGACTTCCAGTCAAGCATGGTGACTGAAGACATCTTCACAAAAGCAGAACGAATGACTGTAGGAAACACCAAAGAATTGGTGAGTAGACTGGTTCTTTGGAACTTCTTTGGATAAGAAGACAGTAGGACTTTACTCACATGTGGTCTTAATAGCTGTTTCTAAGGAGAAAATTGCAGGACAGGTCATCTGTGGCTTTGAGTGTCAAGAGATGAAAGGATTAGCCATCTTGCTTACAACAGTGGCTGAGCCTTTTAAAATACACTAAATTTGAAAGCCTTATTTTCTAATCATTTTTGGAAATTACCTATTAACAGGTGTAAAGCTATTAGAGAACTTCAGAATGACAAGTTTAAAAACTTGTTAGATGAATTTAGCTTCAATTCTGAACAAAAGAAAAATTAATCACAACCTTAAAAATGAAGAATTTGAGATAAACAATAAAAAGCTAAATAAGATTTTGATTGAAGAAAGTTACAAATGGATTAAGGGTCCAATTAAATTTGGAATATTGATTTTTACCATAAGAATTTGGAATTGAGTATAAAAAGATATATATATATATATATATAGAGAGAGAGAGAGAGAGAGAGAGAGCTTCTTCGGAGAAATTGGTTATTTTGGCTATCTTGGCTCATAACAAGGACAAGGCAACTTTATAACTTTAGAAATTAGACACTAGAGAACTAAAGGTTTTTAAAAGAAGGAAAAAATACAAGGCTGCTTTTGGTGTTGATTAGCATTGGGACTTACAAAATGACACAAACATAAGACTGAAATTATTAAAGGAGATATTTGAAGAATAAGCAGAAATTAGTAGCTACAACTTCAACAGTGTGACTAATGGAGCCTCTCTATGAGGACGACGGGTGAAAGAAGCTTGATAATTAATATTATTTAAGTATGATATATGATATAATATTTGATTCTATGTAATTCTGTACAAAAGATGCTAATAAGAGATGTGGAGCAAATTTTGTCTAACAAGACAGAGAAAGTACCAAAAGTGGTACTACAAATGACATGGCAAAGAGGATGACTGAAGCCTTAAAAATTAAAGGGGAGATACATACGACAAACCAAGAGAATGTCCTGGAAAATGTTTTCTTATTGTATCTACAAAAGAAGTTTGTCAACCTTTGAAGAAATCTGTGCAATGGAATAAAGAAGAATCGAAGAGTAAAAGTATTACAACAATATCTGAATGAATTAAAGATTATGATTGATTGAAGTAAAAGAAAGGAACATAAAGTTGGTTTATTTGATCAACTTTACATTTTTTTGCAAAGTTCTAACAACTCCTTGTGGACTTTTACTGACACCAAGGTTAATGTATTTTATGAATTTGCTTATAAATAAGCATTAGGATAAAATGTATATGTATAATGGGGTGAAAATATATATATATTCTTAAGTTTTCGCAGGTACTTACATGTATGGCATTCAGCTTTGTTCAGGTATTTTCCCACGTCATTGTAGTTGTGCTTTTAAAGTTGTAGCAACGTTTCGGCAACGGGTGTGCCTCCTGGTCTCCTCCAACCTCTGCCGACTCCAGAAAGACCATGGGGAGTGATTTCCATGGACTTCTTGACTCATTTACTGCCGTCCTCTGGATTTACAACTGTGCTGGTGATGGTCGACATGTTGACAAAAATGGCCCATTTCATTCTGTGTCGTAAATTGCCAACGGCCCATACAACTGCCCGTTTGTTCTTGCAGCATGTTTTTTGTCTCCATGGTCTGCCAGACAGGGTAGTTTCTGATTGCAGTGTACAATTTACAGCCCAATTTTTGAAAAGCCTGATGACCACATTACACGTGCAGGTGTGCTTGTCATCGGCACACCATCCAGAGACTGATGGGGGAATGGAGAAGGTCATTGGCATTCTCAAGCAATACTTGCGTTGTTTTGTAAACCAACGGCAGAACAACTGGACTGATTATCTCCCTCTGGCAGAGTTTGCATTCAACAACTCCCAGCACACCTCCACCCAAATGACACCATTTCATGCTAATGTGGGGCACCATCGCGATTCTTCCCTTTGACACTATTAGATTCCCCTGTTACTGAGACCCGGGAATTCCTTTTGGAACTTCACTCAGTTCAGCAGTTAGTTCGGCAGCAACTGATACAGGCCAAGGAAGATTACAAGCGGTGTGCAGATTGCTCTCAATGGGCAACACCTCCTTTGGCTGTAGGAGACCATGTGCGGTTATCCACAAAACATCTTCAGGTCGACCGCCCAATAAAGAAGCTGGACCATCGGTTCATCGGCCCATTTCCCATTGAGGCAGTCATCAACCCTGTAGCCTAACGACTGACTCTACCGTGCTCCATGTGAATTTATCCAGTCTTCCACCATTCCCTTTTGGTCCCTGCCACCCCTTCATGTTATCTCTGATGTCCCACAGCTGTTGATCCATCACCTGTGCTCGGGGAAGATGTGTCTGTTAGTGTAGTATCCAGAGCATGGAGGCACTACCAGGAGACAGGCCAGGACATCAGGAGACGTGGAGGAGGCTCTAGGAGGGCAACAACTTAGCATCAGGACTGCTACCTCCACCTTTGTGAAAGGAGGGACAGGAGGAGCACTGCCAGAGCACTGCAAAATGACCTCCAGCGGGCCACAAATGTGCATGTGGCTGCTCAAGTGGTCAGAAACAGACTCCATGAGAGTGGTATAAGGGCCCGACATCCACAGGTGGGGCTTGTGCTTACAGCCCAACACCGTGCAGGATGTTTGGCATTTGCCAGAGAACACGAAGATTGGCAAATTCACCACTGGTGCCCTGCGCTCTTCACAGATGAAAGCAGGTTCACACTGAGCACATGTGACAGATGTGACAGGGTCTGGAGATGCTGTGGTGAACGTTCTGCTGCCTGCAACATCCTCCAGCATGACCTTTTGGCAGTGGATCAGTAATGGTGTGGGGTGGCATTTCTTTAGGGGGCCACACAGCCCTCTATGTGCTTGTCAGAGGTAGCCTGACTGCCATTAGGTACTGAGATGAGATCCTCAGACCCCTTGTGAGACCATATGCTGGTGCGGTTGGCCCTGAGTTCTTCCTAATGCATGACAATGCTAGACCTCATGTGGCTGGAGTATGTCAGCAGGGACTGCAAGACGAAGGGATTGATGCTATGGACTGGCCCTCCCGTTTCCCAGACCTGAATCCAATTGAGCAGATATGGGACATCATGTCTCGCTCCATCCACCAATGCCACATTGCACCACAGACTGTCCAGGAGTTGGGGGATGCTTTAGTCCAGGTGTGGGAGGAGATCCCTCAGGAGACTGTCTGCCACCTCATCAAGAGCATGCCCAGGCATTGTAGGGAGGTCATACAGGCACTTGGAGGCCACACGCAGAACTGAGCCTCATTTTGACTTGTTCTAAGGACATTACATCAAAGTTGGATCAGCCTGTAGTGTTTTTTTCCACTTTAATTTTGAGTGTAACTCCAAATCCAGACCTCCATGGCTTGCTAAATTTGGTTTCTGTTGATAATTTTTGTGTGATTTTGTTGTCAGCACATTCAACTATGCAATGAACAAAGTATCTAATAAGAATATTTCATTCATTCAGATCTAGGATGTCTTATTTTTGTGTTCCCTTTATTTGAGCAGTGTATATTCTTTTTTTATTGTTTCTTATTTCTTCTTTCTTGCATTTTGTGTTTTTTGTTATAACTATTCTTTTTCTTTTTTAAGTTAATATATATTAGTTTTTAACTATTGTAATCAAAATTCTTAATTAAACATTACATACAAAAAAGGAAAAACAGCCATTTGATCAATTATGCATATGATTCAGATCAGCTTGTTGTTATTCACTCTGTTGGGATTGTTAAGAGACAATTTAAAAATTATTCTTTGTGCAAGTTGTTGCAGGTAGATAACCATGCAATATAAAAGAAAACAAGAACTCTGGAAAACTTTTTTAAAAAATGTAGCACTTTATAGTAGCCTAGTGGTCACTTAGAAAGGAAAAGAGAGTAAATGCTCTGGGAAAGGAAGAACAATTGGCATTGAGTGCTAGCCAAACCAATGGAGGAAACTTTTGGCTGGACATGGATTTTTATGAGCTGTAGTCACAAAGCATCTGAAGCAAACTTGGCTGGAGAAAAAAACTTATTTTTGCACAAGACTGCAAAATCAAAGAACTAGCCAGAAGCATTCAATTTCTAATGAATTATCACAAAGAGCTAGATCACACGACTGTCGTTCCTCTGATTAATCAAGTGACAACACAAGAATCTCTCTGGCCATTCATAGCTTTGCATTTTCTCACATGGGATTTATACTTTTGAAGTTTCTAAGAAGTTCGGCTAATTCTGAAGATAATATTATATAAAAGCACCCTTCCTTGGGACAACAGGAAGCCCATTTATATTTACATCCTGCTTCTTTGTAAGCGCTCCGGGAGACATGTATGATTCCTCACACACAAGCTAGTTATGTTACCCTCCAAACAAATGTGTATACTGGAATTTGATATACTGATCTCTCCAAAGAGCTGAACTGAATATTTTGTTTGACTGGGAACTTGAACCTGGGTCTCTTCAGGTTGCCTCCGTTCACAATACCAAACTGGCTGAGTTTTAGGAAGAAGCAGAGGATTGCTTCCCCAAGAGCTTAAGTTTTCAAAATTTTAGAATCAATATTGACACAATTGAAAGGAACCTTAGGGAGTCATCAGACTAAGTCCAAGTCTTGTTACAATCCTGATATTCCTAAAGGAGCTTTTCTTTGAGAGAAAACTGGTGAGTGATGGCCATCCCAAAAATAATCCTCTGTTTTCTAAGCTAAAAAAAAGGAGCTGATCCCCTCCGGCTATGATGCATGTAAAACAATTAAGTCACTGACAAGCCAAGATATCTCCATTCTCTGCAGAGAGGATCGTGGCCTTTCCAGGAAGAAGAAAATGGGAGCCTGAGAGTGCTGGCTAAGCTTCAAGGTCAACTTCACCCCTGGGCCTCCTCTATCTCTCTGAATTAAGTGACTTCGGCAGGAATATGAAACATGGTCAATACATCATTGTTAGTGGGTGTTCTTCAGGTGTGCCAAACAGGCTCAATTCTTAAGTCATTTTGTCACAATACTACTTAAGCTCAATTACAGGCAGGTTTCTCGTCATCCCTCAGCTATAAAGCTATGACCTTGCCAGGGAATAATTATTTATTTTTCACTGCTTTTCGCAGGCTGTACTTGTCAAAGGTTCCCTGAAATGTTCATTAATTTCTTCAAAGTGAAACAGAGGAGGGGAGGGCTCACATCTTGTTGGAAGAATGACGTCCCCACGTGTTTCCATACCTCTATTCAAGAAAACATCTTGCTGGAATTGACAAAAGGGACATTTGGTGGCAAAGCCATAGTTCACATCATCCCTTTCTGTCTCCACCATAAAAATCACTATCTACTCATATTTTCTTTTGATTTTCAGCTTGCATGTATCACAGGCATGCAAATTAAGATGTCAGAATAACGGAATAACAGATTTGGAAGGGACCTTGGAGGTCATCCAGTCCAACCCCCTGTTTTGGCAGGAAACCCTATACCATTTCAGACAATATTTATAGCATTTTATTCATGTTCATGCATGGACAAAGTTTTGCATCCCTTCCTTAAAGAGATTCTAGCTGGGAAGTGCAGCCTGGATTTAACCAAAGGTCTCTTTTCACTTATTCCACATGTGAAAATGAGATACTAGATGTATTGAGACGTGACACACCTCAGGTAGGTATAGTTGTGCCAGCCTTTTGTTAACTTTCTGGAGTTGATGATTACAGCAAAATAATGTTAATTTTCTGTTATAGTGACCTGCATTAGACTTTACTTTTCTGGAATTGTATGTGGATCTCAGGCAGCCTTGTTAGATGTGATCTTCTACAGACCAACAAAAAACACAATAAAGGCTTTTGTAGACCGGATCCTAGTCCATTTCAGGCTATGGCACTATAATATCAGTGGTGGTGCCTTGAACACCCCTAGATAGTATTTGCCAAAATTATTATTTAATTATTGACATCTTATACTTTTCCTAATCTTTTGTGGTCTTCTTAGTAGACTTCAGATGAGACCTAGAACATCTTCGTGAGACTTTAGGCAGTTTCATAAGAGTGATATTCTTGCGTATGTTTGTAGAAAATGTCTGCATTCCTCTATAGCCATGATGGCAAACCTATGTCATGGGTGCTGGAAGTGGCATGAAGATCCATCTTCTGGACATGCCAGCTGTCACCAGTTACTCTTCTGGATTCCAGCACATGCAAGTGCACCGGCCAGTTGGTCTTCGTGTGTGCGGGAGCGCCGGAAACTGAAAGAGCAGCTCCCCAACACGCATGCACATGCCAGTAACCAGAAGTTCAGCTTCCCGGCACACACATGCCCAGTGGGGATCTGCTCTTCCAGTTTTCAGCACTCCCTTGCCTGCACTCTCTCTCCTGTTTTGGCACTCAGTGCAAAAAAGGTTCGCCAACACTGTTCTATGGAATTGCAAAGCTGAGATCTCTGAAATCTTATGAGATATGGTGAACTTGCAAGATTTTTTTTTTAAATAATGAGTATTTGATGTCTGGTACTTCAAAATGTTACCAAGCTCTGTAATGGAGTGGTCTCCTGGGACAGGTAGGAATATGGATCAAGTGAAAGCCTAGTAAATGTTAAAGAAAAAGGAGGCACAGAAAGTGCATATTGCAATAATGACACTTGCAACCATATTTATCTCTGTCTTCTGCACTGTGTTTGTCTCAAATATCACTATTTATTAAACTCTGTCACCTTGGGTTTATGATCCCATACTGAAATTCTGGAAATGAAATGGACTGGGGCCCATGAGAACATATGACACCATAAATGAAATGCTACAACACTCCTTGTTGGATTTGCTCTTGTAGACTGATAGGGATGATTCTCTCAAAAACGGGTGGAATTGTTGTTTTTTGGAGAAGTTGGTACTAAGACCTACCAGGATTTTGTAATGTTCTGGTTTTATGGCAGATTGAAGAGCCTGGCTGAAGGAAAGCAGCTGAGTCTGTGCCACGGTCATGTTATTTTTAGGGAAGGTAGATGACACAGCAGAGGCAAAAAGACTGGAAGGTACCTATGCAGTGACACATATATGTCATGGATATAGAAAGAGGTAGGAAAAGCAGAGAAGATAGAGGTGGTGTTGGTGGTTCTGTTGCAGATACTACAGGATTTGCCATTGAGGAGGACATCACTTGGGAGATGTGTAGTGATATGTAGCCTGCAAGTCCAGAGATTCCAGTCTTGAATGAGGAGGAAGACCAGGAGGAAAATCCTGGAGCAGAATCTGAACATGTGGAGAGACCAGGAGAATGGACAGTATCAGAGGTGGTATTCAGCAGGTACTGACCAGTTCTGGAGAACCAGAAGCAGAAATTTTGAGTAGTTCGGAGAATTGGAAAATACCACCTCTGACTGGAAATTTTACAGTATCCTTCCCCTGCCATGCCCACAGAACCGGTAGTAAAAAATTTTTGAATCCCACCACTGGACAGTATCATGTTTAAGGAGATTTTGATACTGGACAGTCAAACTGTGTGAGTTAAAGGTTTTGTTTGTCAGCAGAACAACCAGGAAAACTCATGGCTATTCCAAAATCAGCCATTGAGAAACAGAGGGGGGAAAAAGAGGCCAAAATCCAGCACAGGTAAAAGTGAGGGAAACATTGAAAGGTTATTGAGATGTTGAGAATTAAGGAGTGTATGCATGTATATTTTCACTTATACATACTTACACTATTATAGCTCTAGAAATACCTTAGCCTTAAGAATAAACTTCATTTGTTTAAGTGCTGTCCATGTCTATGGTGATTGTCACGGTCATCCCAAAGGTCCTTTTCTCCAAAAGGCAACTGGATTTTCTTGATTTTGTTTGTTTGTTTGTTTCTCATCCAAGAAGCTTCTTCAGTTCTAAACTGAAGAAGCTTCTTGGATGAGAAAAGAAGCATTTTCAGAGGAGGAACAAAAAACCTGTTGCCTTTTGGAAAATGCACCTTTGGGACAAGTGCTGTCCATGTTTATGTCTATCAGATCTTATCCTGACGCAACCTTTGACAAGTGTATTTACCACCGAAGAACTGATCAAGCATTAAGCAACTTTACAGCAAACTGTGCTAATCAGAAATGATATTAGCATTTGTAATGACAAAAGACGCTAATTTTTAGGCATTTAAAAAAAAAAAGCAAATCTGCCAGCAACTCCAGTTATAATCTTTGGTGGACCTTAGAAATTTCACAAACCGATATTTGGGTAGAGTTTTCTCAGCTTTTTTTTTTTTTTTTAAATAAAAGAAGGTAGAACTTCAGGGCTTTCTGAAGACTTCAGATAAAAAACAGCTACCTAATGGAAATAAAACATGCCCTTGCCAGGAATTAAATGAATGCAGGTTTATAGGAACACTGGAAGCATTTTTAAAAATCATGTCACTCTAAGGCTCTAGGCAACGTATGATAAATATTGTGGAACTGTTATCCAATGGCAGGGAATGACAATACAGCAAAGTCCAAACATTGCCTATCCCTGCCTTATATTTTGTCTTTCCTAGAACATCTTGAGCATAAAGATACATTTCTTTCTAATTGGAAGAATGCTGACATGTCAATATATCTAAGGGCCATAGCATTTCATAGATCTTCTTTCTAAGCATTTATTTTCCTGGTCTCCCTGGAGAAGATCTTCTTTGTAGATATAATATAAGATCTGAACTGAAATTTTAAATACATGTGTGATTTGTAGCTCCTTCTTAAGTTTGACTGCTCCTACCTCCCCGCCCCCCACCAAAGGCCTGCTTTAGCTGTTAAGATTCTTTCTGGACATATTCCTAGTATTCCTACATATGTAAGTCACTGGATTAATCAAGAAAAATGTGTAAGCAAGAACAAGATTGCACCTTGCTTGCCTATCAAAATGTTCAGAGAGAGTATATGTGAGAAGATTTGGAGGTAACAAAATGAAAATATACACTTTCTGTTAATTAAAAGTGGAGGCTGTAAACCTAGTTCCATTTAGTTTACAAATTCTATGTTGAGATGTGGGAGATTGTGGGAGATTTTGAATAGGTAAATCTAGTTATTTCTGATGGTCATACTCCAGGATGCAATCACAAATAACAGAATAACCTCAAATAACTGGAACTTAAGTTTACAGGATCACCAATTAAAATCACCAATTACTTGATTGATTATGCATCATCCAGTCATTTTTTTTATTCCTAGCAACCACAAAGGTAATTATAATAATCTATCCCTAACCTGGTCTTTCAGGTCTTCCAACTAGCCTCAGTCTGAGTCCATCTACCTTGTTGTTGGTTGTCCTCTTTTCTGTCTTTCCTTCCATCTTTCCTGGCCTTAGAGCCTTCTCCAAAGAGCTAAGTCTTCATTTAGCTGCCCAATGTAGGATAAATTTGAATCTATTACTTTGTGCCTCGACTGAGAACTCTGGATTGATTTATTTGATGATCCAGTGATGGGATTCATTTTTTTTTACTACTGGTTCTGTGGGCGTGGCTTGGTGGCATGGTGAGGCTTGGTGGGCATACCAGTAAAATCTCCATTCCCTCCCCACTCCTGGGGGAAGTTTACTGTAAAATTCCCATTCCCTCCCCACCTCACTAACCTGCTTTCCAGCTCCATTCTCCTGTGCAGGGCAACAAAAGAAGACCCAGCCAATCAGCTGGGACTCGAGAGGCAGAGAATAGATGGGGGCAGGGCCAGTCAGAGGTGGTATTTGCTGGTTCTCTGAACTACTCAAAGTTTCCACTACTGGTTCATCAAACTTTTCTTTTGCATCTAGCCAAACTAGCAGCTGGGCATTTTTTAATAATCCAGCCACATCATAAATACCAGTATTATTCATACTTGCCCTCTGTTCTTCCTCAGTTGCTTTGTGGACATTTTTCTGGACGTCTTCCAATTGGGGGTGGGGTGTCATCTTTCAATATCAGGTTGACCTTATCTCAGTTGTAAATATCCAGTTAGTTTTCTTGGCAGAATATCAGACAAAATTTCTGTTTCCCTCTTCAATGGGTTTTATTTGGTCTGATCCTTTGCCCAGGTCACTAGTATTTTTCTGGAAATGAACACAACCCTCAGTATAGCTCACAAAGTCACTGGGAGGAAATATTGCTTTCCTTGCTGCTCCCCCTGAATCTTTTTGTAACATTTAAGTCTTGCAAATGTACAAGGTAAGAGATGGGAGCTCTGTTATCTATAGAACAGATTGGGAAAGGCTACCCAATGCTTCTAATTTTTCAAAAATAATACTTGCCTCAATAATAATGGTTAAAAAAGAAACCCCTCTAATGATTTAAACTAATTTTTAAACAATGATTACATAAGTTGAACAAGACAAAGCAATTGGGATGAGAATTTGGTTTTTGATGTTGTTGTTATTATCATTATTATTATTATTATTATTATTATTATTATTATTATTATTATTATTATTATTACTACTACTACCACTACTACTATTACTACTACTACTACTATAGCTATCTAATACCAGTGAGATTTGCAACAGTTTTCTTTTTTCTTTGCTCAATTTTGTGGATGTGTTCAACCAACCGTTTGAAGAAACGTTTGAACTTAGTAAAAATTAAAATAGGCTGCATTTGAGCATCACATTAAGTTACATTATGCTTTGATTTGAGAGCAATGTGAACCCAGTCAATTGTAATTCGTAAATAATAGCTTATGGTTTAATATGCTGAGTGAATCTATTCAATTCAACACAATCAATATTAAGTGTGCACAAACTCAACATTAGACTGTTGGCACCTTGGTCAAATGTTATCCTATGGCATTGATGGGTGACAATTATTGTTTAATAATTAATAATGGTCACTTTAACCAAGGCCCAGTGCACACAGTTTATAAATATCTAGAATATCATGGTAAGTCACTTTAATCATGATTTAGAATAATACATGAATCCAGGCATTACTTCAAACAACGCTAAATGAAGACAAACAGGAAACATGAGAAACACATTTTCCGTTCTCTAACTTGTAATATCTGAAGCAAAAGACATGTGCTTTTCTCTGACTTTTGTTCCACAGATTCCATGTGCAAATGTAGGTTGTATGGTACAAAAACAAAGCAAAATTTAGGATTCCAAACCATCCATTACATCTGAAATAAAAGCCATATTTTAAAGTCCCATCCATGCAACTGATGTCATTGGACATGCTCCATGCAGTCCTTGAGGTCCAAAAGAATCCCGAAAGTACTAAACTTTAGCCCTATTGTTTGAAAAAAGTTATACTTTTCTATCCTAACATATCCTTTCTTTGTCTGGAAGGCACAGGGGGTGGGTGTCAGGTGGGAAAGAGAAGGTATCTAAAGGATCACTACTAATTTTTCCAAATAACTCCCGATGTCAGATTTTTTTTTAGCTTAGTGCCCAAATATCCAGCAGATGGAGAAACATAACTGGAAAGAACCACAAGGCCATAGAATATCAACCAAAATATTGGTTAAAGTGGCATTTCTGATACATGTCTCTAGATAAAGTCAAAATGAAAAATTGAATAAAAAATAGCTGTTCGTTTCTGAATACAAACCATTTCCTTAGGACTTCTGTTGCATCCAAACATGCAAAAAATGAGAAAACAGTTAAAAGTTGATCTGCGGTTTTTGCAAAGTTCCTTCCATAAATGTTTTCTCATTTATTATTGCACTAAAATATTTATACAAGATGGTTTCTTGAAATCCAGTCTGATCATGAAAGCAATTTCCTGCTTCCCCCTCACTTTCATGGAAGTATGCTGAGGTTTAGATTTACAACACTGGGCCAATGTTTTGAGCTTATTTATATTGGTATGATGTTGTGCACATCTTCTGCTAACAGGCTCAAATTGTGGCAGACCTATGCACGCCCCAAATGAGAGAGATGCTTCCTTTACAATCCATCCATAAGTGTAAAAACAGTCTCCATCCATTCCAACAAGATCTTCCTTTTGCAAGCTAACTGTGGCTTGGAAATGCTAACAGGTGGTTTCATTCTTGGACAATGGCTAAGCCCAAAGAGAGAAACTGAAGTGCAGTTAAAAATCCCTGGTTTTTCAGGGCTGCTCTTAAATCTGCCTGTCATTCTTAAAAATGCAGTTTATACATCCTTGACCTCAACTCTACTTTGCTCTTCTCATGTTACCATTGTGCCTAAAACTATGCAATAGACATAGTTGTATTAGTACTTAAATAAGCCCCATTAGTATTTTTCTAATTATTTATGAAGACGTTTGCTGCATTGTCTTTCGTGATGACACGTTTTGTGGTTTGCTGCCAACAAAGTGCCATTTTGTTACTGCAAAAAATAAAATAAAAATAAAAACCCCTGGTTTTTGATGCATCTTTTGTTGCTGTTTGGTATACAGAAAGAAAATAAAAGCCCAATGATTTATTAGCTATGCTGTAGAGTTTTATTGAAATTCGACTTAATTAGCTGGGTAATTTGCTAGAACCAGAATTTATCATTTTTTAATATAGTGTATATATTGCTGCTAGCAAAACAGAGATGTACCAGGCTGCCTATGTGGAAGAAATTCATTGGAGCACAAAAGCAACAACAACAACAAACGGCCTATGAATTCATTGCTAGAGAAGCCATTAATAGATAGATATAGCTAAGATTCTTGCCCAATGTAGGGTAGACTCAGCACATCTGTTGTCTGCAGCCCAATCCACCTTTCTGTTAATAAGGTTGGCAATTCTATTTAGACACCAGTTCACTGATCCTGGCCATCTCTAGGACAGCCTGAAGCAAGCCACTCTGCCCTGCAGAATGCCAAGATGAAGCTGGGAAGCTGCTGGAGTTCAGCCCCCTCCCACCCTCATATTAGTTTCCCTTGGATAACAAAATATCACCCATCATAGGATTTGCTTGCTTTTTCTTGTGCAAGGAGTTTGCTCTTTCATCAACCTCAAATGATTTATTTTCAGAAACAAGACTACTTCACTCAAGGGGTGAGTTTTGCCTTCATTGGATAAGCATTGGTTGGGGATCCTACACTGAAGAAAAGGTTGGACTAGATGACCTAGAACTGGGATGGCAAACCTATGGCATGCGTGCCGTAGGTGGCATGCAGAACCATTTGTGCTGGCACACGAGCACATGTGTGCGCCACACAGCTGATTTCCGACAGTTTGAGGCCTTTTTCGGCCTCCCAAAGGCTTGAGGAAGGCTTCTTCAGGCTTCTACAAGCTTTGTAGGCTGAAATCTAGCCCCGTTTCATCACTTCCTGTTTTTCTGAAAATACCGGAAGTATTTTCCACCTCTGACTGGCTGTGCCCCCATCTATTCTCTGCCTCCCGAGTCCCAGCTGATCGGCTGAGTCTTCTTTGGTTGCCCTGCACAGGAGAACAGAGCTGGAAAGCAGGTTAGTGGGGTGGGGAGGGAATGGGGATTTTGCAGTATCTTTCCCTTGCCACGCTCACCAAGCTACCCCCACCAAACCATGCCCACAGAATCGGTAGTAAAAATTTTTTGAATCCCACCACTGATAGGAAACCCAATATAAGTTATAACCAGTGGACTCTAGGATACTCAGGCAGGATTGACAAGACTCAGAAAACAGGGTAAGCAATTAGACATGGTCCTATAATCTATAGAGGCAAGCCCACTCAATAGTATTCTTTATAGCGTATTAATTTTTACAAGCCTGTGGGAATATATGGGAACAAAGAGGCATTTTAATTGCCTTTGCCACCAAGTAGAGTTAGGAAGGTCGGTTCAGTGGCTGCTCAGTAACAGAAAAACAAAGGTGTTTGTTTTTTTCTTCCTAGTCACCCTGTAGCCTCAAACCTTTTTTGGGGAGGACTATTTAAATGGACTGGGCCTCACATTTGGTCAGATGATAGCGGTCACCCAAGAGGACACTTTAACCCCAAATAAACCCAGCACTGTTAAAACTGAATTTCCCTGATCTCAGAGGTTAACCAACTGCTGAATTAGTGTAGCAATTTAGCAATTGGTGTTGATTGTGCGAGAAACATATAGTGAAGCCATGTCTGGTAGTTGTTTGAAGGATAATCCTCTATGTTTTTAGGCAACAGAATTTCATTTTTAATGTGGGCCAGTGAAAATGACAATAAAGTTTATCTTATCTTATTTTTAATCCATTGTTTTATTTAGCCCATTACAAACCCACCTAAATTGATGGTTGTTTGTATATTTTGTGGGAAGCAATTTCTAAACCCAGCTACAGAGCTCTCTCTCCATTCCCTATGCATGAGCACACATGCTTTTAAATCAATCTTTATAGTGTTTTCTCCAAGTTGCTTTCAAAGTCCCAAGCTTATAACTGTCTTCATAGCAGAGTTGCTTCAGGCTGCTTCTTTTGGATTTCTCTTTCCAATAACTTTATCAACTGTGTTCTTGAGGTACACAAAAAGTTCTATAGTGACCCTGAATCAAGTAAAGCAAATGTTAAAGGTTGGCAAAAGAAATTGTGTTTTTGATGTACAGAAGACAGCATTCCTCCTTTTTCAATGTGCACAAGCCAATTGGAACACCACAGACAAATGATGATGCATTATATGTTAACACTGTTGTATCTAATTAGGTGGGATATCGTAAAATTATCCATTTATCCACTGGATAGTGTCCTCTCTGAATTTGAAGTATTAGGAGAGTCTTCTTAATTCAAAGACAGATGATCGTTGATGGACTGAGGCCTGGACATTTTACTGATTGTGCAGACCAGCGTGGGCAAAGCAATGATTCAAATTAGGTGGAGCCAGGACATTCTGGGAGATTTTGTTGCCTTGGAATGAGGGTTCTTCCCCCCCCCAAAAAAAGATATTTTAAATGTATTTTAAGATTTCCAGTAGATTTTAATTTCTGAGTAACACCCACTGCAGATTGCACCATTCATAATGGTGAGATGTGGAGGTGGAGGTGAGAAAATGGGTTGGAAGACTTCAGGAAGCTCTAGGCCCTCAGTCTGATTAAGGCAAATCTCTTCCTCACATTTTCAGCATCCACTGTCTGAGGCAGCCTAACATAAAAGCTGGGTTTTCAAATGTTGTTTCACATTGTGGCTTCCGTTTGCAAGAAATTGCTCCAGCTATTAACACAAAGAAAAGTTGTCTGCCTATGTGAAGAGAGACAGAGAAAGAAGGAAGATGGGGGAAAATGTAGTTTAAATTGTCATTTCTATTTCTGATTTATTTGTATCCACTGAAATATTCTACAGTGAGAGCACAAAGGACCCGGTAAGATTGTTGCAGGTAACAATAAGACAGGTGTTTTATTATGACTACTTTGGACAAATATAAACAGATAAACCAATATCATTTTTTTACATTATTCATTTTGTCTATCCCAGGGCACAGGATTCACTTGTATTGTATTCACTTATCAATTCTCAGGTGTTCCATATTCAAAGAATAGCAAACCTAATAATGGAATCTAAGAGCTTCGTTAAGAAAATGTACACATTTGAGGAGAAATAGGCAACTGTCTGTGATGTAGCACAGGCACTGGGGAATCTGCATTGTGAAGCTGTTTTGATTGTTGCATGATATTTATTTCAATATATTTTGCTACAGAAGAGAAGGGAGATAAGCCCTATTCTAAGATATTTAACATAAAAAAAAAACAGCTCTGCTGCATCAGGTCATAGAACCATCAAGTCTAATATTCCTGCAGTGCTCAACCAGATATTCCAAAAGGAAGTAGTGTGATGGAATGCAAAATGGAATGGAATGGAATGCTGGGGGCATGTGATATTTTCTTAAATCTGGATGATTTCCTAAGGATATCTTGTGAGGTGAGTGAGACCAGCTGGTATCTTTAAGTGGTGCAAATGGATCTAAGGATTGTTTCTCCTGGATGGGAAAGGGTTCTCTGTCAGTTCACTGAGCTAAGGATTCTTCAGTCATCCAGGTCATGGTTGTCCCAAAGAGGCAACTGGACTTTCTTGGTTTCCAGAAAAAGCACCTTCGGGACAGGAGTCTCTTGCATTGCTTTGGAGTGGACAAGGCACATGATTGTTAGTAAGATTTTAAAACCAATAGGAAGTAGCGGTGTGGATCAGTGGTGGGGTTCCAAATCTTTCCTACCGGCTCAGTGTGAGTGCTTGCTTTGCGCGCATGCAATGTTTGCAGCTCCCTTTCTGCTGCAAGCCCTGTGTGTAAACCAGCTGATGCGCAGCAATCTGCTGTGCCGTGTGAAGCAGCTGAAGTTGAAAAGCAGGAAATAAAGGTCAGTATAGAGCCGGGGCAAGTGGAAGGGCCCAGCAGCTGATCGTTGGAATGAACCAGTTCACTCACAGATGATCCTTGGAACTACCGGTTCGTCTGAACCAGGCTGAACCAGTGAAAGCCACCACTAGTGTGGTTCCTCCCTCCAATTCGTTTTAGTTTTCTCTCATGATAATAAGGCTTAGTAACATGGCACCAGGCTTGAAGTTTATTTAGATATTTGTGGCATGTGCTAATTTTATTGTGATCCTGACAAGCTTAGGGAGGGCAGAGACTTGAACCTGGGTACCCTATATACTTTGTTTATTTGTCTCTTTAACTCAGCATTTTGTAGCCCAAGTATGCCCACACACTTTTTGGAGAGCTTAAATGAACTCTCTGCTAAAGGGTTTCACTTTACAAGCAAGAGTTGGCTACTGATTGTTATCATGGCATTTTAACTATTTTAATCCATCCTGCCTGTTTTGTAACTCTGAGTTGCAGGTATTGCTGATGAAAAGAAAGGTATTCAGACAGAATGGTTTAGGTTTCCATGATGGCTGTGACCATCATTGGTCTTCAGTGTGTATTCCCCCATTTCTAATCTAATGATTAATATTTAGGACAGCGTTTTGCAAGCAAAGAAGCTTTTTGTATTTTTGTGCAAGTAATCCTTGACTTACAACAGTTCATTTAGTGACCATTCAAAGTTACAACGGCACTGAAAAAAGTGACTAATGATCGTTTTTCACACTTACGGCCATTGCAACATCCCCACAGTGATCAAAATTCAGATGGTTGACAACTGTCTCATATTTATGACGGTTGTAGTCACCCAGGGTCATGTGATCACCTTTTGTGATCTTCTGACAAGCAAAGTCGATGGGGAGGCCAGATTTACTTAACAACCATGTTACTAACTTAACAACTGCAGTGATTCACTTAACAAACATGGCAAGAACAGTCGTGAAATGGACCAAGATTTAGTTAATAAATTTCTCACTTAGCAACATAAATTTTGGGCTCAATTGTGGTTGTAAGTTGAGGAGAGGCTCAGCGAGGTGAGGCAAGGCTGGGTTTGACAAGGAGTGGCTGGGGGTGGGGGAGCAAGGCCTGGCATGGCAAAGAGAGGTGTGGTGAAGCGTTCCTTGATGAGAGTGATGTTGAGTTGACCGCACCCACCCAGTCACATGACCACCCAGCCACACCTATCCAGCCAGTCATTAGGGCAAAGAACCAGTTGTTAAATTATTTGAATTCCACCACTGCCTACATTGCAAGAATCTGTATGGATTGGGACTCATTGAATATGAGCAAAAGCTTCACAGTGACCAAAAACAAATAATTCAGGATTTCAACCTCTGAGAAAGCTCTACACAAACAGTTACTCTATGCATGGAGACTCTCTTCCAGTAGAAATTTTCACTATCTACCTGGACGATCATGAAGAGAACAATGCAATGTTTAGCTACCTTTTGCATATTTAAGTTTCTTGGTATTGCTGGTAAACTAGTTCCTAAATAGGGCTAAATTTGCAATTATTTGGGGAGAATTTTTCTGTATCTTGTTTATTATTAGGAGACTCTGTGGCACAGTGGTTAGAGTGCAGTACTGCAAGCTACTTCTGCTGCAGCTAGCTGCCTACAATTTGGCAGTTCAAATCCCACCAGGCTCAAGGTTGACTCAGACTGCCATTTTTCCAAGGTGGGTAAAATGAGGACCCAAATTGTTAGGGGCAATATGCTCACTCTGTAAACCACTTAGAGAGGGCTGTAAAGCACTATAAAGCTGTACAAAGGTCTAAGTGCTATTACTATTGCTATTGCTATTATCTCATAATGTTGCTTCCATTGTATGTTTTGGCAAAACTGAAAAGATTTGTATGTAATAAAATGTGTTCAGATTACAATTATATTTCCAGGAATTCAAGGAAATGTAGTTCAAATTGGTGGCACAGTAGTTAGAATGCAGCTTTGTAGCTTAATTCTGCTGACTGCCAGCAGTTTGATCCTCACCAGCTCAAGGTTGACTCAGCCTTCCATCCTTCCGAGGTCAGTAAAATGAGATCCCAGATTGTTACTGACTCTATAAATTGCTTACAGAAGGCTGTAAAGCACTATGAAACAGTATATAAATCTAAGTGCTATTGCTATTAATATATCTAAAAGATACTGGATCTGGGAAGGCTGCTTCAGCAGATTATTAAACAATTTTTGGACATTTGTATAATTGTTCTTATACAATATGTATAATATTGTAAGTCTTAAGTCTGGGTGCATGTTTGTGATAATATGTCATTTTATTTGAGTTCATTATGCAGTTAATCCTTCCCTTCAAACCATGAAAAGTTACAAAAAGAATGATCAAAACTCAAAAAAAACCACAATTAAATCATCTTCCTAAAGATCAAGTCCTGGTCCCATGAGTCTGAAAGTGGGTGGATGCTATAACTAAAATGTTCCTGTATTTATCATGTTATCTTAAACCATGAAAGACATTTCTGAAGAATTCTTTGTTATTTATTGGGTGTCAAACTGGAAGAAGAACAAGTTAAAGAAACAATTTGGATATGTTATAGAATTTGAAAAATGGCAGAAACTATGGGATAGGAACTATAAATTGACAATATCGACAGCATATAAGGAGAACTTGTATAAGGTGTTTTATAGATGGCACTTAGCGTCAGCAAGACTAGCAAAAATGTTTAAAGATAAATCAACGAAATGTTGGAAATGTCACCAAACACCAGGAACATATTATCATATGTGGTGGACTTGCACAGAGGCTAAAAGGTATTGGACTAAAATACACACATGGTTGGAAAAAATGATTAAACAACATATAGACCTGAAACATGAAATATTCTTTTTAAGAATGGTACCAGAAGGTTATAGTAAAGAAAAGATTTACTTAATTATACATGTACTAACCTTCCATTCTTATTTACCATATCAATACATTTAGGTTATAATTCTTTCTCCTTTTATGCTTACCTTCGGTGTGGTTAGCAAAAACAGAGCCAAGGTTAAACATTTTTACATATCTACTGCTATGAGTAAGAGGGATTTATATCTGTGTTATGCATAATTCTATCCACAGTACTTTTTGGGGGGTGGGGGTGCACTCTGTTTAATTCGGGGAGACTTAACTTCTGACTATACAAGGAGAGGGGTGGATTAAAAGTATGCATTGCAGATTGTCACTGTTGTCAAATAGAGAAAAATTCTTTGTGGCATTGTCTCTGAACCTTAAATACATTGGAAATGGTATGAAGGTTGTCTTCCAAATCTTGCATAATGCAAAGAATATTTGCTCAACCCTTGTTTGGACAGGCTTATTGGTTAGACATTAAATGCATCTCCTGGGGGTAACTGTAGCTTTTGTATGTAATTACGTATTTGAGGCATAAGCTATCTTCAGTTTTAGAAGATGAAAATCAATCAAGACTACATTTGCAGCGGTTAGGAATATTTTTAATAGATACTCAGCCCGTTCAGCTCTGCCTGTTGGTGTAATAACATTTTTCTTAGGTTTCACATGCTTTTATTGATGTATTCTATCATGCCAAGAAAATTCCTGCAGCTGAAGGAGAATTCCTACCTTGTTTAAATCCAAGCAAATAGGGTGAGAATTTAACCTTGTCTCTTCCGTTTTACAAGGATACTTTTTGTAGGTGTGACAAATGTGGGTACTGCCGTGTTTTTATTAAAACATAAAGAACATTTCCCTAGCAGAATTCTTTGCACACTCCTGTGATGCAGTCATAAAGTTCTAAAAACATTCCTACAGCATATCCCTGTTATCCCTGTCAGCTGTTTCAAGCATTAAGATCCTGCGTACTACAATCTTAGGCATGCCAATATTAAAGTAAGCCCTGTAAAGTTTAATATGTTTTAAGCCAGTGGTGGGATTCAAATTTTTTTACTACTGGTTCTGTGGGCATGGCAGGGGAAAGATACTGTAAATTCTCCAGTCAGGGGCGGTATTTGCCAGTTCTCTGAACTACTCAAAATTTCCCCTACCAGTTCTCCAGAACTGGTCAGAGCCTGCTGAATACCACCTGTTTCAAGCCTAGGTTAGCGTAAGTTTGAATCCTAACCAATTGGGGTTACAACAGCATAGTGTGATAATTTTTATGTCAAAACATATGTTATTCTTTATACTGTTTCCATTTTTCCTTAAAACATTAACATAACCCTCAATGGTCTAAGAATCAGTATCTCCCCTAGATAATTGACAGCCAAGCTGAAACTAAATTAATCAAGTAAAAGCAGCAAATGAGGGTGAAATCCTTTAGGCAAACTTCCTCAAACCTCCAAATAAGTTACCCAGCCCTAATCTAGATATTAGAGGATATGGTTTGTAAACACAGATAGAGTTAATTAAATTAGGTCCCCTAGCAGAACTGCATATTCACAAGAATACATATCTACACACCCATATATCCCCCTCAAGTGTCACTCTAGAACAGCATGCAGGCACTTCCATATCCCAGACAAGCTCCCCCTAGAAAAATCTGCTACATTACCCCATTTCTCTGCTGCTGCCCCTAAAGACAAACTATTTGCTTTTAGGAATAAATATTTCTTCTTTCTTCATAGCTGTCTGGATCTCATTTTTATTTACTTTTGTGCAACCTTAGCTTGAGTTGGCACCCCAAATTATTCTTCTGACAATAGTGTTCAAGGCAGCTTTCTCTGACTTGAACATTTGTTGGAGCAAATATATTTATTATATAAAATTCAGGTAATGAACGCTACATTAGCAGATCAATTACTATATTAGGAGACTAATGTAGTTTCCACCTCTCAGATTCTGAAGGGTGCAACCATTTCTCCTACTCTCTGCTACAAAAAATTCCCTTCCTTCCCCAAAAATCTGCAGACAGAGTTAGCAACTGCTCAGCCATGCTTCAGGTTCAAAGGAAGAGTTGTAACTCAATGGATGAGTTTCTGTTTTGTATCGCAAAAGGTTCCAGTTTAAATTTTCCCGTGTCTTCTGGCAGAACTAAAAAAGTACTCCCATATAAAACCTAGGGAGTTACTGTCAGTCAGCGTAACTCATCTAGACCCAAATGGACTGATCTGATTTGGCGACTAATCCCTTTCTGTGTCCTATTTTAAAACATTGCTTTCTCTTTTTCTGTTGTAATTTGTACATTAAAGCACAGAATAAAAAAGCTACACAAAAGAAAAAAGAAAGCCAGCTAGAAAGAAACATAATGGATAAAAATTTAAAAATATTAGCAAGTAAATCAGTTTACAATTCAATTTCAATTTCAAATGAATGTATTAATTAAATGTGCCTATTTTTGAACATTGGATCCTTTTCCTAGCAAAGCATCTGAGAGTACTGGTGCTTCTAGTAATTAAGACACTCTTAAGACTGCTGTTCTATTTTTTATTATGGAATATGGCATTCACTAATCAACGATGCATACATGCAAAATAAATTTATTATGTTAATGTGGCCCACAGTTCCATCTTTGTTACAGCTTGGTCCATCTTCCATCCCAGAAAAACAAAACCTGTGAATGATCTTGAATACTCTGGAAAGAAATAATACTTGAATGAAAAATTTGCAAAACCAATATTGAAAATGTATTTGTGTGCACATACACACAAGCATGCATCAAGTAACAACATGATGGAAATTTTTATATCAAGTAATTTAGCTTCTGATTGAAAGCTTTATTATAAAACAAATACCTTGATGTATGCTGTTCCTTCATGTTTTTTATTTAGTTTTCAATGATATGTTTAATTTTGAAGAAAAAGTCAAATAATCATAACTCAAAACTGATATAACATTCCTCTTGTCCCTCTTATCTATATTCAATACTGTAATGCAACTGAACAATAGAATATTAAGAATTTAATTATATTACATAAATATCACTATATTGTATTGAAATAACATATTGCATTAAAATGGAGAAGATGGAGCAATGGATAGTTTGTATGACTAGATTTAATAATACTTTTAAAGTATTAGCTAGTTCTAAATGAACATTTTATGTATACATTTTTAGTTTTTTCAAATGTCTCTCATTTAAGCAATGTTCTGCATATTCTGATAATACTAACAATGATACGTTTTTGATTGAACTTGATTATAACTTCTGGTTATTATAGTTAACCAATACACTGTTTAAAAAAAGAAAAATAAGTTTATTGGATCTTTGAACTTATTTGAAAGATTCTTGATTTGATTCCACATATTGAATAGATTCATCAATTCAGCTTGAAAAGTTGATTTGAAAGGGGTGATTCAGTTGAATGGCCTTTGAATTGAAATTTCATGTAGCATTAGAGATATTCATGGATTGAAGGGGTGAGGGGTAGGCCTAAGAAATAAAAATAAATGACAGGCAAGAATTCATTGCTTTGATGGATTTCACTTGCAGAATGATGGAATTTAACTAAAAAAAACAATGGTCTTTCAGTAGCTTAGAATTTACAGAAATGTAAATTCTAACTACAGTATATTTGTTGGAAGAGATTTGAAGTTGCCAACTGTTAGACCATTCAGACACATAATCAAGATCTTTTTGAAGGACAGTAGCATTGACGGTGGTGTTGAATAGTTTTACATCATCAGCAAAGAGGATGCAGTTGCTAATAAGGTGATCACAAAGGTCATTTATATAGAGTATAAAGAGTGAGGGTCCTAGAACTCTCCCTTGGGGACACCGCTGATAACTGGTGCAGGGTTTGATAGGGCGTTTCCTATTTTTACTATTTGTTGCCCATTTGACAGGAAGGCAGTAATCCATTTGTGAAGGGATCCAGAAATGCTGTAAGAGTTTAATTTTAATAGTAGTAATTTTAATAGTAGTAATTTTGTCATGTACCACTGAGTCAAATGCTTTGCAGAAGTCAATGTAAATCACATCTATTGCTTTATCCTGGTCAAGAAGTGTAGTCCATATGTTTTTGCTGTGTAGAAGTTGAAAATTGTAGGACAATTTTTTTCTGAAACCAAATTGTTTATTGGAGAGTAAGTTGTTTGACTCAAGATAGAAGGTAATGCATTGATTAATAATTGATTCCATAACTATGCACATGACACAACACAATGAGATTGGTTTGTAGTTTTCAACCAGGTATGTATATATATATATACCTCTCCTTCACAGTTTTCTCCATCTTTTACTTAAAATTTCTCAACAAGCCTTGGACTAAAATTAAAACAAAGAATTGTGTTTCCAATTAAGGAGCATTTGGATACAGTCTATGTTTTTCCTTGCAGGTTGAAGGATGAACTTCAGTGAAAACAGATGGTCACCATGGTATTAAAAACTAAATACTTAATTCAAGCTTTTAATTGAAAACAATTGGACCCTGCTGGATGGTAATTACCTTGACTGTTTTCAAATAGCATCTCAGCATTTGCACCTATGCAGGAAGAAAGCTGAAAAGTTAATAAGAATGCCACAATCTGCATATGATAAGCAAAGAGCATCCAAAATTGTTTGCGCTGTTGGCTTCTTCCCTCTAAGGTGGCTTCAAGTGGTTAGCAATGTGAAACAGAATATACTGCTACAGAAGATGAAATGTTTATTGATTCATAAAATAGTCTGAGGCATACTTATGTGCTCTCTTCCGCCCCTTTCTTCCCAAGTTAAAAACTAAATTATTGAAATTTTGCTCCAGTGATTCATTCTTCCTCTATCCTCTGTTTAGTATAATGTCACAGACTCCATTATAACATTAAACAAGTATATTTTACAGATTTCTGATCCACACTATTGTTATGGGGTGCTTTACTATATACCATGTTTCTGGAAGATGGCTTGCTGCCTTCTGCAACCATGCATTCTTAAGTAATGCAGCTCATATATTTCCTGTGATTAGCATCTGTCAACTTAAATGCTGCCAGAACATCCAACACCAACCTTGCACTTATTTATTAGTATTTAGGATCAATCTGCCCCCCTCCACCTGATGCTGTTTAGGTATGTTGATCTTCATCCCATATCATTCCTGCCAGCCTTGGACCTGGTGGCTGATACTCAGGAATGCTCTGATCCAGAGGTGTCCAACTTTAAGATTTGTGAACTTCAACTCCTAGAATTCCCCCGCCAGCATGGTTGGATACCCTGCTTTAGTCAAACAGGTAGCAACCACCTTCCCAAACTTCCATACTACAGCCAAGTGGTCACTTTAAAAAAAATTGGGGAAAAGCAACCTTTAAAAAAGAGACTAGAAAGCTGGCATAATATTTCTGCCCATTTGGCACTCCTGGGTTATGTATATGTGAAATATAAATGATCAAAGAGGGCTTGTCTAGTGTAGGGGTGTCAAACTCATGTCAACAAAGTGGTGTCATGTGACATATTGGGACTTTTCCCCCCTTTGCTAACCGGGCGGGGGAGGGCATGGCCAGCGCGTGATGCATCTGGCCTGTGAGCTGAAAGTTTGACAGTCATGGCCTAGTGGAAGCCTCATTTTATGTTCATATTATGTGATTGACTAGGAAAATCAATGTAATTATAAACAGATCTAGGGTTTCATCGTTAATTTTCTTTCTTTTTTTTAATTTTTATTGGTTTTTAAAACAAACATAAACGAACAAAACATAAAAACATCAAGCCATCTTCCATATATATATATATATATATATATACATACACATACATACATACATACATACAGTGTGCCAGTTGGTTTACAAATTGTTTTGTGCTTCCATTTCATAATCCTCAATTACAATTACATTGTATATAATCTCGTATTTTCAATCAAATATTAAATACATTAATATCATTATTAATCAATCATTTGACTATACTTTTATTCATTCATGCTTTACAAAATAATCATATTTTACTTAATTTGTTTTATTACAGTTCATATTATCATGCCAAATCTATCCTAGAATCATTTTGTAGATATAATAAGAAAAGAATACATCTTTATACATTTAGTATTTTCTAAAAGTCTACATATTTCATTACTATATTTTATTGTCTAACCATTGATAGAATAGATGCCAAATTTTATAAAATTGTTTATCCTCTTGTTCTCTGATTTCAAATGTCAATCTACACATTTCAGCACATTCCAATATTTTCTTAATGATTTCCTCCTGTGATGGTGTTTTCTCATTTTTCCAGTTCTTAGAAAATACAATCCTAGCCACTGTTAATACATTTACAATCAGGTATTTCAAGTCTTTACTATATATTTCAGGTAAAATTCCCAATAAAAATATCTCTGGTTTCAAATCTATGTTTTTTTTTTTGTCATTTTTTCCAACCACATGTGGATTTTAGTCCAGAATTTTTTAGCATCCGCACAAATCCACCAAATATGGTAATATGAGCCAGGTGTCTGATGACATTTCCAACATTTTTCGGATTTATTCTTGAACATTCTTGCTATTCTTGTTGGGGGGAAATGCCACCTGTAAAACATCTTATACAAATTTTCTTTATATGCTATTGACATTGTCATTTTATAATTTTGAGACCACAATTTTTGCCATTTCTCTAGATCAATCCCATATCCAAAATTCTTCCCCCAAGCAATCATAGTTTCTTTAACTTGTTCTTTTTCTAGTTTAATTTCTAATAAATATCCATACAATTTTTTAATCACCTTTTCATCAGTACCTGTCAAAATCTTAACTAAGTCAGTCAGTTTATCATAGAAACCTGTTTTAGAATCTTTATCATACCTTGAATGTATTTGTGCATATGAAAACCAATTCATCTTTATACCTTGTTCCTCTAGTTTTTGTATAGATTTAAGTTCACCCTTTTCATTCAATATTTCACCATATCTAACTGCTTGTTCCTTTTTGTATATTATAGGATAAGAAAATGCTTCAATAGTCGATAGCCAGACTGGAATTTTCAAATAACATTGTCTTTTAATCTTCTCCCAGTTTAACCACAGAGACTCCCATATATAATTCTTCTAAAATACCCCTGCGTTTTAGTTCCTTTATACTATAAAAAAGCCTGCCACCCCAACAACAGATTATGTCCTTGTAATATCAACAATCTAATATTTCTTAATGTTATCCATTCCTTAACCCATATCAAATTTGTAGCTTGGTAATACAACTCCCAATTAGGCAAACCAAATCCTCCTCTTACTCTAGCATCTTGCAAAAGTTTTAACTTTATTCTCGCTTTCTTACCTTGCCATATATATTTCAACACAATTTTATTTAAATCTTCAAAGTAATCTTTTCCAAGCCTAATTGGAATTGTTTGAAACAAATATAAAATTCTGAGTAATTTATTCATCTTGATTGTTGAAATTCTCCCTATTAATGACAGTTGTAGATTTTCCCTAAATAGGTCTATAGTTCTTGATTTGTAATGGATCGGCCTCCTCTTTTGGAGCAAGTGTAATATAAGCTTCTGGCCATGATTTAGGTATTCTCTTCTTTAACATAACTTCATTCATAACTTCTAGCAATGGAAGATTCAACGATTCTTGTAATATTTTGAAAAATTCTGCTGGAAGTCCATCTAGGCCTGGTGCCTTTCTATTATTTTGTTTCTTGGGTGCTTCAGGTAACTCCATCATCGTTATATTGCTTTCTAACATTGTTTCAACCTCTTTAGGTATCTGGGGTAAATTAGCATTCTGTAAGTACTGTTTAACTCTTTCCTCATCAATATTCTCTTGTGTGTATAGTTTCCCATAATAGTCTCAAATGATTTCCTTCTCCTCTTTACTACCATAGCAAACTTGGCCTTGATCATCTATTAATTGCAATATTTTCCTTGATTATTCTCCTTTCTCAATTTATATGCTAACCATCTACCTGGTTTATTTGCATCTTCAAAGTAGTTCTGTTTAGCACCTCTAATTTTTTGTGCTAATTCTTCTTTTTCTATTAGACCCATTTTATGTTTGGTTATATCCATTTTTAACTTAATGTTATTTTTCTGTGGCATTTTCTGTAGCTCTTTTTCAAGTCCTTTATACTCATCCTCTAATGCCTTAGAGGCTAATCTTTTCATGGTATTTCTTTTCCTTATCAAGCCTCTGGCATATGCCTTCATTGTATCCCATACATTCTGGATTGATGTATCTTCTTTTTTGTTTTCTCTAAAGAAAAAAGCCAGTTCTTTCTCCATCCACTGTGTGAAGTCTTTTTCCTTTAAAATAGTATTATTTAACATCCATCTAGATCTTCTTTGTCCTTTCCATTTAATTGTCATTGGATTGTGATCTGCCCAAGTACTTGTTTCAATATTTATTTCTTGAATATTAGTTAACAATTCTGTTGACATCCATATCATATCTATTCTGGACCATGATAAATGTCTATTTGAGTAGAAGGTGTATTGTTTAGTTTTAGCATTTCTTTCTCTCCATGTATCTTTTAAGTTTATTTCATCTGTCATTTTAAAAAAGGATTTAGGGAGAGTCTTTCTGTTTTGCTTTATTGTTTTCTGTGCTGTATAGTCCAGTTTATTGTCTACAATTCCATTAAAATCTCCCATCATAACTATATTAGCATAGTCCAGTTCAATTATTTTCATATGTAATTTTTTATAAAATTCTTCTTGATTGTCATTCGGGGCATAGATTGCAATCAGGAGTGTTTTCGTATTATTGTCCATTATTTCCACCATTAGTATTCTTCTGTCGTCATCAGTATAAATCAATTTTGCTGGGATGGTCTCTTTAATATATAAAACCACTCCTCTTTTCTTGCATTGTGTCAAGGAGGTAAATATTTTCCCTAATTTTGGCTGTATCAACAATTGTTCATATTGCTTTTTAATATGTACTTCTTGGAGGCAGATTATATCAAATTTTAATTTCTCTAATTTATGGAAGGTTTTCCTTCTTTTAACGGCTGAATTAAGTCCATTTATATTAATTGTGATCAATTTTTTCTCTTCCATGGTTATATTTTGTAGTTAGGTTTGACAGCTCTCGTGGATCTTGGTTCACGTTGTTCTTTGGCTTCCTCCTTTCCACCTACTGCACCTCCTTCTTTTTCAGTCGTCAGGAGCAAAGATATCGGCAGCGATTTCAGACCTCCAAGATTGCATGCCATATTGTCGCGACGCCAGCTCCGCCCTCCGTTAATTTTCAACTTAACACTTGATTGGGTTTATTTGTTTGCACAGCCCATTAACCTTATCCACAACTCAGCTAAGTATGCTGTAGGAACAGACTCCTTATGTGCGCCCCATTGACTTCAATGGGAGCTAAGTGAAATTAACTTTGTCTGGATATGTCCCATTCCTCAACAGAGCAACTGGCTCTTCTTATAAGTGAGTTCAAATTGATGGGTAGATAATTATGCAAGACAGATGTCAGCCATAAGGCATGCTCTAAACACACATGCCATCTGAATAGGCACTTTAGTAATGGCACCTGTAAAGTATTTTTCAAATAAGGACTATCCCATAACTCTTAGCTATAATGCTAGCTATGTGCAGTATTTGTGATGTTGTTGAAGGCAATTGTGGAGGATCTGTGTCCTCTGTGGACTGCTGTAGCTCAACTCTAGTTCAGAATTGTGGGAAGTGTACTTCAAAAACATTTGGAGGGCTTCAGGGTCTCCACCCCTGACTTTAGATCATGCTATGGCGGTGAAGAAAAGAAGTAAGATTTGAAATGTGATAAGGATGTGGCAACAGGGGAGAAAGTGAGAGAATCATTTTCAACCACAGATTCAATCTGCTGCTGTAATTACATTTCAGGCTGAAGTCTAACTGATGATACTTCTCCCATCCTATTTTCTTGAGAAGCACGTTTAATCCCGGTGAATACCTGATTGTCACACAGACTGCAAGTGGTCTGCCAGAAAACACACAAAAACTATACTTATCTTCTATTGACCATTTACGATGTCTAAATTAGCCCTTGGCAATCTTTCAGTCAATTCCAACTATTCTCCATGTTAACTGAGTAATAGATCGAAATCCTTGTTTTTGGATGGCGGGGAAGAGCAGATAAACCAACCGTTCGCTAACTGCCTAATTCCACAATAGCGAGGACTTCTCTAATGTGAACAAACTAGTGTCTCAAGTCCCAAATTACTCTATTGAAGATTATGGTCATATCCTTTGCTGCTTCTTGCACAGGGATTTCTTTGAAGAGAACTCTGTAAATGAGAATCTTGATAAGCTTATATCTGGTCCATTGCTGTATTCCTTCTGAACTTCAGTTCAGCCGGACTAGATCCTGAACCAAGAGATTTGCACATGCAAGGCTGGAAGAAGTTTTTTCTTTTCTTTTCTTGTTTAAATGTCTGGACATTTGTGCAATAAACAAGCAACCAGAAACCAGTCACGTCTAAAAAGTAATGTGAATGAGTACCATTATTTTTACCAAGCAGATAATAACTGCTGTCCCCTGGTTCTCTGTGACATAATTACATACTGTAATTGCCATTTGCAGCTTTGTGGGGCCAATGGAGTATAGAAAACTATTTTAAAGGTATATGTAAAGCACTATTGATTTGTAGTACACAAAGCAATAAACAGCTGCTAGTTTGATTAAAGCTGACGTGAAACTGAAGCTCTTAATCAATTTCTAAGGCTGTTTTGAATATATCACAAAGCAATACTGATTATTGCTATTATATGGCAAAACTAGGGCATCTAAAAACCACCCACCAAAACCTTCCACATCATCACTAAGATTCTCTTATTTCCCTCCTCTCTTCTTCAGGAATGCTGGTTTACATGAAATGCTTGCTTTCTTTTCTTCTTTCATACACCTGGAACAGTCATGGTAGAAACATGGCAATGGTAACAATTCAAGACTTTGAATGGTTACTCCTGAAGAACTGTATTAATTTTTGAGGAGAAAGTGTTATTCAAGAACATGCACTCCCTGCTTTGAAAAAATGTTCCCAGCTGATTTTAGGAGAATGTCCACAGAGTGTGTGTGCATGCTACACTTCCTCTCCTATATGTATTAAAGGATAAGATGAGCCTCCATTTCCTCTGACCTGCTAGAAGTCAGTGATGTCCACGAAGATTCTTAGTCACCCAAGTCATGGTTGCTCCAAAGGTGCTTTTTCAAGAGACAACTGGACTTTCTGGTTTTTCTTTGAAGATGTTTTGCTTCTCATCCAAGAAGCTTCTTCAGCTCTGACTGGATGGAATGGAATGGAGCTGAAGAAGCTTGAAAGTGAAATGTCTTCCAAGAAACACCAAGAAGCCCACTGCCTCTTGAAAAAGTACCTTTGGGGCTAGAAATCAGTAATATTTCTCAGTCCCAAAAATTTTACATGCCAGATAAAGCCTGGAATGATACTCCTATTGTAAATTGGAATTTCTTTTAATGTCAGTGATTCTTAAATTATGGATTGGAATAGCCAGAGGTTTTGAGCAACTTGAGGGTATAGCACATTTTTTTTAAAAAAAGGTGATCAGATTTAAACAGGCCAAGTGAAAGCATTGTCAAAATTTGTGCTGGGTTTTGGTTCTCATTTTCCCTGTGCAGGATAGAATGCAATATTTAAGAACACATGGATTGTCTGATTCCTCCATATACAAAATCCACAGCTATAGGTTCAGCAAAATGTCATGGGAATGATGGTAGAAAGATGAGATTGCAAAATGGATGGTAATGTTTCCAAAGGAGAAGGCAAATGAAGTGGATGTTGTCATGTGCAAATAAAAACAAAAACAAAACAATAAAACAACAAGAACAAAAAAAAAAACACCACCTCTTCAAAATAGTAACATAAGATTACAGCCAATGGGAGAAGTAAGAATCCTGACAAGCAATCTGAACAATAGCAAGATCAGTTTGATAATCTTCACCTAGTGTGGATTACAGCTCCTACATTCCATTACTATTGTAAATGTTGCCTAGAACACATGAGAGACAAGGCTGCAAGCTTGTGGAGAACACTAGATTGCCTGTCCCAGAATTAAAAGTCTTTGCTTAACTCATCTCTGTATCTATGTGTGATAATATCCCAAATAACAAAACTTTGGTTTTTTGGAGCTGACTGAAGGAACAGTCTAGCAAAGCAGCGAATGGTTGTGAATGAACACAGTGAGGTGTAGAGACTTTGCATAGTTAGTGGGTAAATACCCACACTGTTATGTCCTGAGGACTCAAGGAGTTCTCACTCAGGTCCACTCACTTTACATGGGCGTTATTCCCCCCATTCCCATTGGTTGGCTCTCCCCAGCAGCCAGCTATAAAAGCAGGCTGCGGGTCCAACCGGTTGCTGATTGCTGCGAGCCAGTTCCAGGCTTGGCAAGCACGGTCAGCCCTTTATTGTAAAATAAAGTATTGTTGCACTCATGCTCTGGTTCAGCCTCTCATTGCTCAAACAAAACACTGGCGACGAGGATGGGATGGCTACCAGAAGCACCTTGCAACCGCTGAGTCACTAGCCTCCGATCCGCAGCCCAGAGAGAGCGATCGGCTGGCGACAAGGGAAACGCTGATCCGCAGCCAGAGAGAGCGGTCAGCCAACAATACGAGCGATCAAAAAGAGCAAACGCTGATCCGCAGCCAGAGAAAGCGGTCTGATTCAAAGTTAGAAGCGCCTGTAGCCGCTTGTTAGCCCCGCTGCAGGGAAAGTGAAGCGCTGCGAGCCGCAGCCGCTGATTTGGCGCGAAATTCAAACGGGTGTCATTTGAATTTCGAGCCAGTAGGAGACACAGCACAGCGCTGTAGGAAGTCACTAGCGCCCACTTTTGGCGCGAATCAAGACACCTCCAACGGCTAGCAGCCAACGTGGTAACCCAGAGAGAGAAAGAGAGGGTAGCAAAAACCTCTCCAGAGCTGATATCACTCACGAGCGCCCGTAGTCCCAGAGAGATTTTTTCCGCAGGTAGCCCAGCCGTTCCAGCACCATGAGTTCCAACCCAGTATTCCCGGCGTTTAAACCAGACGAAGAGAAGTGGGAGTCGATAAGAACCGCTTCAATCATTACATCGATGCGGTCGGCTTGGCGGATGCGGGAGAGCATCGGAAAAATCCTATTTCCTAATCTACTGCGGAGCCACCGCTTACGATACCGCCGCAGCACTCGTAGCGCCGAGAGAATTGAAAACGCCCGTGGTCCGAGTTGCTTGAGATCCTCACTAACCACTACGCTCCCAGGCCTTCACAAATCGCCAGGAGGTTCACGCCCGTATGAGGAAGCAATCAAGTAAGGAGACCATCAATCAATATATGGCCGCCCTCAGAACAGCAGCCCTGCACTGCGGGTTTGGAACATACTTGGAGGACATGCTCCTCGATCAATTAGTTTGTGGGGTCAAGGATCTCAACCTACAGAGGCGCCTGCTAGCAAAAAGACCTCAACCTCGCGCAAGCGGTCGAGGAGGCCCTAGCAGCCGAGCTAGCAACGAACTCAGCCACCGAAATTCAGGGCCCAAGTGCCAAGCTAGCATCGCTCCCAGTCCATTCAAGAGGTGGAAGCGGAGGAAACCCACAACGATGAAAACGACGCCCACCGCCTCGCCAACGACAGACGGTCGCAGGTAGGGGCCAAACAAGAATACACCGGTCCACCCAAGCACATCACATTGTGCCTAGCCTGTGGGGGATCGCATCAAAGGGCCACCTGCAAGTTTAAAGGAGCCACTTGCAACAACTGCCATAAGAGGGGGCACATCGCGAGAGTCTGCCAAGCCCCCAAAGCGCTGCACACAGACCCCGTCCTCGCACGCGGGACCACAGAGGCAAGTATTAAACTGTCGCACGCACCGCCTTGCCAGGCGTACTTGCCACGCTGTTAGTAAAATTTCTCTCTCCGTTTCCCTAGAAGGTAAACCGTGCACATGGAGGTTGACACAGGGTCAGCGCTCTCAATAATCTCGTGGAACACCCTCAAGAGACTCCACCCCAGCCTATCTACTACCCGGCTTCAGAGATGCCAGTTCGGTCTGAAGGACTACCAGGGGAAGGCCATTCCCGTGATCGGCAGAGGCAAGTTCTTTGTCAGTTTTAGAGCTTTTAAAGGCCACCTACCTCTAGTGGTAGTTAACGGCAATCTACCCACCTTATTGGGGCTCGATTGGTTTCCCACCTCGGCCTAGGGTTAACAGGAGTCCATGCTGTCTCAACCTCAGACACTGACTCCTTATTCGCTGACTACGCAGATGTGTTCAGCGAGGAGCTGGGGTGTTATAATGGAACCCCATCTCGCTCACCGTTGACCCCCAGGCAGTCCCAATCAGATTAAAACCACGTAGAGTTCCATTTGCTATTCGACCAAAACTAGACGCTGAATTGGATAAACTACTAAAACAAGGGGTCATTGAGCCAACAGATTTCGCCAAGTGGGAGACGCCCATCGTCACACCCCTTAAAAAGATGGTAGCCTGAGAATTTGCTCGGACTACAAGACAACAATCAATAAATATTTACAAGTTAGCGCCTACCCTGTGCCCGTCATTCAGCACTTATTGCACACATTCGAGCCGGGCAGTATTTTTGCTAAATTGGACATGTCTCAAGCATATCAGCAGTTCCCTGTTGATAACCAAACAGCGGAACTTCAGACCATCGCCACTCACAGGGGTGCCTTCCGATGCAAGCGCCTCCAATTTGGCGTAAGTGTTGCCCCGGTATTTTTCAATCCTCATGGAGCGGATTTTACAGGGCCTCCTGGTGTAGTACCCTACTGACGACATCTTGGTCTCGGCCAGGGACAGACCCCAACTCTTCCAGAGAGTGCGAGCAGTGTTAGAGAGGTTCAGACAGCATGGCCTCAAGTTAAAAAAAGAAAATGCGCCATTGCCACTAGACAGGTGGACTTTCTGGGTTATAAAATTGACGCCTCTGGCATTCACCCCTGGAGTCCAAGGTTAGAGCAATCCACGAAGCTCCCACACCAACCTCCAAAACGGAGCTACAAGCTTTCTTAGGGCTGCTGAACTTTTATGCATCCTTCTTGCCCCATAAAGCCTCAGTAGCCGAACCCCTACACAGATTACTAGACAAAAAGTCACCGTGGCACTGGGGGCACAAAGAAGACCAGGCGTTTAACGCCACAAATCACTACTTACGCCAGAGGCAGTGCTCATCCACCGACCCCAACCTTCCTTTAGTACTGGCAGCAGACGCATCCCCTTTGGAATTGGGGCGGTCCTTAGTCACAGACTCCCAATGGCGCCGAGGCCCCCATCGCTTTTTCTCCAGGACGCTCTCGGCCACGGAGCGAAATTACAGCCAAATAGACAAGGAAGCCCTAGCAGCTGTTGCAGCCGTGAAAAAGTTTCACGAATTCCTTTTGGCCATTTCTTCGAACTGGTCACCGACCATAAGCCCTCCTGGGCCTACTGGCCGGCGACAAACAGACACCTCAAGTCCTTTCCCTAGAATGACAAGGTGGACACTTTTCCTAGCGGCCTACTCATACAAACTTATTCACCGCCCGGGCAAAACTCTATCCCACGCCGACGCTCTCAGTCGCTGCCCCTTACCCGCTCCGGCTGAAGACCCAGCTCCTGTCAACGCCATTTTCGAAATCACCCAGTTGGACCTGCCCATCACCGCCCTTGACATCGCCGCTAAAACCAAGGCAGACCAAACGCCGCCCAGGTGCTCGACTGGGTGAGGAGGGGTGGCCGGGAGGCAACGTTGATAACAAATTCGCACCCTTTAAGACTCGCATGCAGGAGCTGTCCAGTTTGCAGGGTTGTCTCACTGTGGGGCACTCGAGTGGTCATTCCGACCTCGCCATGCACTCCGAGTCCTGGAGGCGTTGCACGAGGGACACCCCGGCATTGTGAGAATGAAGGCATTAGCACGCAGCTACGTGTGGTGGCCGGGTCTAGACGAGGACATTGTCAATTGGGTAAGTTCCTGCAGCATTTGCCAGGAATCCCGCCCTGCTCCCCCATCGCCACCCCTACCAGATGGGAGAGCGCCAACGCCCTTGGTCTAGAATCCATATCGATCTGGCAGGCCCGTGCATGGAAAGATGTTCCTAGTGGTCGTGGACGCTATTCCAAATGGATAGACGTGGCACAGCTATCCACGACCACCACACTAGCAATCACCAACGTGTTAACGCGCCTGTTCGTACACATGGACTACCCGACTCCATTGTCTCCGATAATGGCCCACAGTTCGCATCAGTAGAATTCAGCCGTTTTGTTGCCAACCTGGGCATTCGCCACATTTTCACAGCCCCATTTCACCCTGCCAGTAATGGGTTGGCTGAAAGGGCCGTCAGGACCACCAAAGAGGCCCTCGCTAGGTTTGGCAGGGATGACTGGCACCACAAACTCGCACGGTTCCTGATGAGCCAGCACTCAACCCCTGTGCAGTCACCAATAAGTCCCCAGCGGAACTTCTGATGGGCCGGCGCCTGAGGACTGTATTGGACAGATTGCACCCACAATACTGCCCTGACTCTCCCTCGCTTCTACTTCGGGGTTAGACATTTTTGTTACAGGAGCCGATATTCGCAAGGAATTTCGCTGGGGACCCACTTTGGATTCCAGGCGAGGTCATCGCCATCACCGGGCCGAGATCGTATAGAGTCAGGCTGGAGGATGGTCGCGCCTGGAGGAGACATATAGACCAGCTTAGAAGGCGCCTCAGCACCCTTGCCAACAAGAATCCAGAGTCTCCAGTCGAAGGGGAACCGCCTCATCCGCCGCCCAGCCACATCGCACCCAGCGACCAGTCTGCACCAGCGGTCGCTCCGGTCAGCCCAAACTCGGACAACAGCGCCCAGAGAGTTGACCAGCCTGATCCAACCCACGAGAGCTCGACCTCAGTAACCAACCCGGTGGTTCCCGAGGATGCCCAGTCCAGAGAGAGTGTTGGCGACACTATGCCGGCTCGACCATCACAGACTGGTACCGAACAGACAGACAATGTTCCCGAGTTGCGCCGCTCCGGGCGCCAACACAAACCCCCCGTCTACCTCAAGGACTATGCATGTTCGCATCTGGGGGGAAGGGGTGTTATGTCCTGAGGTCTCAAGGAGTTCTCACTCAGGTCCACTCACTTTACGTGGGCGTTATTCCCCCCATTCCCATTGGTTGGCTCTCCCCAGCAGCCAGCTATAAAAGCAGGCTGCGGGGTCCAACCGGTTGCTGATTGCTGCGAGCCAGTTCCAGGCTTGGCAAGCACGGTCAGCCCTTTATTGTAAAATAAAGTATTGTTGCACTCATGCTCTGGTTCAGCCTCTCATTGCTCAAACAAAACACACACCATGTAATATTGCCAAATGAAACCCCTCGCAAGTCTGCGGAAAGACTAGATTAATGATATTTTAGAAAATTTACAGAGTATTTACACTGAATTTGGTACATTCTTATTCTTCTGCAGGCTTGATAGATAACAAAACACATGTCGTAGGTCCTAGGAGTGTAGAAACTAAAAACCTGATTTTGCAAACATTTTTGTTAGGAAATATCAACAACTTTTTTCCTCTCAAAGTACTTTATCCTGTGAGACCAATAACCTATGAGTAAATAATTTCACTAGAGGCTGAAGAATTTCCATTATCTTGAGGAATGGGTGTTCACCATGGATGTGCAACTCTCTGTACCTGAAGTAGTCTATAGTGGTAGCTACATGATCCCAGAAAAAAAATACTTTTGAGTTGAGGAAGTATCGACTGAGTACAGGAAGTCCTCCTGTATCACATAGCTGTCTCCTTACATATACCGCTAGGGTATATGAACCTATGAAAAGTTATGGGATCTTTAAGTAGGTCCCAACAGACAAATGAATTGAATGCATCAATGTTCCCTCTGAAGTATCTTCTCTGCTTTTTATTTGAGTAGGTGTACATTCCAGGGTGAACCTATTTTCCAGCCAATTCAAAGCAAGGACAATCTGAACTTTGGGACTTGTCATTTATGTCCAGGACCTCAAAATTTTATTATTGGCTTCAGCAATGGCCAAAAGCAGAGTAGAGAGATTTGTGACGCATATTATTATCATTCTGATGACAGTGTAAAGTGGGAAATCAGGAGACTAAACTGATTATATGTAGAGGGACCCAAGTTCGAGAAGTAAGGATTGGTTAGCTTTAAAGTCATTCCCTAACACCAAGGTTGGGATTGGAGTTGGGTTTTTTCCCCCCGCACTTCAGTCCCAAGCTCAGAGTGGTATTCATCCATTGAATTTTTCAAGCCCCTTATTCTTAGCATGGCCCTTTTAAAAATCTGGAACAGTATATTAACCTCTGTAGCCCTGGCTTCCCTAAACAGAAAGGAATTTCAAAGCTGTATTGTTCATTTGGATTTGTGATCTATGGGGTAAGCTTTTAAAAGAACTCTCATCACTTGAAAAAAAAATCACATTACTGAGAACACTGTTTACTTTCAGCAGTTGCAAGTGACACTTAAGACAACCATAAATGAAAGAGATTAGAGAGAAAAAAATAGTCTCTCCCTCACTTTGTTTATCTACTTTTTTTTTTTAGTAACACCACACAGAGTTCTGCTTTTGTCAGTCCTTCCAACCAGTCCATTCACCTTGAATGAAATTTTTCAGTGTTCTTTCAGTGAAATAAAATCGGCAAGATGAGACACAATAGGCTGCTCACAATAGAGTTCTTCTTGCTGCCTCTGGTAGACAAATCCCCAGCAGAATGAGTCACATCTGTCAATACCTGTCGTCTGAGGCATTTATGCATGAGTGTTTGTGTTGGTGCATTCACACATGAGACTGAAGTAGGCTTTATCTGAAGCGGATTTGTCACATGGCAAATCAGTGTCAGTATGGATTGATTTATACTGATAGCCAACATCAGAGGGCCACTGAGCTTACACTTTTTTCCCTCCTTCTACCTCAGGACTGGAATAGTGATGGTATTCTACTGGTTCGGCCCAGTTCTGCTGAGCTGGTAGTGATGATGAGCAGCAGAGACTGAACTGGTTCTCTCTGGCACTATGTGTTGGGCCCGCCCGCCTGCCTGGGCTCCCATACAGGGGTGGGATTCTACCAGTTTACACCTATTTGCTAGACCCAGTTGTTAACATTCTAAGCAGTACAGAGAATCGGTTTTTAGAAGAAATTACTGGCCTAATCCTGTAAGGAAGGCAGGAAGGAAACATTCTGGTGTTGCTTACAGAAACTGCCTCTCTGTTAACCCTTATTACATTATTGGCAGGACTAGACTTCCTGTCTCAGGAATTCTCTGGAGTTTTTTTCCCCTCCTTTGCTGGTACTTTGCTTGTGTAGAGTAACCATTGAAAGTTACAATGGCACTGAAAAAAGTAACTTATGACCATTTTTCACATTTATGACTGTTGCAGCATTCCCACAGTCGTGAGAGGCCAGGCAGGGAGATGCGTGCTTCGATGTGAGTGATATTGAGTTGGCCACGCCCAGCCAATAACATGACCACCAAGCCACGCCTACCAACTAAGCCATGCCCACAGAACCGGTTGTTAAAAAATTTGAACCCCACCCCCACTCCCATACTAACCTTTATGTCCTGCTTTTGAAGTGCAGTTGCTGCATGGCAGCTGCTGAAGCTTCAGGGAGAGTTCAGGATTGCAGGAGGTAAGTCAAAATGCCTCTGGGCCTGCAAAAAGTGTGCATATGTGCTTGTGCAAAGCATGCCCACCAAGCCATGCCTGGTGGTAAAAACATTTGAAACACACCATTGGGCTGGAAAATAAGCTATTAGGATTGTGCTGATTTCAAACATAATTTAGAAGGAAAGCCTTGACTGTCCTACATAAATGTGGATTACCTCTGCTTTTTACTAAAAATGTTCCCTCTTTTTTCAGGCTTCAGTCAATATCAGTCTTGATTCTCAAAGGATCCATAGATTGGAAAATCGGAAACATTTTCAATTGTGCATTTCCTTAGCTTTACTAAGGAAATGTGTAGGGTCCTGGATATGGGGTGGCATGCGACCGGTTCAGCCTGGTTCTATAAAACCGATAGCTCTGAAGAGCAGCAGACACCGAACCAGTTTGGTGTCTGCTCCTCTGTTTGGCCCAGCCGCCTGCCCGGGCTCTTGGCTGTCCTTTATTTCCTGCTTTTTCAACCTCAGCTGCTTTGCGTGGCACAGCTGTGGTTGAAAAAGCAGGAAAGAAGAGAATTTTCAAATGTTGCGCACCTGTGCACAGCACTTGTCAGCTGTCTGGGCAGCACAGCTGAGGTTTTTAGGAAATGGTCTACATGCGCATGCAAAATGCACTGTCACCAGGGGTGAGATTCTACCTGCTGGAGAACCGGCAAATTGTGCCACTGGTTGGCCCCGCCCCCTCACTCCTTACCTGGCATGTGCACCATCAAACTTGCCTGCTAAGTTGTTATTTTTCCTCCCCCGCCGACCATCAGTTGTTCGGCTGCGTCGGGAGATTTAAATTAGCTAGAAAGCAGGAAATTGCCGGATTTCTTGCTTTCTAGCTAATCTAAAAGCAGAGCTGAGCCTGAAGCTTCTATTATTTAATGCAGAGTCAGGTAGCAGATGGCAGAAACCCAGATCTCTAAGTGAATCTGTGATTCCGTGAGCAACTCAGTCTGCTTGCCTGCTCTGCCTGATTTTGGGTAAAAGTTGCTCTTTTTTATACAAAAATTCAATATTTACATAAATATTTATAATATTTACATACAAGCCATGCCCAGCCACTCACATGAACACCAAGCCACACCCACAAATTAAGCCACACCCATGTAACCGGTTGTTAAGACATTTGAATCCCTCCCCTGCCTGGATACTTTCTATGAACTACCAGGCACTAGACTACATTTGTAAGCAGGGATTAGAGCAGTGGTGGGATTCAAACTTTTTCTTACTGGTTCTATGGATGGGGCTTGGTGGGCGTGGCAGGGGAAGGATATTGTAAAATCTCCAGTCAGAGGTCGTATTTGCCACTACTCAACTACTCAAAATTTCCGCTACTGGTTCTCCAGAACTGGTCAGAACCTACTGAATACCAGCTCTGGATTAGAGTCACCATTGCTCCCTCAAATATTGATGCGGCTCTAGGACAACCTTCCTTTACTACCTGGGAAATGTGAGGGAAGACTGAAACATTGGAGAGTTTGGAGCAATAGGCACAATGGGGAAATTTGAGACCACTCTAAATTTCTCAAAATCAGTTCATGGTACTGTTGGAAGAAATATCCATCTGGCTCACTTCCAAGTGGGGAGAAAGACATTGGAAACATGGAGACTGATTGGAAAGATGGTTTAATGGTGAACAGACCGCATGTGTTTGAGGTCCTGGGCAGCTGACCACATGGAGTAAGTGTTATTTATACCTTCTCTTGGGCCTTGCCCTTGAGCTTCCTGTTCCTGTGGCAAGGGCATATATTCTATTGGTTGTTATCAGATTCCCATGGGGCAACGCAGGGATTATAGCTAACTTTGTAGGTTTTCTGAGTCAAGCTTGGTTGAAACTTGGGCTGATGCAATGCAGCTCCTATTGGCTGAATGGCTTTGCCCTGAAGGATAATCCCATCATCCTGAAGCTGGAAGCCTTTTGTCTGAAAGATAGGCTGGCCCAGGCCTGCTGGGGCTATTAAGAAAAGTGGGGGCTGCTTTCCAAGAGTATGTTTCTCCTTTATTAGGGAAATATAATATTCTGCATTTTATAATATTTCCCAAAATATTTCATTCTTCTAGGAGAGAGCTGGGTGCTAACTTTCTACAAGCCCCCCCTTGGGCCATAAAAGTGTGGGTTGGACACCTTTTCTGGCCCAAGATTAGGAATTGATCTGATCTGGGAGACTTGATGGGTGCTTTTAATTTTTCTGATGCAAAGGAGTAGGCATTGATAGAGGCAGCAGAAAAGTATCTCTTGGCTTCCAAGAGAAATTTCAACCCATGAAGGTCTAGCAACCAGGGCAAAAATTCTGGAAATAAATTTACTGTCCAATTTTTTTTAATGCCAATTGAAATTTTGAGTAGTTCAGAGAACCAGCAAATGCCACCTCTGACTGGAGATTTTACAGTATCCTTCCTCTGCCACGCCCACCAAGCCACGTGCACAGAACCGGTAGTAAAGATATTTGAATCCCAAAATTGCATCATACATAGTTGAACTTGGTTCCCCATAGTCTCTGGAATCTGTTAGTCATCCTTTTTTGTCCCCAGGCAATTGCAGGAATCTTGCTTCACAATTTCAAGATAAATTGTTCATGTTGTCTGCATTGTGTTCCTTCCCCTCCCCGTCTTTTATAGTGGCATACGGTGTTCAGTCATCTCCAAATGCACTGCTTGCTCTATGTGTCACACTTGTGCCAAGCACACCATTAATTACCACTCCAGTCCAAGTTTTAATTATACATGACTGAATTATTTTGTGTAAAACGAATTTGTTTTAATTGCAGGATGACTTCCAATTGGCAGGGTTCCTTTAAAAATGGTCATGATCCAGCAAAAGTTGAACATTTGTATAGCTCATTGACTTCAATAGTAAAATCAAATCATCTCGGTTAAAATGAATGGGAGTTAAGTGGACTTAACTTTTAATTAGCTGGATTGTTAAGATATTTTTAAATACTGTTTTGAGCTAATCTTGCAGTTCATGGATCATCAAAGGAAATGTTGAATATGTTTTTGCTTGATATAAATACTACTTTGACTCAACAGATCAAAACATTTAATATCAGAAATTTCAGTAAGTTTTTTTGGGGGGTGGTGGTACATGCTACATGGCTGCTACAGGCTGGGTAGCAAAATACTTTCTCTGAAATTGAGATGCACAACTTATGGATTGGGTGGGCTTCCCCAAATTGGTGGTGTTCCCTTTGAATTTAAGTTTGCTTCTTAAATTGTTACAGCAAGAAACACACTCATCCATATAAGGATTCACAAGGTTCTCCTGCTGCTAACATGGAACACGCACCGTATATCGGACATTAATACAATTGAGCAGGTTCAGAAGTATTTCTTGAGAAAAGTACTCCACTCCTCCACTCACAAGAGAATTCCCTATGCCTCCAGGCTCAAATTTTGGGGCCTGGACAATCTGGAACTGCACTGCCTGCGGTCCGATCTAAGCATTGTTGACAAAATTGTCTGCTAGAACATCTTGCCTGTCAACAACTTCTTCAGCTTCAATCACAATAATACATGGCCAAATAATCTATACAAAGTTAAAGTAAACTGCTCCAAACTCAATTGCAGAAAATACAACTTCAGCAACAGAGTGGTCAATTTCTAGAATGCCCTACCTGACTCCATTGTTATAGACTCAAGCCTCACAGCTTCAACCTCAAACTGTCTACTGTGGACCTCACCCAATTCTTAAGAGGTCCTTAAAGGGGGCGTCCATAAACACACCAGTGTGCCTACTGTCTCTGTCTTAGTGTCCTCATTTATCTGTATTTACTTCCTTTGTTCTTGTTTATGTTCATACTTATATTTGTTATCTTGAACATGTTTGACACACAAACAAATAAACAAACATGATTACTGTTTGGAATTCTACATTGCCCTCTCTTCTCTATGAGGATCAGTTTGAACTGCCGTGACATTGCAGCAGTCAGTGTGAAGCTATGTTCCTTTATGCCATTGTCCTCTTCTTCCTTTTTTGCTGGTAGATGGGAGAACTGGAATACCAACCAGGGGAGGCTGCTGTGGTTTAGAAGGGAAAAAAGGTTATCAAAGATCCTTTGGCTTCTCCTTTACCATTTGTCATTTTCCTCCTACTGTGTCTTTTTGGAGGGGTGGGTGGGGTTTTTTGGTACCTCCAGTCAGGCTCAAGCCTGGAGACCACACAGCAAAATTCAATCAAATTCAATCCTTAATTTCAATCCTTAATTTTAAAATCTTTGAACATACTAGATACATTCTGAGAGGTTCTGGGGTATGGATACCTTGCACCTCTTTAATCTGGGCATCTCTGTTGGAAAGCCCTGTGTTGCCAAACTCTTCCCCACTACACTTTCCATCATATCTCCAAAGAATTCTTTTCTTTTGTTTGTTTCATCCTTCATTCTTTTACCTTTGTGTTGTGTCCTCATCTCTGATTAAGTACTATTATAGTTATTAGCATATGCTGTGGTGTCCACAATCAGGTAAACAACGGCTATTCATCAGGCTCCTCAATACAGGTGCCAAAAATAGATAGTGGGCATTTTATTTATTTTATTATTTTATCTGGAAAGAGGAATTGATTGATTTTAAAGGTATCCAAGGCCAGATTATATTGAGAGAATAAATTAACATCTGTTTCAGTAAATAATACAGTAAATAATAAAGAAAATTATTTAATATGCTATATATGTAGCAAATAACTCAGGTCGCTCCATTTAAATTATTTTTTGATTTAATGAGCCACATTTCATAATGGGTCATCATGAAAAGTTCAAGTATGATCCTCACCCTGAAAATAAAATTGTACAGTATATCCTGCTCTAAAAGTTCAAGGTTAAATGCTTTCTGATGGTTTCAGACTAGCTTGCAAGAGTGCAGAGTATATTGAGAAGGTATAGGAAGAATGGGGATACACGATGTATTTATTAAATCAGGAGTACTACAAAGCCAATATTATGCATGGGTCTCATTATGCATCTGCTGTCTGAGCCCCATGTCAAAAGCATGCTGAATAGAAAACTATCCTGTTCTTCTGTCAACGGAAAGGAGGAATGGATTGTGAAAATGGCAGAGGGTACAGGAATGGTGAAAATGACTTGTTTGATTAAAGAGAGAACAATAATTACTTCTATAAAAGACTGGAAACCTATAGATTTTTTTTGCTGAAAATGGATAAAAATGGGACATTTCAGGATTTTTTGATTTAAAAAGTTTGTTTATGGGAAGAAGGGACCCATGATGTGTAATTTGGGAGGGTGCAGATGGCAATTACTGGCTGTAACTGCTGCAAAGAAGATTGGAAGTTGCTTCTTTAGAGAGCACTCCTTTTCTTTTCTTTCATTTTTTTTATTTTTCTCTCTCTCTCCCTCTTTCTCTCTCTTCTTCCTCTCTCTTTCTCTCCTTTACTTTCCTTCCCTTCCGTAAAATTTTCTTCCTATAAAAATTATACACAACCACATTCCTTGCCACTTCTTGTCAGTGCTTACTTTTGAGCTTATTTAACATTTAAACAACAACAGAATACCTGATGTTATACCGATCATGATTGGAGCTCTTAGAATTATAACTAAAGGATATCTGGAAATATTGAATCTATGGAAATATTGAATCTAAATACCCTACTTTTTATTTAAAAAATCCTTCTTCGAATTGCCTATATTTTTGGACAGTACCTAAATCATTTTTTGGTCCTTGGTTAGAACTTGAATGAAGTTTCCCTCAGTCTTAAATTGTGAATCTAAGTGTAGGTTACTCACACAAAATAACACCACCATCAAATAATACCATCTGCTTATCTCAGGTCCTTGGGAAAGACTTGTTAAGTGGATAAACTTCCCAAACCCAATCTAGACATCTGGCTGATTGTGCAGCCAACAACAACAACAACAACAACAATAATTTATCAAATTTATATGTCTCTCAGCTGCTAATGTTTCTGGATGGACTATAGTTGGTATCCCATAGTTATTGGAGCTAAGAGGCATGGTGGCACACAGCAGTGAGTCCACTGCTGAGAGTTCAATCTTCATCAGCTTAAGGTTGATTCAGCCTTCTGTCCTTCTGAGGTCAGTTAAGTGAGGAGCCAAATTGTTGGGGGCAATATGCTGACTCTGTAAACCAGGGGTATCAAACTCAAGGCCTGGGGCCTGGATCCAGCCCATGGGATGCTTAGATCTGGTCCATGGGGCCACTCTGAAAACAGCAAAGGACTGGCCCGCAGTGCCCATAAAAAAGGAGTTCAGGAGGGCCATGTATGGTCCTCCCAAACTCTGTTTTTGTGGGCAGAGGGTTGCGGGAGACTGTTACAGCAAAAACAGAACTCGTGGGGACTGTGGGCAGCCCTCCTGAGCTCTGTTTTTGCTCACAGAGGGTTGCAGGAGGCCATCACAACCAAAAACGGAGCTTGAGAGCCATTTTAGCTGGCAGAGCACTTGGGCTACCACAGGCCCACCTGACACGAGTGATGTTGAGCTGGCCACAACTACCCTGGTCACACCCACCCCAGCTCTCTGAGGTCAAACACAATCCCGATGCGTCCCTCAATGAAATTCAGTTTGAAACCACTGCTGTAAACCATTTAGAGAGGCCTGTAAAGCATGATGAAGTGGTATACAAGTCTAAATAGTATTGCTATCTGGTTCCTCTGCACTCATTTTGAGAGATATCTGTTCTCCAATAAACATAGAACATCAGCAGGAAAGCCCATAAATAGGTTAATAATTGGTAACTCTCCATATGGACTCTGCCCTGTGTATATGAAAATCACTATGTAGTTTTTACACAGATGTCTGTTCTACCCCAAGCAAAGTGAATGTGACAAGGGCTGCTTAAATTATTCATGAAAGGCTTTGCAATCTTGAATCCTTTAATTCCTCCATGTCTGTAGTACAAAAGGAAATGCCAATGTTCTCCACTGATAGATTTTGTAAAATAAAATCCCCCAGAAAAGCTTAGCAAGTGAAAGAAAAATTAATTGTAAAACATCGGTTACTATATCGCCCAACAAAATTAACAGCCCAATTGCTCTAGCAAACCTAAAGATTAGCTTCTCTGATCTGTAGAGTTTGGCAACTGACCTTTTAGATCTTTGCTCAAGGCTCTGGAGGTTGGAAGTCAAGCATGCAGAGGGAAGGCTTTGTGTCAAAGAAACAACATTATGTTGTTGCTCCAAGCATTGATTAGGAGTTAAAATAGTGGGCCTTAATTAAGCCTGTATGAAACCCACAAGACAGATTCTTGGCTGCATTCCCTCCTCCCCAAATTTGGATCAACTTCCATGAAGAAAAAAAAATATTTGGTTTGCTTTGCTTTTCAAAAAAATCCCATTTCCTTATAGAGACATTGCTCCAGGTTGAGAGATCTGCTCATAATAATAAAGCTTAGGGTATCTTCAAGAAGAAAAACCAAGACAATCCTCTTGGTTTGACTAGAGGAAGCATTCAGAAGCTTTCACTTAGAATTATCTGTGGTTCCTTATCCTTGTGATGAGTATTTATTGGAATTTAGGGTAGGGGTCCCCAAAGTTGGCAACTTTAAGACTTGTGGAATTCTGGGAGTTGAAGACTTAAAGTTGCCAACTTTGGAGACCTTTGGTTTAGGGGAGGGGGTCTCCAACCTTGGCAACTTTAAGACTTGTGGACTTCAACTCCCAGAGTTCCTCAGCCAGCAAACCCTAACCTTAACCCTAACCCAAAGCTGGCTGAGGAACTCTGGGAGTTGAAGTCCACAAGTCTTAAAGTTGCCAAGTTGGAGACCCCTGGTTTAGGGGGTATTACCTGAAGGCAGCTTTTAAAAATTCCTATTAGTTGCTGTTAACTACAGTTGAGCAAAAATTATTTCCAGAGGATGGTAGAATAACAGAATAACAACAGTGAAAGGGACTTGAAGGTTTTCTAATCCAATCCCTGCTCAACCATGAGATCCTGTACCATATGTGTTGTGCCAAATGATAGTTTATTTATTCAGATTTTTCTATCATTGTGTGCTCCAGATGTTTTGGATTATAATTGTCATCTGCCGTATTTAGTTTAGTCAATAGGAAGAGTTGATGGGAATTGTAGTCCAAATATTGGGAAAATATAGTGAAGAAGGCTGCAGCTCGTTGAGGGTATATGGACATTGTTGCCCATCTCTATCAAAGATTGAAGCTACACTGTTCACACTTCATCATGCTTTCCAGTTTGGTCATTCTGTATTTCTCTTTTAAGAAAGATGAGCTGTAAAAGGATTAAAATGAAGGCAGACTTTATAGAGTCTATTTAGACACAGCAGGCAAATTTATTCTGACACCTTTCAATTTGCTTGTAAAAATGAACGTTTGGCATGAAAAGGTTGAAATATTGATAAAATGCAGATGGTCCACCGTGAAAGAAGATGCAACGGTGGCAATGCAAATTATGTTACCATTAAATGTTTGAATTATTGTAAGAATGCACATATTGTTTCTAGACCTATGATTAGCTCAATTAAGCAGGATTCGCAACCCTCCCCCCACCTGTTTTTAGAGTCGATGACATGTTCAGCTGAGGTTTTGAATAGAATGCAATGTTTAATTAATTGAATCTTGCAGAGCAATCTTAGAAATGTTGACATCGAAATAAGCTTAATGTGTAAAAGCTTATTCCTTTAGCAATCAAATTTAAACAGCTAAAAGAAAGAAAGAAAAAAGAAAGAAAGTCAGACAGTTTGGGGTTTTTCCCCCCTTCTCAAAACCCAGCAGCACTCTAAAATTTATGGCAGTTAGATAAGACCTTTTGCATGTGATCTTTTGAGACATGGGGAGACTATTTGGGAATAGTAGATAGTAGATCCAAATGAGAAGTTGAAATAGTATGTTGAAAGAAACAATAACAAATCATTTCTTTTCATTGCTAAAAATCAAGTGTTCATGAAGTTGCCAAAGGTCTATGTTTTTTACTTGGATTTTTTTTTAAGGGGAGTTATTTTCTAAGAAATGAAAGACTCTTTTAAGGCAGAATAGGACAATGTGCAGCCATCTCAAATATTGCTGAGTGCCAGCTAGCATTGTCAATGATGAAAGCTGTAGTTCAGCTGAAGTGAAGACAAAACCAGGCACACAATTAGAGAGAAAACATTAGAGTTACCCTAATGTGAGTGTGGGATTTGCTGCCTGTTTTTATATAATAGCTTGGCATGCCAGTTTTGGTAGGGGTGTACTACCAAGGACCCCACTACCAAAACTGGCATGCCAAGCTATTATATAAAAACAGGCAGCAAATCCCACACTCACACCAATGACATTACCTAGCTGGGTAATGAAAGGTCTTTTAGTAGACAACCAAGCTCAGAGAGCACCAAGAACCCCATCATTCAACCCTGAGCAACAGATACTCTCTTCTACTGGGAGTTCTGAAGAATCACAGGGTCTATCATCCTATACCATCCTCTGGATGGTCTCTACAAGACCACCCAGAGCAAGTGAAACATATCTTAGGGAAACATTTCCTGTCTTTAGTGCCTTCCAGGTTTAAAAATAATAATTTTTCAACTCTTCTTCTATCAGTTATGCTGGCTCAGACTGATAGAAGTAGACTGATAAAAATGGAACTCTAGGGATATTTGGAAGGCCCAAATTGTCTAGCTCATACTTTAAAATTTTCAGTGCTTTCCATTCTAAGGAGATATGCCTTGAACTCTGAAAACAGGGATCCAAGTAAACCCATATCACTCTGTGTGTGTGTGTGTGTCTGTGAGTTCGATTATAGTGCTGATAGTGAGTTGCGTAACTAGGCAGAGATGAAAATAATCATAAAACTGCTCATCTTTGGCATTTCTTAATCTTTCTTATATGTTTCTGTTTTATTAATTGGTGCAAGTTTGAGGTCAGAATGGCCTCTCTTAGTCTCAATGCCTGTGTTTATAGGCATGTACGTATTCCCTCTGAAGAAATGCATCTAGATATTTTTATCAAATGTGTCAGATTAAATTCCTGTTGGCAACTAAAAGCGCCTGTAGCAGCAGTGCATTTCTAGGAATAAATTACTTGCAAAGGAAAAGAGTCTTTTACTGTGTAGCAGATATTTTAATGTGCAACCGAGCCCCAGAGACGCTGTATTCTAGTTCAGTAGTTTTAACAAGAGTAGTTCCCAAAAGAGCTTCTGTACTCATATTAATTGAAATAACCTGAATTCCTGTTTTCATCACTCTGTTGTTTTTATGTGTGTCTCTTCTGTTTTTACTCCCTGAGCATTACATAGTATTTTCCATGGATAGAATTTAAGCACATGGTACTCACATAGCAAATTCATATAAGCCTAGTATGAAGCTGCATGGATCGTTTTGTTTTCTAAGTGAAAAGACATTGGAATGTACTAGGAGGTCAAACATACTTGGAACATTCATGAATGAAACTTGAATACAAACTATGCTGGAAAGTGGAAACTATGTTCTCCTCCTTTTGACCTTCACAGTTGGTTTGGAACTCCTTTGATCATAATCTAAAGCATAATCCACATTTCTGGCTATGAGAACACAGATCCAGATTTGTCAGGCTTATAAACATGTGCCGGAGCAGTTCTAATCTGTGCATATATTCCAGGATCACTTTATAATCATCCTGAAGAAACTCTTGAACTTTAATGAAAAGACTAGTTTTCTTTCACTTTTCTGCTGAACCTTGGACTAAAACCCAATGACACCTTGCTGCTCCATCTCAACCTCTTTACCCTGTTTTCAAAAATCTTCTTGGACATATATTCTGGATGATTTTTTAGTTGTTGAAAAATGGTTGGAAATAATCACATTTAGAGTATTATTGCAACCTGCTTTATATAGGGTTGTCCTTGAAGACTTTCCAGAAGCTGTAGCTGTCCAGAATGCAGCAGTGTGAGGTGCATCGCAGCACAACCATGTAACAACTTTATGAACTGCATTGATTCCATATAGGCTTCTCATCACCTACAAAGCCTTTCACGGCACAGGCCTTTCATAGCTGGGTTGTTTGCCATACCTCCTACTCCACTGAACTCTTATTCCACATGATCTGGTACAGTGAGCATGCTTCAGATCCATTCCATGAAACAATATCATTTAGTAGGACTTAGTCTTATATAAGTCCCTATTACAGCCCCCTGCTCCTTGAAAAAGCATTCCCTGTGAGATTGGATGGCCTCAACCCTGCTGCCCTAACAGAAGGGCTGGAATTTCATGGACAATTCAGACGTACAAACACTATGTTGAAGGGAAGAACCATGTTTATGGCAATGGTTGTTGGATGCTGCTTTGGAAGCACCCTGAACAATGGGAAAGCAAAGATCTTTATAGAAGTCAAGGGGTACCAGGTGGGGAAACCTAGAGAAATGATTTGTGCCCAGATTTGTGGAAGCCAGTTAGGTTCCTGTCCATGTACTTTGGTTATCTTTACTATTTGACAAAGTGACTATTTCAGGAGAGCAACAGAGTTGGAGAAATCCATTGTTAAGGAGATAGAATGTTGAGATAAATTGGTTGAGAATGAAATGCTGGAATTTCTCTATGTGGTGAATCCCTTGGTAGGTCTGAACTGTAAGGTGGTGAGAGTGTTTCTACTTTTTGGTTTAAATGGGGTTTGAAGGGGTTTTGTCTGGGATGTCAATTTGGGGCTGATAAGATTAGGCAAAGAATGATGTTTGATGATCCTGGCCATGTACAGAAAGGTGGGGGCGGGGGATGGCTGTAGCCTCTATTTTATTTGCTACACTTATTTTTTCTACACATTGAAAATCAGGTTTGGGCAGTAAGCCAGAGTTTTGGATTAGTCTATCCAGAAATGACTTTGAATAGGAATATGTGATGTTTTAGCTTTGATTATCCTGTACTATTTTAATCTGTGTTATATGGTTTTTCAAATATTTCCCCAGTTTTAAGTTTATACAAGGCTCTCAGCCTCACTCTTTGTCATATAAATCAACCAACTAAATAAAAAGATTTGGAGTCCAAGATAGTAAATATAATTTATTAACAGTAAAGAAAAAGAAAGAGGAATACTTGACAATGAATGCTGGATAGAAAGTGATCAATACAGATGTTCTTTATCTACTCGCCTCTTTACACATAGCAAAGGGCAGCAGAGAGTTGTGTTGTTGTTTTTGCTTTGCTCCCTTTTCTTCCACAGAGGGCACACATTTCAGGCTATATAAATGGCATATTTCTAGGGTTGACAAAGTGAGCCAAGAGGAACTACCTCTATCTTCATTTTTTCTTTAAAAGCTTCACAGCAAACACTGAGAAATGTTGAGGTGATCTTCCATATTGACTTCTGATTCTGACAAAATCCATTTCTCTTGGTACAGCAGGCTTAATCATCCCAACTCAAATGACTGAAAAGGAACAAGGACTCAAGGATGATGGAGGTTGCTGCGGAGCTGAACTATCTGAGAGTAAGAATCAAAGTTGTACCGAAAGGGCACACATTCTTCAGCAGAATGCTGATACACATTGTTTGTAAGAGATGACCAGGCTGAGCCCAAGGAAGGAGTCAAACACGTCATAAGTAATGAGTCCCTGCACACCCACAAGAGATCTAAGTCTAGCCTGCCTTGACTGCCTCTCTTATCTCTCATACATTGCCCCTGGCTGCTAGTTGATCAGATTCTAGTAGAGAGCTTAAGCTTGCCATAAATCTTTATACTCATTTGAACTGCCTGGATCTCATGATTTTCCGGCATTTGACATTGCTCCTTGTAGGATTGCGGATTCCTGAGAACATGCTTAAAATATTAAAAGTTCTAGTTCCTTGGGAATAATGTGAGACTCTTAATTTAAGAATCTAATGCGACCACATTTATCTTTTGAATGACATTGAGATTTTAAAAGCAATGCTAGTGTTGGTGGAAGTAGGCAGAAGATCTGGAAGCCAGTTGGAGCTTGACTTTTCACAGTGAAAGAAATTCAAGGGATTTCTATGTGTTACCTTACTAATCTTCCAAATTTATTTACAAATAGTTTGAGGTCATTCTGTATCTTTTTTTCAGAAAAGGTAAGAAAAGGCAGTATATTTAATTAATAATATATGCCACTTATTAAGCTTTCACCCTTTGGATTACTGCACAATTATTATTATGGTTATCAACAAGCAGCTCCTGGCAAAATTTCTTTTTTCATAAATCCATTAAAATAGAGGAACACTGTTTTTCTTTGCATCACCTTGCAATTTCTTACAGGAAACATGTAATATTTTCTGATTTAAGGTAGAGGGCTTGTGAGATCCTCCCCCATATCTATAACCGTTCAGTGGCTCCCATTTTCTTTACCTAGCTGCTTCAATTTGAACTTAAATCAAGGAAACTACAAAACTTTCTGACTGCTTTGTAACTGGATGGAAAGGTGGATATAAGCCAATATGTAAAAGAGAATGCTGGAAATGCATTTGGATGGTTAGGTAAAGATAGAAGCATTCATTTACTTTCTTGGTTAATTTTATTATAGAAACCAAATGGTAGAAATTATAGAAATTGTAACTGGATTGGAAAGGTGGATATAAATCCAAATCGCTTGGATTCCTGAATATTTATTGTTGTCCTTTAACCTTATGTAGTCCCTTTGTTTAATATCCACATATGACGTCTGATTGATGTGTTTTCACAGATAAATCTACAATATTGTATGTGTAAATGAAAATGTGAAACTCTTGGGTTCTAGTCACTAATGTCACTACCATCATTGCAGAGGTTCAAATGCATTACAACATACACTGTAAATATGCTTACATAATATAATATAGTTTACCAAAAATTACATCATGGAGTCATGTGGATTAGCTATAGAACTGACATCTTGCTGATGAGATCAGGATGCCATGGTATGGATACTCAAAATTTGTCTAGGCTGCTTCATTCAAGCAAATTGAAATAGATCCCCTTCATTCTGTCCTTTAGTAGTTTTTTCTGAAGGTTTGCTGCATTCTTTCAGGCACTGTAGACCACACTGACAAAATTCATTCATTCATTCATTCATTCATTCATTCATTCATTCATTCATTCATTCTGTACAAAGTCTATGTCACCTCCCAAAGAAATCAATACAACATACATACAGTGGTCTCTCATTTTTACTCTTAGTAACACTTTGCAATTGGTTATGTTGAAAGATTATGATTAGCCTTCTGTTAACCAAGAAGCTTTATGAGTAAACAGAGGTTTTCATTTGGATTTCCCTAATACAAGAGGGATATCTTAACCAAAACTTTACTCAATCTATACTCCTTTGTTACTATCCTCAGGCACTTTTGCCTCTGTGTTCCTTTGTTCTTCCTGCATAGTGGACCAGAAGTTTTCTATCTTCAGTGCTTCTCACCTTTAATTTCCGAGTCTCTGGTCTGCTATGACCACTGAATATTCTATTTGTAGTTACCACAGTTAACTCTTCTCCTGTGGCTCCAATCTAAATACCATTATTATATGAAGTTGTCAATAACTGTCAATTATCTGCTTTTGTTCATTTTTTTTCAATTATTTGGCTGAGAACATCTGTTTAAACCTAAATTCTCTCCAAGTACTTGAACAGCCTGTCATATACAGTTTGGGTGAGCCAAGTTAAGTGTTCTCCAAAACATTTTATTATTCTTGACATTCTAAAATTCCTTTCTATAGTTTTGTGTTGACAATACTAGGTGGGCAAAAATGAAATCAGAGATGTTTTGCAATTACTCAATTACTATCTTGAACTGTTTTAAGCAATCTTCTCAGAGAAAATAACTATATATATTTAAAATATTGATTTGATAAAGGATACAAACTAGGAATGTAATAAATAAATAAAATACTTTTATAAGTAAAACTTGTATGTCTTCATTCTGAGGATACAATATTCAGAGTCTGCTTTTACCAACTAGAATAGTTACAAATGTGGATCTGTCTAGAACATTAATTGATCGACTGTGATATGCCTAATATAGAATGGACAAGCTTTTATAATTGAAAAGGTTTAGTTTTATAAAAAGGAAAAGGTTTTTTTTGTATAAATGGAAAATTTGAGTATGTTTCATAATTCCACATGTTCACATGGTTAGATTCTTTATATTTCCTATAGCACACTTCAGATGCTTATTCGAATATGTGCATAAAGCTGGACTATAACTACTTATTCTACCTGATCCTACTTATAATTCTACATATGTTCAGTATTGCAGGAGCCTACCCTATATAGTTTTCTCCATAGTTTCCAGTTTCAGAGTTAGAGTAACTCTGGGCAGCAACAAAAGTTAGGGGTTCCATTGGCAAGGTAAGAAAGCAAGAATAAAGCTAAAGCTTTAGCAAGATGCCAGAATTAGAGGAGGATTTGGTTTGCCTAATTGGGAGTTGTACTACCAAGCTACAAACCTGATGTGGGTCAAGGAATGGATAACATTAAGAAATGTTAGATTGTTGACATTAGAAGGACATGATTTGTTGTTGGGTGGTATGCTTTTTTATGGCACAAGGGAACTAAAATACAGGGGTACTTTAGAAGACATTATATACGGGAGTCTTTGTGGTTAAATTGGGAGAAGATTAAAAGACAATGTTATTTGAAAATTCCAGTCAGGTTATCGACTATTGAAGCATTTTCTTATCCTATAATATACAAAAAGGAACAAACAGTTAGACATGGGGAAATATTGAATGAAAAGGGTGAACTTAAATCTATGCAAAAACTAGATGAACAAGGTATAAAGATGAATTGGTTTTCATATGCGCAAATACATTCAAGGTATGATAAAGATTCTAAAACAGAAGGTTTCTATGATAAACTGACTGACTTAGATAAGATTTTGACAGGTACTGATGAAAAGGTGATTAAAAAACTGTATGGATATTTATTAGAAATTAAACTAGAAGAACAAGTTAAAGAAACTATGATTGTTTGGGGGAAGAACTTTGGATATGGGATTGATTTAGAGAAATGGCAAAAATTGTGGTTTCAAAATTATAAAATGACAATGTCAACAGCTTATAAAGAAAAATTGTATAAGATGTTTTACAGGTGGCATTTCCCCCCAACAAGAATAGCAAGAATGTTCAAGAATAAATCCGAAAAATGTTGGAAATGTCATCAGACACCTGGCTCATATTACCATATGTAGTGGACTTGTGCGGACGCTAAAAAATACTGGACTAAAATTCACATGTGGTTGGAAAAAATGACAAAAAAACATATAGATTTGAAACCAGAGATATTTTTATTGGGAATTTTACCTGAAACATATAGCAAAGATTTGAAATACCTGATTGTAAATGTATTAACAGCGGCTAGGATTGTATTTGCTAAAAATTGGAAAAATGAGAAAATACCATCGCAGGAGGAAATCATTAAGAAAATATTGGAATGTGCTGAAATGAGTAGATTGACATTTGAAATCAGAGAACAAGAGGATAAACAATTTTATAAAATTTGGGACCTTTTCTATCAATGGTTAGATAATAAAATATAATAATGAAATATGTAGATTTTTAGAAAATAATAAATATATAAAGATGTATTTCTTTTTTATTATATCTGCAAAATGTTTTTAGGATAGATTTGGGAGGATAATATGAATTGTTATAAAATAAACTAAGTAAACTGTGGTTATCTTGTAAAATGTGAATGAATAAAACTATTGTCAAATGATTGATTAATAATGATATTAGGGTATCTAATTTTTGATTGATAATAAGAGTTTTTATGTAATGTAACTGTAATTGAAGACTACAAAATAGATGCACAAAATGATTTGTAAACCAAACGGCACACTGTTTGTATACATATGGAAGAAAGTTTGATGTTTTTATGTTTTGTTTGTTTATGTTTGTTTTTAAAAAACCAATAAAATTTACCAAAAAAAAAAAGTTAGGGGTTCCATATATGAGGTGCAAAAATCTGGAGAACCACTAGACATCAGCAAAAAAGAAAAAAGATATAAGAACCCGTTCCTCTTTGTTGTTATCTGGTGGTGGATAAAGGGCAATCTGTAGCTCTACTTATATAGCCAATTAGAGCCAGTAGGAGTTGAGTGGAATACTAGATTAATAAATTAATATTATGGTTGGTTGCACAATCGGCCAGATGTTTACTGGATTTGACATTTCTGTCCACCTATTGATTCCTTTCCAATGACTTGGGATAGGCAGATAATGTTATTTCAATAATTATTATTTAGCAGACAATAAAACTGGACCTTGAACAAAGCAAAGACATAGAGTTTCTTTCTAAGAAATATTGATAATAAATTATATCAGAGTTCAAGAAATGCAGAAAAAAACATTTAGAAAGGGTTAGGAAAGAAGCAAACTGGGGTCATTGGAAATGCCTAGCTGTCTGCTACAAGATCTAATAGAATTCTAAATAAAAACTGAAGTAATTAAAACCTTTTCTTTTGTATGAGAACTAAGAGATAACAAAATATAGAATGTCTTGGACAGAGGGAGGAAGGGGGTCATATGTACACAAGCATGGCCCAGGATGCCTGGGAAATATTTGGCATGTATAATTTCACTAAGGAAGAAGGATACAGCTGTGTAAACTAAAGTTTCCACCTATGTATAAACTAAATAAACCAGCGTTCAACCACCTTAGATCCTTTAGTAATGTTTTTACTGAATGAAGTGTTAATTTCCCAACTTTGGATCAAGACCCTGTTCTTCATTGTAAGGAATTTACTGAAATGCAGACAGTGAGGTCTGCTCTCTCTCTCAGCCTTCTCTCTGGTAACAATGGTATAATTCCACAAATTGAAGACAGACAAAAAAAGGCTGCTAAGTAGACACCACTGCCTGGTAAGAAAACATGGGAAAATTAGGAAAGGTCTAAACTTGCAATTCCCAATATGGTGAGTTACTAGACTACAACTATTGGCAGCCTAACCATGTTGGCCAAAAGTGACAGATGCCAGAATGATGGGTGCTCTGTTTTCCTATTAGTGTCCATTTAACTTGGCACAGAATATTATCTACAGTGTTGAGGGCAAAACCAGAACTTGATGGTAATGATGGTTCCAGAAAATGAAAAGTAAATCAGTGGCGGGATTCAAAAATTTTTACTACTGGTTCTGTGGGCGTGGCTTGGTGGGCCTGGCAGAGGAAGGATATTGTAAAATCTCCAGTCAGAGGTGGTATTTGCTGGTTCTCTGAACTACTCAAAATTTCCGCTACTTGTTCTCCAGAACTGGTCAGAACCTGCTGAATACCACCTCTGAAGTAAATTTAAAATGGTGATGCTATCTTTCAAAATTGCAAAATGTAAAAAAATAAAAAATAAATAAACCAAAATTAAAAGTATTTGCTGGATCAGATCAAAAACATCTTAAATATAATCTCTTACCTCTGCCATATAAAGCCAAGGAAACCATTTTCATCTATAACAAAATACTTTAATAGATCCACAGGTAAGCAAGAATATTGTGTGGTCCAAAAATTTTATATTTTTTTCTAAATATTCTTCATTTTGGTAGAGGGTACAAAAGTAGAGAAAGAATAGATGTAAGTTCTAGAAAAACTAATACATTGATCTTGTGGTCTCCATTTTCTCCTCTTTGTGAGAGATGAACTTAAATACTGTCAAATACTGAAGAATAATTTGTGTGCTACACACAAATAAGTAAACTAGAAATAATTACAAGTGGCATTATGATATTTATTCTTTGGAGATAATATCAAACAGGAAATGTATTGAAGGACATATATAACTTTTTTTCATTTTGATGTTATTGCTTATATATCACAGAGTCAAACATCTCAAAATTGGCAACATAGAGATGAATTTTTTTAGCTTGTTAATGATGCTTAATGTTTTAATTCCAACACATGCATGTAGAATGAGATTACTCTCCATAACATTTAAATAATTGCCTTGCTATACTTTCAAATGTATTCCTGTTTTCTGTAGGAACAAAAACGATTGTTAGCTGGAAACTATATACCATTTTACTTTTTGTTTATACATGTTTCTTCACAGGATTATGATTGCTAAAGTTCTTCCATCATTTCCAGTTTGATTAGTCCAGAATGAATCATTTTCTGTTTGACTAGTCCAGAATGAATGAATAGTAGTAATATTAGTATTACTAGAAACTGGTAGACCAAATTACTTCTTGGGCTCTTTTTGTTAAAATGAAGGATTAAGGCAGTGGACTAAGATAGGACACCTAAATTCAAGTCTACTCTCAGCCACAGAAACTCCCTTGTATGTCCATTCCGTCACCAACTGGTTGTTTCTGGGGAAAAAAACCCACAAGGAGACATGCAAACCACGTCAAGCTCCTTGAAAAAATGTAGGATAGCAAATTAATTTATCATAATAATTACTATAATTCCAAGGATTTGGCAGTATGTGATTGACCTCATCTGAGGTTGGAAACTGAGCTGAACTGGACTTGGATAGAGACCATTATAAAATACTTGGGCTGAGCCTGTAAGCTAAACTGGGAAATCCAAAAGCCATCCAGAAGAAAGCAAGAATGAGAACCTTTCCCTTGCTGTTGCCAAGAGAACATATCCATGTTGTCAATGGGGCTCAAGAAGACAACAACAAAAGGGTAGAAATCTACTTGTGTTTATATTGTCATTTGCTGTTCTATATATAGTTTTTGAATAGTGAAATCTCTAGCACATTTCTTACAGTTGCTTAAATGAACAGCCTCTTTTACAATTTTGGTGTCAACTCTGTGAACAATAGGAGAATACCCAGGAGGTCCACACAGGAAGCAGAACTTCCCTTGTATAATTAATGGAGTGGAGACTGGGGGAAAGGAGATAGTACACGAGAGACAACACATCAACTATGAAACAAAAAACAAATGCAAGAGCCAGCTCTGCTTCCTTTGCTGAAATTATTGTTCCCTTGTTTCCTTACTGCTGGCCCTTTAACCACACCCCTGCCTTTGTAACCCTTCACCAGCATTTCCCTTAGATACACCATCCAATTTCAGCTTGGCCTATCATTGGGATTATCTAGAATTTTGCTGGCTGAGGAACTCTGGGAGTTGAAGTCCTAAAAGTTGCCAAGGTTGGAGACTCTGGATCTAGAATGCCCAGCAATAAATCAAAGAGGCATATTTGAGAGAAAGGATTTCATCGCACTAACGCCCTGCTTTAAAATTTGAGGCGTAAGTACTTGGCTACCTACTCCTTAGAGATCAAACCACACTGTTCAGATAGACCAGAGTTTGCCATGCTGTGGCAATCAAAGACTAGTGCAGCAGGTAAGATTAGTTGTAGGATGGAATTAGTCCAGCACAGGCGTGCTACATGGGGGAGCATCTCCTTGCCTCCAATTGAATAATATAAATCAATTACACTTAAGTCAGTTTGCTTTCTCTGAGAAATCTTGCTCTGCTACATGATAATGTTTTGAGCCCAAGTGTGCAGAAAATAATTCATCCAAGAAGAATGTTTATTTTACCATTACCCTTCTCTCTTTAATTCCTGCCATTATAAGATTAGCAAGGCATTCATGCTTGGCCTTTGGGACAGAAGTCCAAATGAGAATGAGATGTCTCAAACACTGCAGGGCTGTTATCTCACTTTGAAGGAAGAACACGCTCACTTTCTGAAAAGTGTTTTTCCACATGACCAATCAGTCTCGAGAGTCTTAAATGACCTCATTGTATTATAAATGTACATTGTTGGCCAGGAGGTGTTTAATGGACACCTTTCCTGCGAAGCAATTGATGACTGCTTTAATAGAAAAGCCAGCAAGTATCTCTTTGTTAAGAAAATTACATGTACAGTGAAAATTTTGATAAACAAACATGTCTCTTTCTTCCCCTTCCCTGTTCTATTAATTAAGGGTGATGTCATTGGAGGAAATGAGTCAGAGGGTTTTTAAAGCCACTGAATGTTCTGCCAGTCTCCTTGGAGATCTGCTGTGGAAGCAGTAGACATTTTGTAGACTGGTTCTCCGGATGTGCTCAGTTTATATCTTGGTAAACAACAATTAGATATTTGAAAGACGATTTAGAATGCTTCTGAGCAGGATTTATAGTTAGAGTTGACCTTCCGTGTACAGAATGTGTGCAATCTATTATCTAACTGACATGACTCGTCATTTGTTACCTGCCATTTTTTCTGCTAAGGAGACAACTAAAGAGAGGCATTAAAACTTTTGATTGTCTGCATCGTGTGCTCTCCAGCAGGAGACATGCTAATTCTCCCGGGCCTCACTACAAAAGAGCAACAAAACCTCATCAGGACCTAGCTTTTACCATTAGGAAAAGCAAGTGATTATGATAATGCTTAAATATATAGCTTTTCCACTAGGGGAGCATAAAATTTAGTCTGTTTGCTCTTTAAAATGCCGAGAAGCAAATGTCAGACTCACAACTTCAGTGAGGCATATGCTAAACTTGGCACATTTACAGCCTTCACAGTTGATGAGAGATAGGTAGGCTTTCTGCTGGATATTTCATATATGACTTTCAAATGGTTCCATTTTTACAGTTTTTCACCTTCCTTCTTTACCTCATTGGATCCTATTTGTGACCTGTTCCAGATATGATGGATGGAACATTTTTGAAATGCTTTTCATAAAGAACACATTCCATGTGGGAAACTTAAGCTGTCATATTCTCACCACAAGGGTATCCAAGTCAGCTGAACATTCTTCATGGCATTACATAGTGTTTCTAGAATGAATTTCTTAAGTTGTTGCTGAGAGTTATCGTTCATTGGAGACATACCTTTGGATTTCATTTTAAGTGCTTTAAAAATCATATTGTGTACATTAGCCATCCAGAGATGCTTTGGCTAGTGAAGTGGGTGGCATATAAATTTAATAAAGAAGTAAAAGCATGATGTGTTCTCAGCAAAACAAAGCATGTTTTCACTGACTTTTTTTTTTAAAGACATCCCGTCCATGGTACCCTTTTCAAAATAAGAAAGAAATAAAGAAACAAAAGGAAGGAAAGGAAAGGAAAGGAAAGGAAGGAAAGAAAGAAAAGAGAGAGGGAGAGAAAGAGAAAGAAAGAGAGAAAAAAGAGAAAGAAAGACTCTTTAAAAAAGGCCCAGATATTTTTTTTTCTCTCCCTCCAAGCATGAAGAGGCATGGAGCAGGTAATTGGAATTGGCTTAAATTTAAACGTATCAAGAAGCTGGAACACAATGCTCCACTAAGAGCTATATAATGTCCGGATTAGCAAAATCATAAACTTCGTAGTCACTGTTTACTTTTTTTATGGTATAAGCAGCACTTACATCTTACATCTTTCCTCCATATGCATAAGGTAAAATGAGCCTCTTAATGAAGAGGAGCGGAAGGAGAGCAGAAAAGCTTTGGGATGAGCAGAACATGGATTCTGTTCCAAGCCTGACAACGGGTGCTGTAGCTGACAGCTTATTTGTTATTACTTTAAATGCAATCTATTGGCATTAAGCACAGCGAGAAATCTAGTTAAACTGGTATGGTGACATTTAAAAATGATGCCTCTCAAATAGGCTTTTAATCTCTTTCTACTAAGAAAGTTTGCTGCTAAACGCCACGTTTAACAGTTATGTAATAAGTACATATCTGTAACACTGCTAATCGTTGGTGGGCAATGTTTTAGTGCTTGGTGTTTAATTAAATTATAAAATACTTTAAAAAGACGAAGATGGAACAACCCAAATGATCCCCATAGCTTTACACTGATTTACAATATTTGGAGTAGTCCTTAGTCTAATGTTTTTGACAGGTTTCCCTGATTGGAGAGAACAAGATAAGCTGCCGGACCTTTTTAAACCCCACAATACCTCCTGAGATATTGTGTTTGCTGAGATGTTATACTGGGATATACTGTTTGTTGGGGAAGGTTCCCCACTATACATTATTTTTGTTTTTAAAAATTGTGACTAATATTGAATCAAATCTGCCAATTTGTAATGCTTAGATACAGTACATCTGTATTTTTAAAGACATAAAATCCTTATCATAAGATTAATGATATTTTAAAATATGCTTTATTACATTTCTACCAAAGATAAAAAAAATTAAAAGAAAAAAACAGGAGAGGGGGACATGCAAAAAAATAAAGGGAAAAAAATGAAAAGAGAAGAAGAGAACTTCTAACTTTCTTCCGTACAGTTACAGATATAAAATGCATTAATATTTTGATCTAAACTTCAAATAAAAAATAAAACACAGTATAAAAATAAAACACAGTATTTCTATAGTGATGAACAATTCTAATCATGAAGCCTTTTCTCCAAATAATGTAACATTTTTTGGGGTTTCTACCAATGGCGATTTCCACTTAGAAACAAAGCTAGAAAAAAAATATTTTCTTTAATCAAATTAGCTGATTTTGCCATCTCGGCCAGTTCCATTAATTTAGCCATTCCCATTGCAAGTCTTTCTATCTCCTTGCATACAAAAGTCTCGCTGTAATGATCATATACAAAAAGAAAGCCCCATGTTTTTTTTTTTTATCCAGCTGCTTATCCATCAAACCTAAAAGAAAAATCTCCACGGCTATAAGATTAATCATGTGTAATTCAACATGCATATGAAAAGATGATATTCCAAGCAAAGTACATTTCCAAAGCATTATTTTATAGAGCTTTTGGGGATCATAACCCAGAGTTCTACTTGGTCTGAAAAACTCTGTCTTTCTAAGTCATCTGCCTTTTCTCCAAAGAGCTTGAGGATTTGACATAGTACTCCCTGATAGAATGTATATTTAACAAAACACATCAGTGAAAAAACAGCGCCCCTCCGCATAGCAATTGTGTCTCTTGAATATATATTGTCGCTTATTGTTTAGCCTCTTAAATTTCTTCTGATGCTTTGCCCCACTAAATAATGGCTTTTTATTTCCTATCACAGAAAACTTCCTCATGGCTGAGGTCTCTGAGCTGGCAGAAAAAGATAAAGCCGAACATTTGCTGCCCCCTTGACGATCTCTATCCTATGACGGGCATGAGGCTGGCAGACACTGCTATCAGGGATGGGATACGACAGGGTTAACTACTGATCCAGGATTTACGAGGTTCAGTGATTTATGATGTGCTTCCCTGCATGCTGTGAGCCGTGCACCTGTAAATCGTTATCAGCACGCTGCGTGCAGAGAAGGAGCCTTTGAAACAGCCCTCTTTTCCTGCTTTTTTAACTGCAGCTGTGCCTCATTCAACAGCTGAAGTTGAAAAATCAGGAAATAAAGATCAGGTTCAGTGATTTATGATGTGCTTCCCTGCATGCTGTGAGCCGTGCACCTGTAAATCGTTATCAGCACGCTGCGTGCAGAGAAGGAGCCTTTGAAACAGCCCTCTTTTCCTGCTTTTTAACTGCAGCTGTGCCTCATTCAACAGCTGAAGTTGAAAAATCAGGAAATAAAGATCAGGTAAGAGCCCGGGTAGGTGGGTGGGCAAAAACATCAGCAGACATAGAACCGGTTCTATGTCTGCTGCTCTTCAGAGCTACCGGTTCTACAGAGGTGGACAGAACTGGTAGAAACCCACCCCTGCCTGCTATCCTTATTTAGAGAACGAAAGGCATGTGAAGAGACTCTCACCAATGACCAGCTGGTAGGAAAATATCTGCCAGTTATTCTTCATAATACGGATGAGTTTAGTCATCTGCTAGGTAAGGATGCCTTCAAAATAAATATTTTAGCCAATCCTTGATTTCTTTGGGTCTTGGCCATTTCAGAATGAGATGAAAACAGGTTTTGTGCAATTCCAGAGAATCACTGAACTCACATTAGAAGGAGCTGAATGAATAAAAGATGATAGTCCAATGCAGGTTTTGTTTTAAGCTAGAATATCACTAAATCCCTGTTCCGTAAATGCTGAATCCAGGCTTAGAGCTATTCCAGAAAAGCACTAAGCATATGATCAAAAGAAGCCCAAATAAGAACTAATAGTCACAAGTGAGGGTTTCATCTTGAAGTTACTGAGTCTAGTCTGAACAGGATCTGATACTGATATGATTGATCAAAGCCGGTTTAGGTCAATCCAGGAATCTGAGCCTTGATTCGGCTGGCTCAGAGACCTGACAAGTTCAGGGGCTGAATCCTGTTGGAAAGAATTCTATTGCTTCTCAAAATTACCTGAAAATGAAAAAGCGTAATAGTTGCTGCCCCCTTGGCGATCCCTATCCTAGGACGGGCATGAAACTGGCAGACACTGCTATCCTTATCTACAGAGTGAAAGGGATTGATGAAGCCCCCCCCCCCCGCTGGCCCACCAATGGCCAGCCAGTAGGAAAATATGGTGTGGTGGGTCTAGAACAGAGAGCATGTGTACCAAGTTAAATGGCCAATAGATAGTGTGATGATCAGGGTTTGGATTTTTTTTTGCCTCCCCCCCCCCCACAGTTTATTGATAGAGCTTATTCATTGTCACCTCCAACATAACATTAGACTAACAGACAGGAATTTCCTTCCTCATCCATTTTCTTCTTAAATTACGTCTCTTAAGCAAAGAATTTTAGAATGTCTTTGTGATGACCCAGGGCGTGGCACAAAGGCAACAAAGTCAAATAAGCAAGCAGAGTCCCTTTAATACCTCCAACTTTGCCCCCAATGTCCAGGTTACCTTTGGCTAGAGAAAAAACTCTTCCAAGAACAGTCTTTAAGTGGAGGAAATTCAGTCTGAAAACAACTGTAAATAAAAATCCACAGAATTCATGCTGCAGCAATTAACTTGACAGGGCAGGATAAGGAATTACAGACTGGAAAGGCCAACAAAACGCACACAGTTGGGTAGATGCGAGGAACTCAGATAAGCCTCGACAATAACAGATAACTCATGATTTCAATAACTTTGCTGTGTGTAACTTCCCTTTTTAAACACTGTGTTCCCAGCTGCAGCTAATAAAGGGAATCAGGGCCCTTTCCTCCCCCATAAGTCATACAACTCACATCACTCCCTTCTCCGTTCCTCCCTGCATGCCCTAGGATGAAGAGGGGGTGGCCCTGAGTCTTTCTCTGAATTCCCTCTGCATTGCTCTACCTCTCCCCTGCTCTGCCCAGCACACTTTGCCCTTCCCCAGTTTCTTCCACAGCCAACAGAGCCACGCTTCCACTCCCTATCAGCTTGCTCAGCCTCCCCCTTGGAATCAGATTCTGACAGGGGCATGACAGTCTTGTTTAATTGGAAATATGGAAGCCACTTGAGAGCCTTTTAAACCAGTGGTCCCCAAACTTTCTGGCTCTGCGAACCAGCAGCAGTGGCAGCAGCAGATGTGTGTGTGAGGGGATAGTTTCATGCCCAAGCCTGCCACTTGCATAAATGGAGCTTCATGTGCTGACCCACCACTTGTGTGACCCAGTTCCCAATTGGCTGTGGACCAGTATTCATCCATGGATTTGGGGTTCAAGACTCCTGTTTTAAATTAAGGAACAATTGGGGAATCAGGCAGAATATTGGAATAAATAAAAATGTCCTACCCATATCAATCAAGTCAGCCTGGAAAATTAAATAGGGAAGTAACATGTCAGGACAATGTATGAGTGCCATCAGAGAACATTGTAAATTCAGAGCCATGGTAATAACTCTCTGAAAACATAGCAAGCAACATCCTTAACCCAGGAGAGTGGGAGGACAATGGATGCAACACAAAATCACAGCAACAGTGTGGAGAAAGAAGGAAATGCTTCTTTAAGGGATATTCACCTTCTTGATGAATCAAGGAAGATGGTGCAGCCTAATAATGAAAACCAGGGATGGAGATTATAAGGAACAATTGAAGATATACTACAATTGGACAGTAACTTAGTAATGGAAAAGATCCACCACCTGCCAAAGAACTTTCTGTCTAAAGTGGATGGACAGCAGCAGCTGTTATCTTGGATAACAGCAGTGTCTACCGCCTGACAGGTGCCCATTCCAACCATGCATGCCAGCTTCAGAAAAGCTAGCTGGCAGGAAAAAAGGTATGGAGCCAGGGAGGGACAGCCAGTCCTTCCAGAATTGCTGGTGACTGACAGCTGATTTCTGTTAAAGGCTCTGTTCCCTGCAGAGCCACAGGTAAGTGGCTTGCTGGGAGCCAAGGCTCTTAAAAATGCCTGATGGGCTGAATGTCTGATGGCAATCAAAGAAGAATGCTGCTGTTGGGCAGGTTCTTCTACATTGCTTTCTGATTACTATTATTTTGGCAGGCCTGGGTGCTTTCACTGACTTCTCCACCTGTATTACAAAATGCAACCTTCCTCAGCAGGAGTTTGATGGAAAAGGAAATGCTCCCATTTGTTGTGAGCATTGAACTGAAACCTTGTCTTCTTGTGGAGAAGTCTAGATTAGGCATCAATCATCCCAAAGGTAGGGATTACATAGTTCCCCGGGGAATGAACAAGTTTTAATTTCTATACCACATCTCCAATGTGTTAAGACTCTAAATGCAGAAGAATACATTTCAGCAAAAATGCATTAAATGCAGAAAAATACGCTGAAGAAAAAAAAGCAAAAAATACCTTTAAGGCTCAAGGTCTTAAAGCTAAAATGACCTTGGTTTCTTTCAATGGGAGTTTTCAGGCTGGTTTCCTTCAGAAGTTTTGCACAATAACTTTTAGCAGTCCCAGAGACATGGGAAGATTGTCAAATATTATTGGAAGGTTCTGGGATTTGGGAAAAAGTCACAACATGTCAAAAAGGTAAAAATTAGGTGAGAGATTGTCAGGTACAGGAAGCCAAGAATAACAGATGTAAAAGTTCAAAGCAATTTCTTGCCCATAGACTCAAGTACGTTGTACATAACTATTTGATAAATGCTAAGAAAAAAAATAGGGAGGGTCCTTCCTCATCTGCTTCTTCCAGAGTAATGATTTCAGATGTGCCTCTTCATTCCTCCCATTTGCATCTCAGTGCCAGATTCTAACTGCAGAGATTTCAGGAACTTTTCAAAATGGCCAGTGTGAATTTAGCATGATAGCTAATGGAAATTAATCTTGGCAACTGTAATTACTTAATTTGATTTACACTGTATTTCAATTACATTAAACTAAATTATCTTTTCTTGATGTGACTGGGGCTACATTTTAGAATGCAGCATTCTCATACCACTCCATGGCCCAGCTGTGGATGGTTGCTTGTACTTAAAACTTAGATTCTTTTGCAAAGATGACATAAACAGGAATGTAAATAAGGTAACAAGAATTATGTAAAAGGAGGATGAATGGGAGGCGATTCTTCCTCCTGAGCATCTAGTCTGGAAGAAGAAAAGACCATAAGATGAGACTGATGTAGCCTGAAATGTTCTCCAGGTCACCAGGGGGGAATCCATCCATTGAGGAGTAAAATTTTATTTGCAATCCAATCTTCCATGCAAAAGAGCCTAATTTACTTATTACTTTATTTATTTATTTGATTTCTATAGCTGCCCACATCAGCAAGTGTTTCTGTGATTATTTTTTTACAAGTACATACATTGAACAAGGAATGGACAATACTGGAAGAGCTTCAAATAAGAGCCAGAAAAGAAAAAGTCTTCTCAGCTGATCTTAAAATCAGGCATAGCCAACAGAGTTAAGTTTTGCTATCATGTTTAAGTGTCACCTTGACTTCAAAAAGGTCAATTTTGCTTTGAAAGATAAGTCAAACAGATGCTTAACTGCACAAGGCCATTTAGTTTTCTGTGTTTTCCACTGAAACCCTCTACTGATTTGTACAAGAAAGTAGCCTTCTCCTGCAAAAGAGGGTCAATGTCTTATATCCACCTATTTCCAATCTAATGATCCCTTACTGATTGAATTAGCCTCTGAGACCAGGTATCCTGAAGGAAGCATTGTAAAGCCTTCAGTATGAATACTATTTTGAGTGCTCAATCCACTAGTTTTCACTAGCATTTAAGCCTACTGTATATCCAACATACACACACATTATTTTCCTTCTACATCTTTTCTGTGCAATGCTTATATGGAGAGGGGAGGCAGATCAATTTCCTCTTCCCTTTGTGTATTAAGAAAGCCCTTTCCTCCAAGATGAATATTAAGCAGACCTTTTAATCTCTCTTGGGATCCTCTTTCCTGTCCCTCTTTCTTAGACCCCCCTCTATTTTCTCTCACTGAATTTTATTCCATGTGGGGTTCAAAGCTAGACAAAGTTTGTTTTCCCCATCACAGCCTATTCCTTGGTTGTTTATAGAAAACAAGTTGTGGCATGTTTTTCTATGATAATCAAGTGTTTTAATGACCGGAAAACGATAAGGAAAACATACTCTACATAACTACACAAGTGAAAGAATACCAAGGCTATTATAAAACCATCAATCTTTACAGAATTTAATAGGAACACCAGACAATAGTACTCTTTTTAACACCCATGTTTCCTTTAAAAATCGAGGGGAAAAAATGGAAATAATATTTTATAGCCATGGGAACTGTCTATCTGAAAACCCCTCCATTCACAATGCCTGCTCTATTATTAGGCAGAGTGAGGCAACCAACATTTAGGGGCAATGAATAATACTGATATGGGGAGGACAGAGGTCTCTGTGTGCTTATGTGTCATGCTGTAGTATTTGGGAATATACTTGTGCTGTCAGTAAGGATTGTACCACACTTTTAGAAAGATTATGTTAACTTGCTTGTCCAGAATTCATATGTATATAAATAAGCCAAGACAGCAAGACTCATATTCTAAGAATATTCATATTCTATTACTGCAATCACCTTTCAAATATATGCTCATGGATACTTCATTAAGCTCTAAATACATCATGTAATGACAATATTAGTACTTAATACACCAGTCAATCTGACAGATTGTCTTTGCTATTGATGAGCATGCAGTTATATATGGGATAGAGAGATGAGAGACAACTTAAACTGACAACATGTTGTGGTTATGATTAATACACCCCTAATACATAACCTTGCTATTTAGCCCGTGTGGCTATTTTGTTCTCATTTAATATGTTGATTCTTTTCCATTTGCTAGGAAGGAAAATACTAGCAAAAATATTGATTCCATCTTAGGCAAACACTCTGCTTCTTTCTTTTTCCTTTCTTCAACCAATGTGTTTTGTTTTATTTTCCAAGTCTCTTTGGATATGGGTACCTTGGTACCATGATTATGTAGTCATTTGTCCAGCTGATAAATGTAACTTTGCCACCCTAACTTTGCTGAAGCTCTTTAATTGAGCTCTTTTAAGATTTCCTTTTAATGTGCCCATTAGTTTTATGATTTGAGGAAGATTGTAACACATTCAAAACACAACAAAAATAAATCAGTTAGAGACATCCAGGATTCAAGATAAGCAAGGAATAATGACCTTCCAAATGAATGTGTTAGAACTTATTTCTGGGGATGAGAAGAAGAGGGATTAACATAATCAACTTTTTGTTAGGAAAAAATATAGCCCTGATGACAGCTAGGGAGATTAGATACCCCCTCCTTCTGACATTTATGGAAGGGAAACAAATGTTTAATTTAGGATTGTTCCTCAAATTCTTTCCACCATAGCCATAGAATTCTAAGACTGGACGATGGATGATTCCAGTTAGACAGGTCACGTTCTGAATTGCCTCTTTCCAATAGAGCATTTTGCAGAAGAAAGAATCTGTTTTTATTTTGAAATCTGTCTAGCAGATGAAAAAGTTGCCAGGTTGGAAGGATGAAAACCTTTGACTCTGGGCAGGACACATCGAAGTCACCTTCATTCATCGTTTGCCTTCACTGACTTAAAAAAAACAACCCACCTAAATATGCTTTGGATTTGAAACATCTATTAAGGTGATTTCCAGGATTATTGAAAAATATAGCTGACCATACATTCCAACAAGTCATGTCCATGGTTTCCTCAGGAAAGAAAAGTTCACCATCAATTTGTCCCTGGGAATAAGAATCACCCCAAAAACTAAATTTTCAAAAGATAAACTCCATGAAGACAAGAGGCTTACTTAAAAAGAAAGTGAGAGGGAGAGTCCAGGAGTTAAAACACTTCCATTTTATTTAAAATCACTATAACAGAATCTCAATCAATATGTATACATATTGGTCTTGCTGTGCTGAAGGCAGCTTTAAACGTCTCTTTAAAACAGGAGTTAGGGAGCCTGGGCTCCTTCGACTATGGTTGAGTTTCATTCCTCTGACCATTGGAAGAGAATACATGTAGCTGAGCTAGGTTGTTTACTTAGGTTATTTTACCTCATTGTTGCATAGTTAGCAAAGCATACTGCTGAAAATATTAACAACTTCATCAGAAGCAAGAAATCAGAGGTGAAATGTTTACTGAAAGAAGACAGAAAAATCACAGCTGAACATTATTTGTGTTAGTTTTTATAGCACGAAGTGTTGGATAGCTTAGACATATTTGAATTGCCTGTTTCTGAGAATCTGCTGGAATAATTAAAAGAAACATGAGGAATGAGATACAATATTTAAAAATAAAATAAAGCTGTTCTTAACTGAAGAGTTAAGTCTGAAAATTGTACAGAAAATACAATTGCTCATCATCTAACTAAATACTTTGTTACTAAAACTGTCTCTACGTACAGGAGGATTTTAAGGGGATCAATTTTTATAAAGAGATTCAGTCTAAAAGAACTGTTAAATTAAAAATCCATTAGTTTACCATCTGTCCCAGGTACATCATTCAAAAGTATAATTAAAATGAAAATAATTAGACTTCCGGTTGTCGGCTTCGGTGACAGCAGGGATTCGCCTTCTCTGCGATCCCTGCTGTGCTAGCCGCCTTGGTGCCTCCGATCCTGACGGATTTGGAGGCTAAGGCTGCCCTGTTGGGGCAGCTGAAGATAGGGGGGATCCGGACGGGGGTGAGGGGTGTCACAACCCCCCCCCGGCAATAACCCCCTTCTCTCAAGACGGTGCAGCGGTGGTCTTTTATGGCCACCATAAAGAAGCCGGCAATTGGATAAAGAATGAGCAGGAGGGAGAAGGAGTTTTCTTTTTTTTTTTAAAGAAAGTTTTTTCTTGGTTGAACTGGGACCTTAAGGATATATTTAACACCTGGGAAAGTAATGACTTGGAAGCTATAATGTTCCCGATTGATGTTTTCAGCTACGAAGAAAAGTGACGAAAAGGGGAAGTTACTCTCCCTCCCTTATGGAATTAACAAATGGACAAGGGAAACTAGCCTTTTGATAGAAGGTAAAACCTAAACTCCTTTGTTATAAGTGGGAAGGAGAGGCTTGGGAAAACAAATTTTTACTCTAAGACTTTGCTGGAGGAGATGCCTTGAAGATCAAGAGAATAGAAATTAATTATAAGAAAGACTTAAAGCACAGATTGGACGTTTTTTCTTTCCCTAATTTGACTTCAACCCTAGAAGAGAAATTGTAAAAAGAAGAAGCTTGTACTCTGCCTGGACTGTTTGATGACTGTGGGACTTTGGGACTTTTGGGAACTGTTTTAAGTTTGGAAATAACTGATTGGTTTAAGAAGAGGATACAGAAAGAGAAGAAGAAACAGTTTAAAATGGCTCTACCTCTTGATGAACTAAAAAAACAATATTTAAAAATAAAGAAAGAAGGCAAAGATGTTATGGGAGAAGCCCTTTGTTTCCTAGATATGGTGCTTGTCATGTGTCAGCAAATTAAACAACAGCTGCAAGAAGCCGAGGAAGAAGAAGCCATTTTTAATGAACTAAACGGTGTGACTAAGAAAGAAAGGAGAAAGAGAGGAGCAAAAAGGAAGGACTTAAGAAATAAAAAAATGTTTATGAAAGAGAAAAAGAAGATGCAAAAACAACAGAATGCTAGAAAGCAAAAGGAAAGAGGAATGCAGAAAGGGGAAATCAAGAAGGCAGAGGTTTGGAGAGGAGGGGGTAAAAAGTTTAGGCGGGCTAACAAGGAAAGGGAAAAGGGGGAAAAAAGTTACAAAGATATAAGACAAGATGGAGATAAGGAAACTTTTTTCAGGGATAATGGGTAATATATGGGTTTTTTTTTTAAAAAAAGGGGGGGATTCTGCAAAGTGCACATGAGTATTGTAATAGTGGTATTTGTATTATAAGTAGATAATCAGAACTTTTTAAGACCTAATAAAAGACTAAAATATCAAGGTATAACTTTAAAAGGTTTAATAATGAATGATAATAAGTTTTAATAAAATACTAAAGGGAATGTTTAAAATATTAGTTTGAATATAGAGTTTAATGGATTAATGTGTTGATTGTTATGGATTTATTAATGTAGTATTGGTTTTTGAAATAGTAGAATGTACTAAGCAGAATCTGATTGGGATTTAGGTGTTATTTTAAATTTTAACTTAGGGGAATGATAGAAAGGCATCATACTCCGATTAGTGATTCCAGGGGAAACTATTCTTTTTTAAATTGGAAATGAGACAGATGTAAATGGAGAAATGGACAAAAGATATAAAAATATTTTTTTTTAAAAAAAAGCAAGATTAAATATATAAAACAGAATTAAGATGAGGTAAAAGTGGAGAGGAGTTATATAATAGATATAGACTGGTAAATAAGATGGGTAATGGTATATAAGAAGAGCGTGAATACAATTGAGTCCATACAAAAAGAGGTAATCTGGGGCCAAGTTACTTTCTAGAAGAAAGTTTTATGTTTTTATGTCTATGTTTTATGTGTGTGTGTTTAATTAAGAATTAAATAATAAAATCTCGGAGGAAGACTAGATGAGAATAATTATAAACAAGCCAGAGGAAAATATAAAGTTGATGACTGAATAGCAGATAAATCAGAAAGGAAATATGATTGAATAATGATTAAAGAGAAACAATGTGGAATTTGGTAAAGGGAATTTACGTGTTTATATGGAAATGGGATAAATTATAAGTACGTGATATAAAGCAATATGTTATCTGCCTTGTAAGGATCTACAATGGAAAGAGGTTTTATGTTTTTAATGTTTAATGATGTTTTGTTTTGTTTGTTTGTTTGTAAAATCAATAAAACTTGTTTTAAAAAAAATGAAAATAATTAAATATATAAAAGAAAGCTTTGCTGAGGAAGCAATGGTGCCTTTGAATGACTTATGAATTAAAAGAAGCATGTATATAGAATGAATGATGGATGTAATAAACAATAAAGTATACCAACAGGTAGATAATGTTACCAGAAAGAAAATGTGAATGGCAAAAGGAATGTAGCCTCTTGAGAAAAGCTAAAAGAAATAAACAAAAAATGTCAGCAGAAAGAGGGAAGAAAAGGAAGGAGGCAGATTTGCTGTAAGAATCATAAAACAAGCTGGTAGCAAGTGATTAGCAAGGGCAGAACTTATTGCCTCTTTTGCTTTCATCTCCTCTTTGATCTCTTTGGTCTTCAAAGAGTATCTATATTCAAATGGACTTCAGCACAATAATTGATTACTTGGAAGTATTAGCAATTCAAGCTAAATAAAGACATAGGGAGCACTTGGCTACCCTTAACAAGTTTAAGACTCAGGATTAAACCCATTAGATTTGAGCATCTTGAAAAAGTTTATAGCTTTGGATATAACCTTGGAGCCCCTTTCTGTGATTTTTTTTTTTGAGAAAGTATGATAGACAGCAGAAGTGCTAGAAGACTGAACAGAGGACAGGTATGGTTCCTTTAAAAAAAAAAAAGCTGGGAAAATACCTAGTAATTGCAGGCTAGTTTGGATTAGTATTAATGCAAGGCAAATTTACATTTACAGCTGTGAGTTTCCCAGAAATTTCTTTGTGGTTCCTGTTTTCAGTGGTTGTTGAACTACAGCAAGATCGAACAGTGCACAGCCCTTCAGTTGTTACTGAACCGCATCTCCCGTAATCCCTCACAATTGACCATGTTGACTAGAGCTTTTGAAAACTGAAGGGCGCAAACATCTGATAGACGATGTATTGTTCATGCAGGAACAAGAAAGGCTTTTGATCTGTCCCAGCTGAGCTGTTTTTATTTTATGTTCCCTATGATCTTCATGAGTAATATGCTTGTCATTCTTTGTCTAAAAGCGCCATCATATGCACACGTGCCTGGGAGTAAATTTCCCCTCAACTCACTAGGTTAGCTTTAAGTTGTCATTCTGCTCAGAAAGCTCCTGCCAGCGCAGGAAATTTTAGCTCATTCCCTTTCCCTGATTCTTCAGTGTTCGGGAATGACCCCTAATCCTCTCTTGCAATTTTTGAGATCCTGGCAGGGAGGGCTGCAATAGGCAAAGAGAAGCACAAAAGTTTTCCTTCTTTGATAAAGATCTTGAATTGAGTTTGATAGGATTTGGTTCTGAGTGAAGACACATGGCCCCACTATGCACAAGTTTTAACAAATGAGATAAAGAGACTTCCATGCAAAGGAAGAAGACAAAACCAGATCCCTAAGAAATTGGATCGAAGGACATAGGTATGCAGTTTTCAGTTAACGAACTGCATTGATTTTTAATCGCATCTATGGTCAAATCTAAACTCTGATCAAATCATAACTATCCATTGAAGATGACCTCTGCTGATTCAATTAGCTCTATGAGTTAGTGTTGTCCTCCGTAAACAGACTTGATGGCTCTGCATTTATACTGCAAATTGACTGATGCTCCCAGTAACCTGTCGGGCGATGCAGATGCTTTGGTTCTGGGACTCAAAATGTTTCTGTGACTGCAACAGCATCTTACACTGATTGCATGGGCAGTACAAGCAACTCCAGTGTGAACACTGACAGCATGCAAGCCTCAGAGGATGTTTGTAAAACAAGCCTGGGCTTTTTTTGGGGGTGGGGGGGGGCATCAGGAACCTGGTCAGCAATCTGAACCAGATGGAACTGTTTGGGATACAAGCCTACCCTTAGAGCACATGGGATGAAGGCAGGTGTGAAATTGTTAATATTCGGCCATCTCTGTTCCTTGAACAACAGAGGGAGGAAAGGTTAATGGAAACTTCAGTACAAGCCAATTTGCTTCTGCTAAAGCTAGGGTGGATATAGGGAAATAGAATTTAGATAAGTAATATTATTCTGAAGGGTAATAGCTGTTCTTCCTAGCAGTCAGAAGAATATCGAACCAAGTCATAGGTTTATCTACGCATACATTTCCCCTGTGTTAATATCTTGACCTTGATAGAATTCAGTGTTTCTTGATGTAATGGACCCCATTTCTACAGGGAACAGAGATTCTAGAATTCTCCTAAATATATTCAGAAAAGTCTGCATGGCTGATCTTCATGAGTTTTCTACCTGGAATGAGTCTTGAAAGAAAATAAAATGGACCCTGGGAATCTGCTCTGAGCGCCAATGAATATTTGGGGGAAACAGAGGGAGGGAGAATGGGAGAGAGGCAAAAAATGATTGACCTGTTACTGGAGAAAACCTGTTGCTGAATTCACTTCTGCAGATTTGACACACCCCTCCCCTCCCAAACCCCTCCTTTATCAATATGGAAGCTTGGATGTTAAGGTCAAATACCTATAGGAGATAAAGGATGCAAATATGTTGTGGCTCCGGGCTTGGATTCAGCTCCTGTGACTGATATGAGTTCAAGTGAGGAGGACATGGCAGAAAAATATGAACCGTCATGGCTCAGTGATTGGACTAGTAACCAGGGTGAGGAGATGGACGTGACAAAGGAAGACAGACCTGATGTATTAGAATTGTCAGGACCTTTGACCTCCTCTGGTTCCTTATCAGATCAACAGCCGGGAATGGCTGACAGGGAAGTTTTGAGAGAGTCTTCTAGTGGAGATGAGAACTTGGAAAATTTGTGGTTAAATGTAAGGAACAGAAGACGTTTGAGAAGGCAAAATCAGCTGGAATGAAGGAGGAGGGCGAGTCAGTAAATTAGCACGTTGCCTCAATGAGTATAAAAGGACACAGCTGGGCTGGTACATTTTGCCAGGAACAAAGTGACTATTTGAGTGAGGACGTTACAGCAAGAAGCTCTGAGACTTGAGATTTATTGCCAGGACTGGTTTGCTGGACAGAGTAAAGATTTATGCTGTGGATTGAGATTTCTGCCAGCCGTTATCTTGTAAGACTTCTTTCTGTTTGATTTAATTTGAAACGGGTGCTTTCTGTTTTGTTCGTTTGAATTTTGAAGGGGAGTCATAACACAAATAGATGCAAGAAAATTCTAGACCTGTGATTTAGCTGTTCCACTCCCAGTTCACAATATTCAGGGAGGAGGGATTCTGATCAATTTGCACAACAAACTAATTTTTATTGCATTGCCTACAATCCTGTAGAAAGGAGAATTGATCCCCTCTTGTCCTATGCTCCTTTCACACTTCCCTCTATTTCAGTATACAGCTAATCCTTGATTTACAACCATAACTGAGCCCAAAATTTCATTGGCTAAGTCAGAGAGTTGTTAAGTGCATTTTGCTCCATTTTATTACCTTTCTTGCTACAGTTAAATGAATCCCTGCAGTTAAGTTAGTAACATGGTTCTAAAGTGAATCTGGCTTCCCCATTGACGTTGCTTGTCAGAAGGTTGCAAAAGGTGATCACATGATGACGGGAGACTGCAACCGTCATACATATGAATCAGTTGTCAAGGGTCCAAATTTTGATTATGTGACCCTGGGGATTCTGCAATGGTTGTGTGAAAAATGGTCATAAGTCACTTTTTTCAATACTGTTTGTAACTTCGGTCACTAAACAAATGGCTGTATGTTGAGGACTACCTGTAAGCTCAATTGGTGGTGGTGGGGTTAGTGAGGGAAGGGTACTATATCATAGTAAGGCCACGCTTGGGATACTGCATCCAGTTCTGGTCACCACAGTGTAAAACAAGATGTTGAAGCTCTAGAAAGACTGCAGAGAAGATCAACAAAGAAGGTTAGGAGATTGGAAGTTAAAACGTATAAAGAATGGTTGCTGGAATTGTGTGTGTCTAGTCTGATGAAAAGAAGGACTAGGGGAGACATGATAGCAGTGTTCCAATATCTCAGGGGCTGCCACAAAGAAGAGGGAGTCAAGCTATTCTCCAAAGCACCTGAGGGCAGGACAATAAGCAGTGGGTGGAAAGTAATCAAGGAGAAAAGCAACCTAGAACTAAGGAGAAATTTCCTGACAGTTAGAACAATTACTCAGAGGAACAACTTGCCTCCACAAGTTGTAAATGTTCCAACACTGGAAGTTTTAAAGAAGAGACTGGGTAACCATTTATCTAAAGTGGTGTAGGGTTTCCTGCCTCATCAGGGGTTTCGATTAGAAGACCTCCAAGGTCCCTTCCAACTCTGTTATTCTATTCTATTCTATTCTATTCTATTCTATTCTATTCTATTCCTATTCCTATTCTTATTCCATTCCATTCCTATCCCATTCCATTCTATTCTATTCATAGGTCCTAATAAAGGTGACAGATAATGTCAGGCTTCTGACCACTGTGTTCATTAGAAGTATTCTTCAGGCAAACCTTTATACATTATAATAGAGTACCAATCACTTAATACATTACCCAGCTAATTAAAATAAATTAATCTAAAACCACGAATTTTCTTTATAAACCACTGTACTTCTAAAAAACCCACTTCCATATTTTGGTGATCTGGGGCAAAGGGGATTTCAGGCACCCTCCCCCCCACCCAATCACCATCAGGTGCTACACCCATTTAATCCAACATTTTATACATCGAGATATGATATGCATGCTAATTCTGCAAGTTATTCTGAGGAAGTTGGTTGAGTTATCTCATTTGTTTGTTTGTTTTTTAGTTATTGCTTTAAAAGTGATCCATCATTCATTGTAGGTTTATTTTTCCCAGCCATTTCAGTCTTTTTGTATTGCTTGTTGAGCTTGTTCAATAAAAATGAGAATTATAAATTAAGGGAATAAGTGTATAGTTAAAATACACCTGTGATTATGTTGTGAGAAAAGAAAGAGATGACACTTGGGTACCTATCCTCCCTAAATTTCTATAAACATAAAGTATTTTGGCAGTTCTGATTAGTTAGATCTTAAATTGCCATCTATTGAAGGACAATTCTACACCATTTTTGGGGGGTCAATTTTGATAGTTTGAAGATGTGCAGACTTCAACCCCCAGAATTCCCTAGCTGGCTAGGGAATTCTGGGTGTTGAAATCTGCTCATCTTTAAGCTGCCAAGGTTGAGAAACACAAGAGTAGACTGTAAATGTTTCTTACTACAGCTCCCCATGCAAGCCGTTCCGGTAATGCAACCTTCTAAAAAAGCACTCATAAACTTTGTCCTAGACATCTCATCCTCCTTATAAATTGTATTCCCATTCCACTGCCATGCCCCTGCTAGAGAAAAAAAAAAGCTGCAGTCAGACATTTGGCTGGCCTACTGAAGGAGAGCCAGATTGCTCAGGTATGTCCGGAGATTTAACATTGTTAGCAGAAGGAGATAGACTCATTATCGGAGTGTGCTAATTTTAGAAGGTGACTTGTCAATGTCACACAGCAAGTCCAAGAAATCAGCTTGAACAGAACTGTGTGGTATTTTATCTTTCCAGCCTGACAATAGGATTGCATAGTGGCTATTGGGCTGTTTGCTGAGCATATGGAACCTGAGCATTTGCTGGCAGGTTGCCATGCATTGAAAAGTTAAATTGGGATGGGTGTTGCCATAAAGTCTTCGAACTTGTGGAAAAAGCACAGACTTACTTTCCTTCCTTCCTTCCTTCCTTCCTTCCTCCCTCCCTCCCTCCCTTCCTTCCTCCCTCCCTCCCTCCCTCCCTCCCTTTCGCTCTCTCTCTTCCTTTTTTAAAAAGAGAGCCTTTCTAATGGGATAAGCCAGCCAATGTATATTGTTATTATTCTTTCAGGGTCCAACTCATTTGTTTTACATTTTTAATCAATTTGGGTGGTCAGTTTATTCATTAAATGGATTTCCTTCTCCTCCTTTCCATCTGCAGGCCATAGTGCATTTTAATTCTGCAGTGCATAAGAAATATTTCTGATAGAAATTAATCCTTTCAATATGTAGCCAGAGGTATAGTCTCATTGGACATTTCTGCTAGGATTGTAATTACTCCTTGTACCACAAATTTCTAAATTTCTTCAATGCCCTACTTAGGAAAAAAATGAAACAGTTCTTAGTATGTTTAGGGCTGATTATCATTTATCTTCCCTGGCCTCACAAAGTATCAAGCCATTAATGGTACCCTACATTTCCTTTCCATTTTTCTCAAAGTGACACTAGCTCGAATTTTAACACCTCGGATGTATAACAGGCCATTCTTATCTACTTAGGTATTGTGCCTTGTAAACAGAAGTATAAAAGTTTTGCAAAGGCCATCACTGAGTTTTTACTCTTTTTAAAATAACATAATTTTAGCATCAATTATTCCATGTGCCCATCAAGTGAGTAATTTGTCTAATTCATTGCCAAGCTTTTGTTAAAGAAACTGATTTGGTAAGTTATAATTACATTTGAAAGCTGAAAAATTGAACGTATATGTTTTAAAGAATTCTTGCCATCCAATTCTGACGGCTTTTTCCAACCTTAATTTGTCTAATTCCCTCCTTTTCCCCCCTCTCAGGAAAAGAAAAAATAATAAAAGGATAATTCTGCACTTTCTTCAGAAAATAATTAATTTAGCACTATCCATACTTTAATGCAGTCAGGTGACTGAATCAATAAAGTTTCTATTCTGCTCACTGTCCATACAATCCTTCTGAATTCTCTTTCTGGCTCATGTTTGGTTTCTAATATTGTTAAAGATTTATGAAAAGATTTGCTCCATGCTATTTTAAAGCAAAGTGGATCTACTGGGACATAACTTTTTGCCAGGATTGTTATGTCCTTAGCTTGACTTCCTGTCATCTTTCCAAAATCAAAGGCTTCATCAAAAGTTAACACTGCTGGGTTTAAGAATCAGAACCTGATTTGTTTGTCCAGGTGTTAGTATTTAGGTCCATGTGAACTAAAAGGCCTCTCAGCAGAACTTGGAAAATGGAGAAGTGATTTGAGACAAATGCGGGCTGTACAAGGTGGCATCATTATTGAAGCTTAAAGGTCAGGTTGGAATAAAATCTCATGACACTGTGGATTTGTACTCCAAAGGCATTGTGAAAAGTTGGCATGAGCAGGGAAAATGCTTTACAAAACCTGTTCCGGTTTATTCTTTTGCTGTTTGAATCTAACTGCAGCACAAATAATCTGACAAACTTTTTCCCCCCCTATTGTGTCTTTATGACATTGCTTTCACCTGATCCCTAGTCCATATCTAAGGCAGACTTAAGGCAGACTTAATTTTGCTAAGTACTGTTTCCTCATCATCCTGATGCTGGATTTGCCAGGGGTATGATTTGATGAATTTTATCAACTGCTCTGATGATAGCACACTCAGGTGACCTCTAAGTCAGGGCTGTCAAACTCCCAGCCTGCGGATGCGTCATGCACTGGCCATGCCCATGCCTGGTTTAGCAAAGGCGGGGAAAAGTCATGATACGTCACCACTGTGATGACATGAGTTTGACACTCTCTAAGTGATCAGCCTGACAAGTATTGGCCCTTTTAGACTGGTGCAGACATGCCCTCATAGTAGTCAATGGCCTCTGTCTTCCAAGGATTTCTGCATTGTGTGGTGATGCTTACAGATCAGATTCTCCCTCTTTGAACTGAAGCCTAAGAGTTTCAGCTCAGACAATTAATGTAATGGCGGCTGACCAGAGGTAGCTATGTGTGGTACAGGAAGAGTTGTGTATGCGTAGTGAAGTCAGAGAAGTTCTCTCATGGTGCATGTCAATTAGCTGCTGTTTGGGCTGCATGTCATGCCCTGGTGGAGACTGACTCTGAGGGAGAGGAGGAACAGCCAACAGGGAGTGTAAGTGTGGCTCCAGAAGTTGTGGAGGAGGCTGGGGAAGGGCAGAGGCCAGCTGAACAATCAGAGGAGGATCCAGGCTCATCCCCTATCCATCCTAGGGCCAACACGGAGGAGAGGATCAGGGAAAAACATGGTTTATTTGGGAGGAGAGGGCCACGATCCTCTTCATGGGTTGCAGGTGTGAGATCTGCATAGGAGTTTGGACCTGTGTGCTAGCAAACACTGAAGAGAAAGAGTGGTTTTTCCTGGATGAGGTTTATCTTGGTTGGTGTTCTTCCAATGGATGGTACCTGATTATCTTCTTGAAGGTTGTAATTAATTATCCTGGTCTGTTGTGGAACTTTCTTCAGTGTGGTTTGTTTTTGGTTTTTGCCTGCTTATCTGCTCTTTGATTTTGAACTGTATTTCTTTCGTTTGGAATGTTATTTTGAAAATAGTTTAATCTCCAACTGTGAACAATTGAACAGTGAAGCCAAGTTGAAGGCATTAAAGGACCTTTAATTACGTTTTGGTTTTTGTTATATTTGTGGGACACTCTGGGTCATCACATGCAGAGTCTTCTGGAATAGAGATAAAACAGAACCTAAAAGATATGTGTCTTGCAAACCAGAACAAGTTTTGACAGATAGTTAAACTTATTGGTCTAGCCGTTTGTCAAAACTCATTGCCTTTCCTGTCCAAGTTAAGGAGAATGATGGTTTCCTGATGGCTGGAAATTTTGGGGGAACGGAAGAGAAACAAAACTGTATGAATTTGGTATGAATTCAGCCATTCTTGTCTTAATATGCTGAAAATAAAGGCAGCTGCATTTGCTGACAACATGCCCATGTCAAAGTAATGATTGCAGGTGACAAATGTATTTTTTAAAAACCCTGTATAGTTTCTGCCAGTGCAAGGAAAGTTAAATAACCATGAGAAAGGGCCCATGGATTCAGCTGGATTCAGTTCAATACTGCTTGGGAAACATTAATGAGGAGAACAGGCATCTCCCTTAGGAAACAGGAAAAGCAGTGACATCTGGGGAAAGATAAGGGATAGAGAAGTCGAGTTGCAAGCATATTCCCATCTTTATTTTTTATGCTGTGAAGTGGATAGGACGTGAAATCCTGCACTAGACTGCATTCATAAGTTCATAAGTACTGGAAATTATTGAATTGCAACGATTTTCCAGATCAAAGCAGTCTTACACAAGGCATGCTTCTCATGTACATTTTCTTGCTTGAAAGGACCAAGTTAAAGGAAAAATAATATTTGATTGCTGGACCCTCCAATGTCTTCATTTTAAATGGCAAAGTGTTCTGTTTTGAAGAGATGCATAGCTCATCTTTAGCAGAGGTGCACATGAAATAGAAACTTTTATTTTGAAATGGAGCAAGCACAAAATGTCCCAGAATTTCTGCTCAACTAGTCCAGATGAACCATGGATCAGCAGAAAGAGCCAAAACAAAATCCACAAGGATCTCAGAGTGGTTTTACAAAGCACTCGCTGGCTCTGTCCCCATTTCCCCTCAGCAGCTCTCAGCATGGCATATTGTCACCACACCCAGATAAACAAGACGGGAAAGGGGAAACCCAACCAAATGAGCTAATTCTATTTTATTGCAGGGCTACGTTAACAGAATCTTACAGATCTGAAACTACAAATCTTCTGCCCTCTCCTACTCCTGTCTGAGAATCTAAGGAAGTCCCTTTCAGTCTTTTTCTCCACCCATCATACAGCTCTGAGCTATGGCCTCTCTTCCCTAAGCATTCTCCAGACAGCATTTCTTTGCCCTGTTTCTCAAGGATTTTCTCCCATACCATTACATCACCTTCCCTTTCAAACCTATCTTGCCAGTCTGCCCATCCTCCCAGGCTTCCCTGCACTCTTCCTTCCCTCCTGCCAATGTCCCAGAATGATCCTCCCAAAGGTGGGAGGCAACTGGTTTTCAAGAGGCAACTGGACTTTCTGGTTTTTCTTTGAAGATGTTTCACTTCTCATCCAAGAAGCTTCTTCAGCTGTTCGGATGAGAAGTGAAAGGTCTTCAAAGAAAAACCAGAAGGTCTAGTTGCCTCTTGAAAAAGCACCTTTGGCACAACCATGACCTGGATGACTGAGAATCTCCATAGATGTCCCAGAATGATACGATCCATATCTTTGTAAACCATCCATCTACTAGGTGAGATGAACAGTGTAGAAATTGGATTAAAAAATAAATACAATAAATATCTGTCAACCTCCAATTTTAAAGTGAAACCTCTTCCTGGTGCTCCTGTCTCCTGAGTACCCCTCCCCCCACCTAGTGAATTTTGGCTAACATTTAGAATGAAAGAGGCAAATAGCCTTGGGAATGAACCACCTGGAAAATTTGTGTACATCTGTACACGAGAGAATGCCAGACAGAGAGAGAATGAAAATTAACATCAGGTTATACATGCCTTTGTATGTTTTCATTACTGAAGTAATGACAGTTTTCCTGAACAGAACCCAATATACATATGGTGGGTTTCTTTTTAAAATCACATTGTTTTGAAAGTTTTCATTTCTACAAATGAAACCTAGCAAATCAAAAGTGATTCATCCTTAAAAAACAATGATTTATTCAAGCCAAACAATATCTTTTGATTTACTATAAAGGAAAAGATTGCAGGAAAAAGATTGGCTGGGAATCAAGGCGACACCAATGTTCCCTGATGAGTTTCATTACAATTGCACGCTTTGTTAATTCTGTATTATGGGTTTCTTTTTTATTTATTTATTTTTAAATATCTATATGTAAGAGAATCTCATGCCTGAAAATTTGGGGAGCTGAAGTTTAAATTCACATTAATAACAAATAAACATTTGCTAAAAATTAATAGGCTGTTTAGGGAATTTATTTGGGATAGTAAATCAGTGAAGTTTTCTTTGGCTAAATTGAGATTATAATTTGAAGAAGATGGTTTTAATTGATCTGACTTGCAAAATGGTAAATGGGCTTATATTTTATCAAATTTCAGAGTGTGGAATGAAAATATAGTGGAACAGTAGCCTTTATAGGGTATGTAGGAAAGCTGTTTCCCTTGTGGTCATGGCAACTTTTGGGAGGGAGATATAGGAGGAAAGGAGCTTTATTTCCATGAAGATGGGTGGGCATCTTTTTGCTATATGAATGTAATAAATAAATAAGATTATAGATTGGGTTTTGATAAAAAGACTTGTGAATTTTGGCTCTTTGAAAAAACTTCTACTCTGAAAATAGGTAGTGAAAAATTCTTTTGGAACGTTTGGACAGAAGGCAGGGTTATGTGTGTAAACCAATTATTATGCAAAAACTTTTTAAAGGATTTTTCCCAACTTCAAATTAAATTTGATCCTCTCATTTCACAGCAGTGGCAGCATTTTCAAATTCAGCCTGTTTTAATAGATCGATACAGACCAGACATCTTGGCCACTTCAAAGGCACCTGAGATGCTCTCTTATTTGATGGAGTCTACGACAAAAGTAAAACTTGTAATAGATCTCTATTGAGAGTTTATGAATATTTTTAAAGTGAACGTTTCTGGGATATTCCAAACATGAACAAAGAACTGAAATCTCAGATAATGCCTCAGATAATATCAATGGCTTCAATTCTTTAAAACGTTATAATGGTATCAAATAGGTTTGATATTTAAGCTGATTCATCCAAAATTGTATCGAGACTATTGGCTTCTGCAAATGTACTTAAGAGGATGAATATTAGTTTTTCTTTGTCAGAGGTATGAAATATATTTCTCCACATATCCTATCTCTCTAATAGCCCCCCAAATTAGAAGGAATCTCTTCTGAATCTATTTCTGCATCCACTATCCAATAGCAGATTATGTTGTTCCTTATTTGTCTGTTCCCTTGGTAGTCTCTACATCTAATCTTCCAAGATAATTCTCCACATACCATTATATCACCTTCCCTTCCCCAGTTCATGGGGAAACTAATTTTGGACTGTAAGAACAAAATGCAGCTTTGTCACTCCCCTCTTCTGCCAGTAACTCCCCTCTTCTGCCAGATCCAAGATCACACAAGGTGTCCTGTAACTAAGATGCACCGATAGAAGTGATCTCCACTCTCTCTTTGATATCCGTTGACCCCACCCCCCTTGATATCCCTAAGGTGCTTTCTATCCTATGGAAGAATCCCTCTGCTCATTTTAGTCATCCCCAAACTCTTGCAAAGTCAGTAGTTGCCAAGGTTGGGGTTTATTAGAGTACTGGTCATGAAAGTGGTGTACTAATTGTGGTGCATGCACATTCATTACTGCCTCTCATCATCTCCATCTCTGGTATTCTTTCCAGTGTATCAAGCATAGAACCCACTTCCCTCTGCATCCAGAATCTAGCACTGCTTCTATTTTGTACTTTTCTGCCCCATTTACTATTACGCTGCCTTTGAACACAAAGTACAGCGGGATCCATTAACAATAGATGGAATGTAGGGTGAATCTTCACTGATGCTGGTAATTACAAATGGAATGTTACTAGGTTTATTTGCTTAATCACTGGGAAAAGGCCAATATCTTTCAAGTCTAGTTTCTTGGAAAGCCTCAAAGAAGTCATTAATTTTGTAGATAGCCACACCAAATGTGCAATTCTATCTATCTCTTGTCTGTCTGCATCTGCTGATTTTTTTGTACATAGTCTTTGCTAGTTCTACCTGCTCCTTTAAGAGGCTTTGGGCAGTTTGCCTCTCATGGAGGAAGTATGAGGAATGATGGTTTCTTGCCTGGCTGTTGGGTCAGAACCGTGGGTAGAATCTGTCAGTTGCCCAGAAGAGGGATACATGGGTAAGAAATCAGTCCAGTTAAACTTGCTAGTATGAAATAAAATATCTTAAATATTGCTGCAACATATGGCTATGCTTCTCAGATTCTCCATTGGACTCTGGATGATGCAAGGAAGACAAATGAACTTTAACCCTTAATAAGTGGCACAGGGGCTCTGTTAATAAATGAACTGACTTCCTCTGAAACCACACGATTGAGCAATCCTCTATATCTAAAGACCTGGTCCAAACCAGTACAGCTGCTTCCTGGGGGACCCTTGCAAGGAATAAAAAGAGCCACCTTGATAAATAAATCCACTACAGCTAGATTGATAGCATATCCCTGCACTGGGGGAAGATTGGCAATAACATCTAGAGAAACAGTATCCCAGGGCTGTGATGGGATCTTTACTGGCTGCAATAAGCAAACTGGCTTAGCAGGAATTGGTTTTGCTTGATCATAGACATGAGAAGAAGAAACATAATATTTAATGTTTGCATTGTCTATGTTGGGTTTTAAACATCTTCACCCCGCCATGGCCTGCTGGCTTATTGCCATGATGCAACTGCAGTACCTCTTCCCATAGGGGAAGAGGAGCATACATGTCCATTGTATAAAAGCTAATGTCAGAATTCCAAGTAATAACCTCCAAAGAAAAAGACTCTGAGAATATCATCTTCCCAAAGACCCATTTTATTAGTTATTATGTCATATTGGTACATCTGGGGAAAACCCGAATCTGAGAACTCTGGGTTTTTCCTAACCCAAAGAAAACCCAAAATCCAACCCCTGCACCTAATCATCCATCACATGGTCCAATCATTACTTCATTTCAACTGGAGACTACCCCTAGTTACTCCCCTCCAGGTGCAGGGTAACATGTCCCTGACTTTCTGAGAAAGGAATGTTGTTGTCGCTAATCTTCCACCACTCCTTGAGTCCCCCTCCCAAATCCCCAAATGTGGCAGTGCAGAAGCCTCAAAGAAAAATGGCTTCCAAGCTGATATCTGCCTTCTTTCACCTTGAAAATTGCAAAAGTACCTTGTTGGTGTTCCTAGAGGTCATCCATCTGGGTCCTGGTATATACATCCTGCTACTGCTGTACACACACACACACACACACACACACACACACACACACACACTGTTATTAAAGATTTTTAAAAAGGAAGATAAAAGCTAATACAAAGTAATATAAAGTAAGAAAGAAAAAAAAAGAAAGTGCTAAGGGTGAAGGTTTATGTTGGTTCTATAGCCTCAATATGGCACTTCCAAGATAACAGCGTGTGTGATTGGGTACTTGAAGACTTATTTATGTTCTCTGTTGTGACTTAATTGAATGGGAGAAATGTTTTGTAAAACATTAGAAGAAACTTCTTAATGGGGAGAATACTTGGAGAATGAAGCTGATTATTATGCTTGGATAAGTTCTTAGAGTGCTTCCAGGAAAGTCTATACCAATTACAACTCTTCTAGCTTTGGATTTATTGAACATGTTAAGAGTTTGATTTGAATGGCTTTTGGACCTCCTTAAATGTCACAATGCTATTCCATCTTTTCCCCAATGCATATAATTTCTCAGATTGCAACAATCCGGGTAGGGAAGGGTAGGGTAGGGTAGGGTAGGGTAGGGTAGAATAGAATAGAATAGAATAGAATAGAATAGAATAGAATAGAATAGAATAGAATAGAATAGAATAGAATAGAATAGCTTTATGATGTATGTATGATTAGAAACAAGGAATTTGTTTTGGATGCAGACAACCTCAGCGTACTCTCAGTGTACGTTCAAAACAATGGAGTAATAATAATCATATTAATGATACCAAGAAAAAGGGGTAGTAGAGAATATGAAAGGGATAATAATACTACCACAGCCATATCGTATGACTAAATATACTTAGACATAAGACAGCTCTTTGGGAATTAGGTGTTCAGCAGAGTGATGACACAATGGGGTGGGGGGTATGTGTCTCTGTATCTAGCTGTTTTGGCATGCAGTGCCTTGTAGTGGCCTTGAGGAGGAGGGATTGAAACAGTTATGTCCAGAATGTGAAGGGTCTGTAGATATTTTCTCACTGCTCCTTCTGCCCTGTGATATGTCAGATTGTGAAATAAGGAGGCAGTCAAAGGCACCCAATGGGCTTCATAAGGACTGCATGGCAGTTTTAACATTCTTACCATTACCCCACAATACTTGATGCCTTGCTGATCTCTAGTCTAATGGAAGTGGATTCAAATCTTCTTGATAACTGTGTCAGAATGGCTTGGGCTCTGTCATGTTATTTCACATCTCCACCCCCCCCAAACTTACTTTTTAGATGGAATTCTCATTTTCACTGAGAAAGATGAACAACCTGTGTCACAGGATTTTCCAGGCACATAGATGAAATGTTTTTAGATATGCAGGCTAGAATATGGATGCTTAGTGCTATTTTTTTCCTCCTGTGATATATTTTATAAGAGACTCAAGCTTCCCCAGTTATCCAGTCTTGGGAGAAAGGATAAAAAGCTCAGGAAGTCGTCTTAATTGCATTTTGTTTAGATGCCAGCATATTTTTACCTTTTTTTAAAAAAAATATTAGAAATACTTTTTCAGAATCATGTGCATGAATAATTCTCAGAATGGGTCCTTAGAATATTCTTTCCTATAAATTGCTTGTCCCCTTACCTCTAAATCAATGGCAAGTCCACCTTATCACTCCATGCACAGCAGTTGTCATTTTCAGCATTGTGCACCCAATCAATGGATTGTGTGAAATTGCACTTTCATGCGCTATTGCACTAAACACATTGCTGGCAGGGGCTACAGTTTAGTAGCATTGCAGAACTCTTGGCGTACAAAGTCCCCAGTTGAAGGACATTAGGCTAGAGGATGGGTAAATCAGTAAAACTCGAGCCTATAGACTTGCTCATTTATTCTCAAAAATTTGGTACATTTCTGCATCAGTCTGGAATTTGCCCCTGTCCAAAAGTCCACACAAAGGTACAACAACCTGAAAAAAAAAATGCAGACTTTCCTTTTCTTTCTTTGTTCTGGTTGTTTAGTACAAACTAGAAAGTGTCAAATGAATTCATGTATGTGTATATCCAAACACATAGATTCGCCTGGGGCTCACACTGGGAATATTTGCACCATCTATGCATGGCCTTAGTGTACAATGAATAACCAAAGGAAATAATAATTGGTAACTGGACCAATGCCTTTTACTTAGAATTGAATACTCCCAGACAGGGAAAAACAGGTTGAATTAAACTTTCCTCAAGCTGCAGAGTCTTCTTAAGTTCTGATATATTCCTCTTGTTGGAACAAAAGATCTTATTTTCTAGGAACATCGTTTTATTGCAATGTTAAAGTCATTTGAATTGATAACATTTGGCTATCTCAGCCTTAGATAAGAGGTGGGCTGGATGGTGAACCTATGGCACGGGTGCCAGAGGTGGCATGCAGAGCCCTCTCTGTGGGCACATGAGACGTCACCCCAGCTAAGCTCCACCATGCAGGTGCATGTGCCTCCTGCTAGCCAGTTGGTCTTTGGATCTCAGCTGCACATGCACAGGGGGTGGGGTGCATGCTGGGGTGTGGGAGGCATGGTGGGGGTGGGATACATGTTCAGGGGATGTGCACGTATTGAATTTTGGAGATGCGAGTGCATGCTTTGGGCACTTGGTGCCAAAAAGGTTAGCCATCACTGGATTAACAGGTGTTAGGTAGATATTACAAGTAATGATTTGTGTGGTATATCCTATTCATTAAATTACGTTTCATCAGTTTTTTTGTTTGATACTGAATATTCAACTGAATTAATACTAATATGTAAATCTTAACAGCCATAGTTATCTTATATTAATCAACACAATCTGATTGTATTTTGGTTCTTTTTTTTTTTAATAAAGATTTATTTGGGTTTTCACACACAAAATACAAGTAAAACATCTTTTTTGAAAATAGCATGGTCCTCGGTTGAATTTCTTTATACAGACACAAAACTCAATTTCATGCTCCTTTTTGTATTCTATTCCATATCTTATACTATTTTACATTTTCTATATAGTTTTTCCCCTCTTTTAATTTTCTCAATTTTATTTTGATTATCTCATCTCAATTCAAATCATTATATTTATACTTTTGTCTGTTCTGTTTCAATTTCATATTATCTTTTCTCATTAAACAAATTTTCTCCCGTAGTTACTAATTGGAGTATGACACCTTTATATCTTTTAATTACATCCATTCAACTCTTATTTAAACTTCAATATATACCTTAAGTTTATGACCTTCAATATAATACATAATACATAACTTCCAATCGAATTCTGCTTGGTACATTCTTATAATACACACTATATTCTTTAAAAAAAAAAGAAATATTGTAAATATATATAATTATAAACCCTCATTCCATTCCAGTTCAGTTCTATCATTAATAATCATTAAAATCTTAACATCTTTAACACTTCTTTTCAATTAAATATCATACTTCCTTAAAAACACATATAATCTCCTTAATTAATTTTTCCCTTATTTCTCTTCACATATGCTTTATAAATCATTAAATATAACTTTTGTTACATTTATTTATTGACAAGCATTCCACTAAATTACGATAGCTATTTTATCAGACATTTTAATCATACATTGTTTCATATTTTCTAAAATTATTTCTGCTTCTAATATAACCATACTATCTTATGTACCTTTGCAGAATCCCTTTTTCCGTTAAGTTTTCACCCATTATCTCTAAATAGGCCGTGTTTCTCTATATTTTGCTTCTTTCTTTATAACTTCTTTTCCTTTCTTTCTTCCCTCTCATCTTCTCCCTCCCCTTTTTACCCCCTTGTCTCTCTAGTTCTTATTCTCTCTTCTGCATTTCTGTCTTCTGTTGTTTTCTGATTTTATACTTATTTTTCACTCTATTTTTTTGGAGGAGTTGTTTTTTCCCAATCTTAAACTTTCCATTCTCTTTCCCCCCTTCCCCCGCATCTAAGATTACTTGTTCATTAAAGATGGCCTCTTCTTTGTCTCAATCTTCTTGTTCTGCAGGCATTTCTTGTTTCTCATAATTCCAAATCTCCATTTCTAAAAACTGAACTACGAAGCCAAAAGAACCTCTCCCTTCTTGTGCATCTTCTTTGTACTTTTTAAGTTCCATTTTCAGTTCTTCTAAAAGTGGAGCCATTTTAAACAGTTTTAAACAACCACCCGATTGATTTTAGTCATTCAAAACAGTAACCAAGAATCCAGAAATCATCAAGTAATCCAGATAGTCCCAAATTATATCTTCTTATTTCTTTTTCGACTTTCTCTTCCTGGGGTTTTTGTTGTGATATTTCACTTAGAATGCATCTTTTGGAAGTCTTGTTGAGATTTTGCTGTAAGTTCTTTTTTAATTCCAGGCAGTCTCCTCCCTTCCAGATGCTGCCCTTTTATTCTTTTTCTCTCCTTTCCTGTTTTCAAAAGCTTTTAAATATCCAGAAATCTGTATTATCCCTTTGACTTTTTATTTTCAGCATTAAATGCCTATTGATGTCAAAGTGGATTTTTTTTTCAATTCTTGCTTAAGTCTCTTAGCTGTCAGTATAGGAAAAGGAGAAAACCAAATCTTTTCCTTTTTCTCTCTCCTTCACAGCTTAAAAATCTTCTTAGGGAACAATGTTATTGTTTTTTAACAGTTTCAATTCCAGGGTACCTTATTTGTTGCTTTTGCTGTTTGACCCGGTCAACCAAAACTTTCTCTTCTTATCTTCCTCCTGCACATTCTTTTCCGGTTGAGTTTTTCTTTGTGGTGCCCATTTCTGACCACTGCTGCAACTGCCTTCGGGAAAGGGAGTAATGGCCAGCTGGGGAGGAGAGATGCAGCTCTCCTCAACCTTGCTGGCAGTCTCCCCCCTCTTCACCACCTCTATGGGGTGGCTTAGCCCCGAAACCAGCTACCTTGGGGCGCTCCAGTGGCGAGCACAGATCGAAGCCTCGCAGAGATGAGGTTTCAGTCTGTCACTGAAGAAGCTCAAACCGGAAGTCACTGTGTTTTGGTTCTGACAGTTGCCTTTGTCTCATGCCCTTTGATTGATGATTCTCCTCAGGTCTCTTTCAGGTGGATCATATGACACCTCCATTATTCATATTGCACCAACACCAAAAGTGTGTGATTGCTCTAGATCCTATCTTCTTTCTGGTTGAGTAAATTAGACTGTTTTGAATAAATGTTGACATCTTGACTGAAGCAAGAATATGAGGAGATCTGACTTGATCAAGCATGCCGGATGGCTGTATTGGGAAACACGAGAAGGAATAATCCTATTCCACTGAGGGATCTACATCCATTCTGAAAAAAGCTTACTTTTGATGTGCATGATTGAAGCAGTGTTGGGAACAGTGGCAAAACTCTATATTACTGTCAGAAGCCAGAACTCATAGTGCTGGGAATAATCTTCCTGAGAGTCACAAACCCACTACTTAATCAGATTAGAGAAGGCTTAGCTATATGACACAAGATGTGGCAGCTTCCTATGTTTCTGTTTTGAAATCAGATTTCATATATATCAATGCATTGATCTTCTCTTTGAGCTCATGCTGAGATTCCAAGTAAAGCTAGATATCAGACGGGATTTCCATGTTTGGGTCTCTGTATTTTCTGTGTTGAGAAAGCCTTAGTAAGATCACACTTAGAATACTGAATCCAGTTTTGGTCATCATATTATAAAAAAGACATAGAGACTCTGGAAAGAGTAAAAGAGCAGCAAAGATGATTAGGGGACTGGAGGCTTAAACATATGAAGAATGGTTGCAGGAATTGGTATGTTGAGTATAGTGAAAAGAAGGACTAAAGGTGGCATGATAACCATGTTCCAATATTTGAGGGGCTGCCACAAAGAAAAGAGGGTCAGCCTATTCTCCAAAGCAACATAATGCAAGACAAGAAATAATTGATGAAAACTAATCAGAGTAGCAACCTGGAACGAAAGAGAAATTTCCTAACAGTGAGAACAATTAAGCAGTGGAATGGTTTGTCTTCAGAAATTATAGGTGCTCCATCATTAGAGGCTTTTAAGAAGAGATTGGACAACCATTTGTCTGGAATGGTATAGGCACACATGCCACAGGTGGCACGCAGAACCATTTGTGCTGGCATGCGAGCTACAGGCAAATTTATCTCACTGCATATGCGCATGCCTCACAGCTGATTTTTGGCCGGTTTGAGGCCTTTTTTGGCCTTCCAAAGGCTTTGCAGCCCGAAAACTAGTCCCATTTCAACACTTGCAGTATTTTCGGAAAAACAGGAAGTGACGAAACGGGGCTAGTTTTCGGCCTGCAAAGCTTGCAGAAGCCTGCAGGAACCTTCCTCAAGCCTTTGGGATGCTGGAAAAAGGCCTCAAACCGGCTGAAAATCAGCTGTAAGGCACAGTGCAGGTAAGGGGGCGGCGGGGGGGTGGGCGGGTGATTGCACATGCATGCGTAGGGGTGTGTGGTGGGCATGCATGGTATTCTGGGTGCTGGCACACAAATGTGAGTGTGCAAGCACTCACACAACTTTTTGCACAGGAGCCAAAAAAGATTAGCCACCAATGGTATAGGGGCTCCTGTATGAACAGGAGGTTGGACTAGATGGGACCTCCAAGGTCCCTTCCAACTCTGTTATTCTGATTTCCTTTAAAAGAGTTGTGAGGGGTTTGATTTCCATTGTAACAGCTGCGAGAAGGACATACAGTTTAGATGGAGAAGTTAATTTAAGGAGTTAAAATAAGGAGTTGATTTAGATTATTACAGTCACTCACTTAATGAGTCTGGGCAATCTTTAAACACTATCTTTGCATTACTTCTCCAACCCAGGTACCAGTGTCTCCATGGAAGAAAAAAAGAAAAATGTGGAAGACTTTCTTCTACTTTTTGTTAATCAATTCTCTATTTCTAAGAATACTAGTTGCAGCTTCTTAGTGAGAAAGAATAGGAGAAGGATTTAGATGGAGTAGTAGTCCTCAATGAGTAGTCCTTAATGGGTCTAAGTCTACATGTAGGGAAGTAAGCAGTGAGGTGCCACAAGGTTCCGTCTTAGGCCCAGTACTCTTCAATATCTTCATTAACAACTTAGATGAGGGAATAGAAGGGGAACTTACCAAATTGGCAGATGATACTAAGTTGGCAGGAATAGCTAACACCCAAGAAGATAGGCTCAAGATCCAGATGGATCTTGACAGACTAGAACACTGGGCTGTATCTAACAAAATAAAATTCAGTGTAGAGAAAAGTTCTACACTTAGGCAAGAAAAACCAAAAGTACCCATATAGACTAGGTGAAACCAGGCTCAATAGCAGTAACTGTGAGAAGGATCTTGGAGTCTCAGTGGACAACCAGCTAAATATGAGCCAGCAGTGTGCAGCAGCAGCCAAAAAAGCTAATGCAATCATAAGTTGCATGAACAGAGGGATACAATCGAGATCAAGTGATCAAGTGAGGTACTAATACCACTCAATAAAGCCTTAGTAAGACCACACCTAGAGTACTGCATCCAGTTTTGCTCACCACATTATAAAAAAGATGTTGAGACTCTAGAAAAAGTACAGAAAAGAGCAACCAGGATGATTAGGGGACTGTAGACTAAAACATATGAAGAATGGTTACAGGACCTGGGCTTGGCTAGTCTAGTGAAGAGAAGGACCAGAGGAGACATGATAGCAGTGTTGCAATATTTGAGGGGCTGCCACAGAGAGGAAGGGGTCAAGCTATTTTCTAAAGCACCTGTAGGCCAGACAAGGAATAATGGATGGAAACTGAACAAGGAGAGATTTAACCTGGAAATAAGGAGAAACTTTCTGAGAGTGAGAACAATCAACCAATGGAACAGCTTGCCCGCGGAAGTTGTGGGACCGCCATCACTTGAGACTTTCAAGAAGAGATTGGACTGCCATTTGTCAAAAATGGTGTAGGGTCTCCTGCTTGGGTGGGGGGGTTGGACTAGATGACCTATAAGGTCCCTTCCAACTCTGATTATCTGTTATCTGTAGAATAGTTTTATCTTCTATAAATATTTCATCTCAGCACCATGGTTCACATCAGAATGTAAATCTCTCCCCATCTCACATCAGATGTTTCAAAATAAATGTAAGGTAGTAGGCCAAGTCAAGTATGTTTTCCATCACATTTGATGTCCCTCAAAATATCACTTTTCCATACTCATTGTGCCTTCTCAGAAAAACATAACCAGAAATTTTTTTTGAAAGAACTTGGAAGCCAGGACATATTGCAAACATGTCTCCCAGCGATTCATTTACCAACTCATTTTCCAGCTGTAGTTAATGCAAATGACCGATTATTAGCACAATGTGTAAATCAGAGACAAAAAAGGTACCTAAATTTGCTCTCTGTGAAACCTCTTTTGCCCGCCTTACCAGTTCCAAGTCCAAACCACCAGCAAATTTCTATATTGCGCAGCTAGGATTTAGACATTCATGTTAGCTGAAAGTGCATTGATGCAGCACTTAAAAAATTCCACCTGAATTAGAGTCTAGACCACACTCAATCCTAATTAATTCACTGCTCAGGCTTTGTGACTGCCCGTTATTATACATGACAGCGAGGAGTTGTTTGAGGAGGAGGATGTCTGTAGGGAAACAAATGACTTTTCATTTCCTCATTTTACATATGCTGCTTGGAGCTGGTGCCTGACCTTGCATATGTTGGTGTGCACAATGTAAAATCTGCTCTGGCATTTGTGCAGCATCATGCATTTTGTCACTCTACTTTACAGGTGGTGTGTTTCTGCATATCTAACTGCAGGAAAATCCCTGGCCTGGCACTATAGATACTTGTTTGTGTTTATATCTATCTATCATCTCTCTCTCTCTCTCTCTCTCTCTCTCTCTCTCTCTGTTATGTCCCTGGAACTTGCCAAAGTCCCCACCCAGGTCCGTTCATGCTGCGGGGGCGTTTGCTGCCCCTCATTGGCTGGCCTCCCTCGACAGCCGGCTATAAAAGCCAGCTGCAGGGTCCAGCCAGCCGCTGATCGCTGGAAGCCTGCTCCAGGCAGGGCTAACACGTTCAGTCCTTTATTGTTCCAATAAAGTCTTGTTGCACTCAAGCCCTGGTCTAGCCTCTCATTGCTCAACCACAACACTGGCGACGAGGATGGGATGGCTACCAGAGGCAATTCGCAACAGCTGAAATCACTAAAATAACCGCTGAACCGCAGCCGCGCCGCCGGAGAGCTCGGTCAGCAAGAGCGAAAGTAATAGCGTCTGTAGCCGCTTGTTAGCAAGCTACAGAGGAAAGTGAAGTGCTGCGAGCCGCAGCCGCTCAGCACAAAAAGAGCGCGAAATTCAAACGGCTGTCGTTTGGATTTCTAGCCGGAATACAGTGCGGTGCTGTTATTCCGAGCTACTGACACTCACGCAGGCGCGATTTTCAAAGCGCTATCAGAGGCGGCAAGCCAGCACCACCTACGCTCTCCAGGAGCGCGAATTTCAAAATGCTGCCAACAGTCGTTGCAGCTCAGCACAATTGTAGCCCAGAGAGAGAGCAGAGAGGTCTATGAAGCCTCTCCAGAGCTGAAGTCACTAGACTAACGAGAGCACAAGTGCCATTTGTGTCCCAGAGAGATTTCTCAACAGCATATCACGCAGGAGTCCTCATCATGAACTCCAACCCAGCCTTCCCACCGTTCAAACTGGAAGAAGAAAAATGGGAGTCATACAAGAATCGTTTTAACCACTACATCGATGCTATCGGTCTGGCTGATGCTGGGGAGCACAGAAAAAAGTCATTCTTCCTCAGCTATTGCGGAGCCATCGTTTTTGATACTGCCACAGCACTCGTCGCTCCATGTGAGTTAAAAAATGTCCCCTGGCCAGAGTTGCTAGAAATTCTCACTAACCATTACTCCCCCAGGCCCTCACAAATCGCGAGGCGTTTCACCTTCCGGATGAGGAAGCAAGCAGAAAAGGAAACCGTCAATCAGTATATGGCCGCCTTGAGGACTGCAGCCCTCCACTGCGGGTTCGGGAACTATCTTGATGACATGCTCCTCGACCAGCTCGTCTGCGGGGTCAAAGACCTTCACCTCCAAAGGCGACTACTCGCCAGGAAGGACCTCAACCTATCCCAGGCCGTCGAGGAAGCCTTGGCAGCAGAGCTGGCAACTCAGTCCGCCACTGAAATTCAAGGCCCTTCCCAAACAAAGCTGCGCCACCGTTCATTCAGAAGAGGTAGTCAACGAAGACGACCCTAACGAGCAAACAGACATCCACCGCCTCACCCATGCCAAACAACCACAGGCAGGAGCCAGGCTAGAAACCAACAGCGCACCCAAACACATCATCCTATGCCTATCCTGTGGAGGACCTCACTCGAGAGCTACGTGCAAATTCAAGGGTGCCATCTGTAACCAGTGCCACAAAAAGGCCACATCGCTAGAGTCTGCCAGGCCGCGCACAACTCAGCACAAAAGGTTCCTTCCTTTTCCCATTCTGGGCCTCAAAGGCAAGTACTCAATTGTCACACTTGCTACCATGCTAACCACACCTGTCACTCTATTAGTAAAATAACACTTTCCGTTCTATTAGAAGGTAAACCTTGTCGTATGGAGGTTGACACGGGGTCAGCGCTCTCAATCATCTCTTGGAGCACCCTCAAGAAAATCCAGCCCAGACTATCCAGAAACCAGCTCCAGAAGTGCCAGATCTCCTTGAGGGATTACCAGGGAAAAGACATTCCAGTGCTCGGCAAAGGCAAGTTCCTTGTTAATTTTAAAGCTTTTAAAGGCCACCTGCCTCTAGTGGTAGTTAACGGCAACCTCCCCAGTCTTCTGGGGCTTGATTGGTTCCCCTACCTCGGCCTAGGGTTAACAGGAGTCCATGCTGTCTCAGCTTCTGACACTGACTCCTTATTCACTGACGTATTCAGCAATGAGTTGGGATGCTATAAAGGGACCCCCATCTCATTTACAGTTGACCCCCAAGCGGTTCCAGTCTGGCTGAAACCGCGTAGAGTCCCATTCGCCATTCGGCCTAAACTGGATGCAGAGCTCGATAAATTATTAAAGCAAGGGGTCATCGAGCCGACAGACTTCGCCAAATGGGAGACGCCAATTGTCACACCCCTAAAAAAGGATGGCAGTCTGAGAATTTGTTCTGATTACAAAACAACAATCAACCGCTTTCTACAAGTTAGCGCGTACCCAGTCCCGGTCATTCAACATTTACTGCATACCTTTGAGCCTGGCAACATTTTTGCCAAATTGGACATGTCGCAAGCGTATCAGCAGTTCCCCGTTGACAACCAAACGGCGGAACTGCAGACCATTGTGACTCACAGGGGTGCCTTCCGGTGCAAGCGTCTCCAGTTTGGCGTAAGTGTTGCCCGGGATTTTCCAATCCCTCATGGAGCGTATACTACAGGGCCTCCCTGGCGTAGTACCCTACCGACGACATATTGGTCTCGGCCAGGGACAGACCCCAACTCTTCCAGAGAGTCAGAGCAGTGTTAGACAGGTTCAGACAGCATGGCCTCAAATTAAAAAAGGAAAAATGTGCCATTGCCACTAGACAGGTGGACTTTCTGGGCTATAAGATTGACGCCTCAGGCATCCACCCCTAGAGTCCAAGGTCAAGGCAATTCATGAGGCACCCACGCCAACCACTAAAGCCGAGCTACAAGCCTTTTTGGGATTATTGAATTTTTATACATCATTTCTACCTCACAAAGCATCAGTAGCAGAGCCTCTACACAGGCTCTTAGATAAAAAAGCACCTTGGCACTGGGGACACAAGGAAGACACCGCTTTTCGGGCAGTCAAATCACTGCTCACATCTGACGCGATCCTCATTCAATTCGACCCACACCTTCCACTGGTACTAGCCGCGGATGCTTCCCCTTTTGGGATTGGCGCCGTATTAAGCCATAGACTACCCAACGGCTCTGAGGCACCGATTGCCTTCTTTCCAGAACGCTCTCAACAACAGAGCGTAACTATAGTCAGATCGACAAGGAGGCTTTAGCCGCAGTGGCCGCGGTTAAGAAATTTCATGAATTCCTGTTTGGCCACAACTTTGAGCTAATCACGGACCATAAGCCTCTCCTGGGTCTTCTTTCCGGGGACAAGCAGACTCCCCAAGTGTTGTCTCCCAGAATGACAAGGTGGACTCTATTCCTGGCGGCCTATTCGTACAAGCTCATCCACCGCCCAGGAAAAACGTTAAGTCACGCAGACGCCCTCAGACGCTGCCCCCTGCCAGCTCCAGCAGAAGACCCGGCCCCGGTCCACGCCATCTTCGATGTCACCGAGCTCGACCTCCCTGTCACCGCTCTCGACATCGCCACCAAATCCAAGACGGACAAAACCATCGCCCAGGTACTGGACTGGGTGAGGAGGGGTGGCGGGTTCAAACCTCTCAGCTGAATTCACACCTTTTAAGACCCGTCAACAGGAGCTGTCTAGCATACAGGGCTGCCTGCTGTGGGGCACCGGTGGTTATTCTGGCCTCACTCCGCACACCAGTCTTAGAGGCACTACACGAGGGCCACCCGGCATCGTCCGGATGAAGGCGTTGGCACAAAGCTACGTCTGGTGGCCGGGCCTGGACGACGACATCATCAAGTGGGTAAGCTCATGCCAACCCTGCCAGGAATCCAGACCATCCCTCCAGTCACCACCCCCACAAAGTGGGAGAGCGCCAACGCACCTTGGTCAAGGCTACACATTGACTTAGCGGGTCCGATTCACGGCAAGACCTTCTTGGTGGTCGTAGATTCATACTCAAAATGGATCGATGTGGCCCAACTATCCACAACCACCACTCTAGCAGTTACCAAGGCTCTAACTCGCCTATTCGTAACACACGGGTTACCAGACACCATTGTTTCAGATAACGGCCCCAGTTTGCCTCAACAGAATTTAGCCGTTTTGCCACAAATCTTGGCATCCGTCATATCTTCACGGCTCCCTTCCATCCTGCCAGCAACGGATTGGCAGAATGAGCCGTTAGATCCACAAAAGAAGCATTAGCCAGATTCAGCAAAGAAGATTGGCATCACAGGCTCTCCCGTTTCTTGCTGAGCCAACACTCGACCCCTTGCATGGTCACCAACAAGTCCCCTGCAGAACTTCTAATGGGTAGGCGCCTAAGAACTGTGTTGGATAGGCTCCACCCTCACTATTGTCCTGACACACCTCTCACTTCAATGACGGGGTCAGAGATTTTGTCTTGCAGGAACTCGTATTTGCGAGGAACTATGCCGGAGACCCGCTGTGGATCCCAGGAGTGATAGTAGCCATCACCGGCCCCTGGTCGTACCGAGTCCAGCTGGACGACGGCCGCATCTGGAGAAGACACCTGGATCAGCTAAGGAAACGACAGGGTACCCTCGCCAGTGTCGGATCGTGGGCTCAGGTCGACCCCCAGGTGCCACACCAAGCTCCCATCAAAGACCATGCCAGAGCCACTGCACCACCTACACCCGGACCAGGAGAGTTGGCAGTAGATCGGGACTGCCAGATGGATCCGCCTCCGGCACCAGTAGACGGGACCACAACATCGCCAACCAGTAGCACCACACCGGTGCCAGTGCAAACCCCAGAGCGAGGCTGCACCCCATCACCAACCCTACCGGGTTCCTCGGACTCTGAGACACTGGGTAACTCACTGGAGTTACGACGCTCGGGGCACCAGCACAGACCGCCCGCTTATTTAAGTGACTATGCGTGTTCGCAGCTGGGGAGAAGGGGTGTTATGTCCCTGGAACTTGCCAAAGTCCCCACCCAGGTCCGTTCATGCTGCGGGGGCGTTTGCTGCCCCTCATTGGCTGGCCTCCCTCGACAGCCGGCTATAAAAGCCAGCTACAGGGTCCGGCCAGCCGCTGATCGCTGGAAGCCTGCTCCAGGCAGGGCTAACACGTTCAGTCCTTTATTGTTCCAATAAAGTCTTGTTGCACTCAAGCCCTGGTCTAGCCTCTCATTGCTCAACCACAACACTATCTATCTATCTATCTATCTATCTATCTATCTATCTATCTATCTATCTATCTATCTATCTATCTATCTATCTATCTATATAGAGAGAGAATGAATAAGAATAACTCCTCTTGCCTCTTAGCATAAATTGTTGTACAATGTTCACTTGATACTAGCCCAGCTCTGCTTATGACCTACTCTAATCACATTTAGGATTCCCTGAAGTTGTTCACTTTTACCCTCACTTGTGAGCCTTTGTGACTTGACAGGCTTAAATTTCACCAGGGCTGTCCATCAGTAACTTGTTTCTGTTTCTGAAACTTATCTCTGTGTATCAGTGATCGTATTTAGCCTCCTTGTCTTCTTGTAACCTCTATTCCAATTGCTTTTGATTTGTTTCAAGCAACAGGATCTTCTCTATGATGCTTTCTTTTCCATTATGTGTTCAGAGTATCTAAATTTAAGCTTCATTATTAGTGATTTCAGTGAGCACTCTAGTGGGATTATTTAATTTTGTTTTATTTCTTTCATTATGGCCCAAAATATTCTCAACAATATTCTCCAGCACAGCAATTTAAAGACTTCATTCTCTTTTTTTGCTTTCAGCCTTTTGGATGATCAGATTTTCACCCACATATGTTAAGACTGGGAGATTGATAATCCAATCTTTGCTCTCACTGTATTGTTTTTGCACTTTGGTGTATTATCTAGGTAACATAGTTCTTTATCCTAAAGAGCAGATATCTTTTATTTTATAGCCACAGTCACTATTCCTCTAAATTTTTGAGGAAGGTATGTTTTGTTACTTCATCAGTCTCTTTATCATCTATTTCAGGGGTGTCAAACTTGTGGCCCATAGGCCGGATACGTCATGTGCTGGCCCCATCCCCACCCAGTTTAGTGAAGGGGGAAAAAGTACTGATATGTTATGTGATGCTGCTGTTATGATGCAAGTTTGACACCCCTGAACTATTCAAATTGGGTTGGAATTGTTTACTGATATAATTTTACTTGCTTTAATACTGATTGACAGGTTGCCTTTCTCTCTCTCTTCTTTTCCCTTTGACAAGAAGAGTCCTAAAGCTTCCCTTCCTTCTAGATATTAAAGTTCTAACATTAATATAGATATGAGGTTGTTGATGTTTCACCAAACAGTTGTAATTTCAATGACTTCCTATTCCAACATTTTTTATTTCTAGGTTGCATCAATAGAAAAACATGGTCAAGATCAAGAACAGTTTGCCCTTAGAATATTTCTTTCAGGTCTGGGAAATCCATTTTAGGAAGGATTTTGACCAAGTGGTGCATGTCCAAGGGAAAGCAACCAAAATCAGGGGTGGGCAAACTACGGCCCGTGGGCCACATCTGGCCCGTTGGTCATTTTAATACGGCCCGCCTCTGAAAAAAAAAATCCTCTCTGAAAAAAAATTTGGGCCAGCCAAAAGAGACCCCGTGCCGTGCACCATAAAATCGCACACACAACATGGAGCTGGGCAGCCACTTCCCTGGTGGCGGGGCCAAGGTCGCCGCCCAGGGAATGCCCACTGCTTTCCCTTCGCCCGGGCTCTGCTCAGGTGTCCGGCTGGGGCTGTCAGGAATTGCTACCGTGGGCGCAGCTCTGCGTGGCTCCAGTCCCGCGTTGCCTTGGGAAGGGAAAGGCAAAACCAGGAGCCGCTGAGCCTGAGCCTCCGGTGCCTCTGCTGCCATTGCAAAGCGCCACTGTGGCTCTTCCTTTTTGCCTTTCCCTTCCCGAGGCAATGCGGGACTGGAGCCGCGTGGAGCTGCGCCGGCGATAGCAACTCCTGACTCAGGGGGCCTCCGAGGGGAGGGGAAGGAGGAGAAGAAGGGTGGGAAGGGTGGGGGGGGGGCAATTCCCAAAAAATCTTGTGCTGACCCGGCCTGTCTGTCAAATTTTAAAAGTCAATGTGGCCCTTGAATCAAAAAGTTTGCCCACCCCTGGATTAAATGATCTCCAAAATTCTGCCCAAACTTCACATTCTATGATTCTATGAAGACAGACTCATATATTTAGGCTGCTTGAGTGTTTTTCATAGCAAAGTCTCTGTGTGACTACCATAACCAAAGAAAAACTATTAAGGGGATATAGCTTATTAATTACATTCTCCAAACATAATCATTTCCAAACCCTCAAATCTCTCTGCGGACTGGCTAGAAAAACCCATCTATGCCTGTTCTTTTTCTTTCCAGTCCTATGCATTGCATAAAGTTGAACCCAGTCCCTCCCCAAAAAGCACTATGCAGACATTGAAAATGGCTTCCAATTGGTTTGTCTGGCACAGGAAAAGAACATCATAATATGAGAAATCCTTCACAGTGAGTGAAGCAATGGATTGATCAATTAGCGTTTATCTCCTGACTCAATGGTCAATCTGCTAAGAGGTTTGAGATTAATACAGAATTGCTTGGGTAGGCATAAAAGGATTGTTTCTACAATCAAAAGTATTAATCATATTAAAAGCCCAATCACATCTATAAGCATTTTGCTATCACATGGATTGCTTTACATTATAATATCACATTATATCACTCACATTATAATATCTTATTTCTCTTGTCTTTATTATTCTGCATTTGATGAACAGTTGCTGAATGAGTCCATTGAAAAGCACCCTAACTGAGATTATATTTGTTACACAACTGCATTGTAAAACTTTATTATTACTTTGCATTTGATGAACAGTTGCTGACGGTGTGAATTTGTGCCCAGGGAAAAACACTGGATTGTGTGAGATGATGTAAGATGACATGAATAAAAACATACCCGTTCTGTGATTTTTATACCCTTTCAGGCAGTAAAGTGACAAATATGTATGGATGAACCAGCCCTTTTCCATAGATGGGTACATATTGTTTGCAGCAGGAATGCAAATAGATAATGTGCCATTGAAAACAGATTCATTTGTGGTTATGTTCTGCAATGTAGAGAAAAATGTATGGCAATACTCCAACATCTGCAAATATCCATAAAGGAAGAAACAGCTTAACCATACTAAATGTAAGTATTTACCCACAAAGTAAGAAAAAATGATTTGGCAAAAATTACATATTTGTGGCTGGAAAGAGTTTGACCCAAGTTTTCATGGACGTGCTTGGAAAGCGCTGAAAGATTCAGTGATGTATCCAATGAATCACATTTTCAGTGGCATGCTTCTAATCTTGTTAAATCACCCAAAAGAAAGATTTTGACTTTTTAACAGAGAAGAAACAATGGGCTGCTTTATCAATATGATAAAATGACAGCTTTAGCAAATTCCATTTTAAGCAAGAGTTTTAATGTTGCTGCAATTCTCCATTGCATAGATGATAATGGTTATCCATTCAATTGACTCCAATTCTTGGTGATTCTATGGGCCAGATCTCTCCACATCTTCCAATCTTACACTACTTCTTTGAGCTTTTCTGGTAGTATCAGCTTTGATGTTGCCATTGTATAGACTTAAACAGATTACTTATTTTGTGTTAACAAACAAAAAGTATCCCAAAAAGGGAAATCTAATGTCATTGTATGTTGTTAGTATGAGGATATATGGTATATACTTGCAAATATAAGTATATTAGATATATGTGTGTGTGTGTGTGTGTGTGTGTGTGTGTTTTCTTAAGTTTTCATGGGTATTTATGTGTATGGTATTCAGCTTTGTTCGGGTATTTTCCTACGTCATTATAGTTGTGCTTTTAAAGTTGTAGCAACGTTTCGGCAGAATCTCATCTGCCATCATCAGGCTTCTGTATAGTGTTCATCTGTGAGTCAGGCTTTTATAGTGGTTTCAGATTTAAATTTGGGGCAGCCTATTGCTGTGCCAGAATGGTTTTTTTGTTCACCCTGATTGGTCTGTGTTTATTGGTCTTGGAGTTTGCTGTGTTCTGCTTGATTGGTGTTTCTAATATCTTCTGTCTGTTTTTTGGCTCTTTTTGTATCTTGATTGGCTGGCAACATTGTGTTACTTTATTGGAGGCCTTTAGTGCAGCTTGGCTCCGGGTAAATGGATGGCTATCATTAGTTAGGAAACTAGGTTTCATCTGGGTGCCTGGTTGGGTGTGTTTGAGCTGGAGGTATCAGGGGGGATCTGTCTGTGCCCAGGTGTTTGCTTGTGATGGGGAGATTTTTTTGTTTGTGAGTGCAGGCTTCCAAATGATTGACAGTCTGGTGGAATCATCTCTTCTATTCATGCTTTCTGGTCTTTTTTCAATCTCTATGGCTTCTCTGATGATTCTGTGGCTGGGGTTTTCTATAGTGGCTAGGGTTTTAAAAGCACAACTACAATGACGTGGGAAAATACCTGAACAAAGCTGAATGCCATACATGTAAGTACCCGCGAAAACTTAAGAATATATATATATATATATATATATATATAAATAAATATAAATATAAATATAAATATAAATATAAATATAAATATATATAAAGAATCAGAGTAAGAGGCCAGCCTATATCATGCATACTTTTATTAAATTGAAAGCATTGTCCAAAAATGTAAGGATAAAACTCTTAGTAAGACATGAAGAATTGAGGCCTTTGAACTATGGTGCTGGAGAGGACTCCTGTGAGTCCCTTGGACTGCAAGATGATCAAACCAGTCAGTAGTCCTAGAAGAGATCAACCTTGAGTGCTCTTTAGAAGACCAGATCCTGAAGATGAAACTCAAATACTTTGGTCACTGAATATTTATTATTTATTTATTTATTTATTTATTTATTTATTTATTTATTTTGTCAAGCGATTATAAGATAACATGTACACGTTAAGCATGGTTATGAATACATGAAATAGATACATATAAGAAAAAAAAAGAAACAATAGGACAGGGACAGTAGGCACGCTGGTGCGCTTATGCATGCTCCCTACAGACCTCTTAGGAAAGGGGTGAGGTCAATAGTAGACAGTTTAAGGTTAAAGTTTTTGGGGTTGGGGGAAGAAACCACAGAGTCATGTAGAGTATTCCAGACATTGACCACTCTGTTGCTGAAGTCGTATTTCCTGCAATCAAGTTTGGTGCGATTTACCTTGAGTTTGTATCTATTGTGTGCTCTTGTGTTGTTATGGTTGAAGCTGAAGTATTTATTGACAGGTAGGACATTGCAATATATAATTTTATGTACTATACTTAGATCAGACCAAAGGCAGCCTAGTTCTAGGTTGTCTAGGTCTAGAATTTCAAATCTGGTAGCAAAAGGTATTCTGCAACGAGTAGAGGAGTGGAGAACTCTTCTTGTGAAATATTTCTGGACTTTCTCAACTGTATTAATATCAGATTTGTAATGCGGGTTCCAGACTGATGAGCTGTATTCAAGTATTGGTCTAGCAAATGTTTTGTATGCTCTAGTTAGTAGTATGGTATTACCGGAGAAAAAGCTATGCAGGATTAATACCCTTACTCTTAATACCCTTTTGGCTATGTAGTTACAGTGGGCTCTAGCACTTAGGTCATTAGAGATGAGTACTACAAGATCCTTGACAGAATTTGGATAATCAACAAGGTCTTGACTATTCAGCTTGTATTTTATTTTTTGATTTTTTTTGCCAATATGTAAGACAGAGCATTTATTTGTTGAGATTTGAAATTGCCATTTGTTTGACCATTCTGATACATAGTCAAGGTCTTTTTGAAGGGTAGCATTATTGTCTGTGGTGTTGAATAGCTTTACATCATCAGCGACAAGAATGCAGTTGCTCTTAATATGATCACAAAGGTCATTAATGTAGAGTATGAAGAGAGTTGGTCCTAGAACACTGCCTTGGGGGACACCACTGTTTACAGGTACAGAATTTGATAGGATGCTCCCAATTTTGACCATTTGTTGTCTGTTTGATGGGAATGCTTCTATCCAGTTATGCAGGTGTCCAGAGGTACCATAAGATTTTAGTTTTAGGAGTAGTTTGTTGTGTACCACTGAATCAAAGGCTTTACAGAAGTCTATGTAAATTGCATCTATTGCTTTGCCCTGATCGAGTTGTGTAGTCCATATGTTTTTGCAGTATAAGAGTTGCAGATTACAGGATAGTTTTTTTCTGAAACCAAATTCTTTATTAGAGAGTAGGTTGTTTGTCTCTAAGTGGAGGATAATGGATTGGTTAATAATTGATTCCATGACTTTACAGGTGATGCTACATAAAGAGATTGGTCTGTAATTTTCAACTAGGCTGGGGTCTCCCTTTTTGAAGATGGTGATGACCATGGCTTGTGAGCATGCCTCCATTTGGCAAGGAGCTGGTCCTGAAAGAGTTTTCAAAGATTATGCTTAGAGGTTTGACTATGCCAGTGAATAGCTTTTTAAAGAAGTAGGCACATATTCCGTCTGGTCCAATAGATAGAGATGGTTTTAGATTGCGTACTGCTTTTTCAACATCGTCTTCCGTAAAATCGATATGTATTAGATCATTGTAGTTGTCTGTGGTTCGACTAGGAAATACTGGGCATGATCCATTGCTGTTTACAAATACTGAGCCAAAAAATGTGTTAAAGAGGTTGGCTTTAGTGGTGTCATCATTGCAGTCTTTACCATTAGATTCTTTCAGGAGTGGGATGGACCTTGAGTCTTTAATGAGAAGGAAGGACTCACTGGAGAAGAGCAGAATGCTGGGAAAAATTGAGGGCAATAGAAGAAGGAGATGACAGAGAAAGAGATGGCTGGATAGAGTCACTGAAGCAGTAGGCATGAGCTTAAATGGACTCCAGAAGATGGTAGAGGACAGGAAGGCATGGAGGAATGTTGCCCATGGGGTCACGATGGGTCGGACATGACTTTGCAACTAACAAACAAAAACACATGAAGAAGTGTAAAGATACAATCATGGTTCCATTAAGACTTTCTGTGTACCTTTTCCATCATGCTTTCTCAAAGCATCCTTTAAGCTTATATTTACAGGTGAAACTCGAAAAATTAGAATATCATGCAAAAGTTCATTTATTTCAGTAGTGCAACTTAAAAGGTGAAACTAATATATGAGATAGACTCATTACATGCGAAGCAAGATAGTTCAAGCCGTGATGTGTCATAATTGAGATGATTATGGCTTACAGCTCATGAAAACCCCAAATCTACATTCTTAGAAAATTAGAATATTGTGAAAAGATTCTATATTCTAGGGTCAAAGTGTCCCACTCTAACCAGCTAATTAAGCCATAACATCTGCAAAGGATTCCCGAGCCCTTAAATGATCTCTCAGTCTGATTCAGTAGGAAGCACAATCATGAGAAAGACTGCTGACCTGACAGTTGTGCGGAAAACTATCATTGACACCCTTCATAAGGAGGGAAAGCCTCAAAAGGTAATGGCAAATGAAGTTGGATGTTCCCAAAGTGCTGTATCAAAGCACATTAATAGAAAGTTATGTGGAAGGGAAAAGTGTGGAAGAAAAAGGTGCACAGCAGCAGGGATGACCGCAGCCTGGAGAGGATTGTCAGGAAAAGGCCATTCAAAAGTGTTGGGGACTTTCACAAGGAGTGGACTGAGGCTGGAGTCAGTGCATCAAGAGCCACCACACACAGACGGATCCTGGATATGGGCTTCAAATGTCGTATTCCTCTTGTCAAGCCACTCCTGAACAACAAACAATGTCGGAAGCATCTTATCTGGGCTAAAGAAAAACAGAACTGGTCTGTTGCTCAGTGGTCCAAAGTCCTCTTTTCTGATGAGAGCAACTTTTGCATCTCATTTGGAAACCAAGGACCCAGAGTGTGGAGGAAGAATGGAGAGATACACACTGCAAGATGCTTGAAATCCAGTGTGAAGTTTCCACAGTCTGTGTTGATTTGGGGAGCCAATGTCAATTGCTGGTGTTGGTCCACTGTGCTTCATTAAGTCCAAGGTCAACACAGCCATCTACCAGGAGATTTTGGAGCAATTCATGCTTCCTTCCGCAGATGAGCTTTATGGGGATGCTGACTTCATTTTCCAGCAGGACTTGGCACCTGCCCACACTGCCAAAAGCACCAAAACCTGGTTCAATGACCATGGGATTACTGTGCTTGATTGGCCAGCAAACTCGCCTGACCTGAACCCCATAGAGAATCTATGGGGCATTGCCAAGAGAAAAACGAGAGACATGAGACTGAATAATGCAGAAGAGCTGAAGGCCACTATTGAAGCATCCTGGTCTTCCATAACACCTCAGCAGTGCCACAGCCTGATAGCTTCCATGCCACGCCACATTGAGGCAGTAATGGCTGCAAAGGGGGCCCAAACCAAGTACTGAGTACATATGCATGCTTATACTTTTCAGAGGTCTGATATTGTTCTATGTACAATCCTTGTTTTATTGATTGCATGTAATATTCTAATTTTCTGAGATTGTGAATTTGGGGTTTTCATGAGCTGTAAGCCATAATCATCACAATTATGACAAATCACAGCTTGAACTATCTTGCTTTGCATGTAATGAGTCTATCTTATATATTAGTTTCACCTTTTCAGTTGCATTACTGAAATAAATGAACTTTTGCATGATATTCTAATTTTTCGAGTTTCACCTGTATATGCCTATTCAAAACCAAATCTGTAGTTGTCTCTCCACAGCAAACAGAATGAACTACCATAAGCAGTATAGAACTCATAAAGGAATTCTAACCAAGCCAGATATATTTTTGTTTACTACTTCAATAGCTTATTATGACCTCCATTACTGAAACAACAATGAAAACAGTAAATCACAAAATCTCATGCATGCTTCAGATAATACAATTCGAAGCCACTTCTCCCATTCTGAATTTACAGGATCTTCCAGTAGAAACAACTTCTACACTTGAAGCATTCTCGCCAAACCACAAGCGTTCTGAGGTGCAAGTTTTGATTATATTATGATGGCTAATATATATTTATTACTACAACATGCAGGACTATAGTAATGAAACTATTTACAGCAACTACACTTCAAGAGAGAAAGAATGGCAAAGATACAACTGAATATATATCACAGCCTATTATTCTACTCGGCCATCTCACTGAATCCACAGGAGGAGGAGGAGGGGCCTGGAAAGCCTCTTCCAGTCCTTCATGAGTTGAGTTCAGAATATAACAAAGGTTCAGTCCAAATGAGACATAGCAAGGATCATATAACCAAAGGCAAGGAGATTACCCACTTGCCTCTTCTAGTTGAAAAAACTTTAAATGTTCAACTAAGAAACCAAGGGAAATTCCTTTTATCACTTGTGTGTGCTAAGTCTACTTCACTGTCTGTGGGTTTATTCAAAGCAAACTTTGCAATTGTGTTTCTTAAGTAACTTACTAGAAACTAAGGAACATGACCTTGGTAGAGATATGCAGAATCTGTTGCCTAAGCAAAAGAGATTGAAAAATTTCTATGAAGCTTATTGCCTGGTCTGGTCTACTTGCAGGACAGATAGGGACAGAGCAAAATCATATTAAGTTCTCCCCAGAGTCTGTCTCCTGGTGTATTTTTCTATTGGATAATTTTGAAAAGATCTATCACATGAGAAAATTAATCTCTCTCTCTCCTGTCTGTCTGTCTGTCTGTCTGCTTATCTGTGTCTGTCTGTCTATCTATCTATCTATCTATCTATCTATCTATCTATCTATCTATCTATCTATCTATCTATCATCTATACATACATACATACATACATACATACATAATCAGTATATACATACATACATACACACAAGAAAGATCAAACTAGGAGTAATACTTGAAAGTATTGACAAATGATCACCTAAAGCTTTCCTTGGAAACTTTGGCTATATTATCAGATCTGTATTCCTCTAATGAGATATATTCTGGAAAATGCCAGTGTTTAAAAAATTCTAATTGCATGGGCATAGCATAGCACTAATACTCTGCTTTTTTTAGTTGATAATTTAAGTACATCCTTTATCTAACTATATTATTATGTATGCATATAGGAATTTAGCTTTTAGTGTGCATGTTTCATCAGAAAGCAGCAATAATAAGCTGCTAAAAAAGTAAAGGGAAGTTGTTTGGTTTGGCTGGAGTTCCTTGATGACTTTTGCAGTCACTCTGACACTTTTTTTTCCTCTTTGAACTGACTTACCATGAATCCAATGTTACAGACTTGATCACTTCTTTATATATATGAGATTATAAGGTTATTTTAGAGAATAGCATGATGGAGAGATATAATAGAAAACCAGAATTATGATTGCACCTGTATATTCCTTCTTCTGTTATCAAGAGTTTTATCTTTCTGTTCAGCCATATAATATAATGGCTTACTTTTCAGCCATGCTAATTAATACTTTGGCTTTTACACTAGTTGCATTTAGCCTGGTTGGCATCTTTTTCTGATCACTTAATCTGATATTCATTTTGGGAATCAGGGGGGATCCATATTTTTCTGTTCTCTTGCAATGCAGTGCAGCACAGATCTGGAGCAGTGCAAGCCAGCCTTGATTCATTTCAACAAGGCACATTGTTCTGTTCAGCAATGAACTCTGCTTTCACTTCCTGTTGCCTCGCAGCCTCTATGAGTCTCCCCCAGCATTGTTGGTACATTCCTTTGGTGGTTGAAGCAAGGCTGCCCTGTTACTTGTCTCAATACTTGTCTCAATACTTGTTGATGTGTGAAACCCCTTCTCAAAGATTGGCACAGTCCTACTAGGGGCTCTAGCGCAATGCTTCTTAACCTTGGCCACTTGCAGATGAATGGACTTCATCTCCCAGAATCCCACAATGAGCCATGCTGGCTGTGGAATTCTGGGAGTTGAAATCCACACATCTTCAAATGGCCAAAGTTGAGAAACACTGCTCTAGTGCATAATTTGTGAGAGTAAACAGTACTCCAAAAAGAGAATGAGTCTTTCTCCTCTTGACAATTGGTAATAGAACAACTGTTACAACATTATTTTCAGTGGTGGGATTCAAATTTTTTTACTACCGGTTCTGTGGGCATGGCTTGGTGAGTGTGGGATGTGGCAGGGGAAGGATCAGGGAAGGGATTCAACCGGCATAACTACCAGTTCTGTCATTCGGCATTGCACACGAGTTGCGCGACTGCAATTTACGACCTGCTGACCTGCCCGGACAGCTGAGCAGTGCTGCATGCAAGTGTGCAGTGGTTGGAAAAGCCCCCTTTCCTGTTTTTTCAACTGCAGCTGTGTTGCGCAAAGCAGCTGAGATTGAAAATGCAGGAAATAAAGGTCAGGTAAGAGCCTGGGCAAGCGGGTGGGCCAAAACAGCGGCAAACATAGAACCGGTTCTACAGAAGTGGACAGAATCGGTAGAATGCCACTCCTGGGAAGGATACTGTAAAATCTCCATTCCCTCCCCACTTCAGGGGAAGGTTACTGCAAAATCCCCATTCCCTCCCGACCCCATTAACCTGCTTTCCAGCTCCGTTCTCCTGTGTAGGGCAACAAAAGAAGACCCAGCCAATCAGCTGGGACTTGGGAGGCAGAGAATAGATGGGGGCGGGGCCAGACAGTGGTGGTATTTACCGGTTCTCTGAAGTACTCAAAATTTCTGCTACTGGTTCTCCTGAACTGGTCAGAACCTGCTGAATGCTCTGGTTATTTTGGTAAGATCAATTAATTCTTTTGGCCTGCATGATTTAGTGATATGCATATTTCCTACATTTAAAATGTGTTCTCACTGCTCAGCTCTTGTTTGTTAGGAATTTTTCCAAACATATAAGGCAAAAAAGCATTTTGTGCCCTCCATTTCGCATCTACAAACAAAAGAGAGTTTAAAGTGCAGTAAGTTAGATAAAAAGAGACGATAGAAAGAGACACATTCTTATTCAATGATTGTGTTGACTGCTTTCCAACACCAAAATATGTGTTTTTGTACTTTCCCCCCTTTTATGCTACTGTTAAATACGGAATTGGATTCTATTATATTCTTCGGTGACAGCTGCACAACTCTTAATTCTGTTTGCAAAATTGTATTCTTTGGTTGTTGAAACAGGAGCACAAAGGAATCTCTTTATTTCTGATTTTGTAATACTATTTTTACCATAGAGCTATACCAATAAAACTTCTTTCTGATGCATCTATAACTATATAGGTAAGCCAGATTTCAAGAATGGAATAATACTATCCAATTTATGTTTCATTTCCTAGTTTATTGTTCTATTATGAACCAAATGCCTTTGACAACAGCTGATTTCTTAAGTTTAGAAGAAAAATGCTCCCTGGGCGAAATTAAGAGATAAAATCAACTACAGGAATAAGTGCAGTATCTCTACATTCTATTTGGGCTTCCTATTCTATTTAGGACTGTGTTAATTTCATTCATTTTTACAATGAATGTGAGTAGTTACAATTCTATTGCACATTGGGAGCTGACAGTGAGAAACGATGATGGCTTTCCAAAGGTCATTTTGGGAATTGATAGCTGAAATCAGCTTTGAATCAAGTTCCAAGCAACTGTTTAACCAATTCTCTGCAAATTGGAATAGTTAATCCAAGACTTATAATCACTCATTTAAGTGACTGTTCAAAGTTACAACGGCACTGAAAAATGTGACCTATGACCACTTTTCACACTTACAATCTTTGTAGCATCCCCATAGACACGTGATCAAAATTTGGATGCTTGGCAACTGGTTCATATTTATAATGGTTGCAGTGCTCTGGAATCATGAGCCACGGTAGCGCAGTGGTTAGAGTGCAGTACTGCAGGCTACTTCTGCTGACTGCCAGCTGCCTGCAATTTGGCAGTTCAAATCTCACCTGGCTAAAGGTTGACTCAGCGTTCCCTTCTTCTGAGGTGGGTAAAATGAGGACCCCAATTGTTGGGGGCAATATGCTGACTCTGTAAACCACTTTGAGAGGGCTGTAAAGTGGTATATAAGTCTAAGTGTTATTGCTATTGTGAACATTTTTTACAACCTTCTGGCAAGAAAAGTCAATGAGGAAGTTAGATTCATTTAGCAATCGTATTATAAACTTAAAAACTGCGGTGATTCATTAACAACTATGGCAAGAAAAGTCATAAAGTGGAGCAAAACTCACTTAACAGCTGTCTAGCTTAGCAACAGAAGTTCTGGCTCAGTTGTGGTAATATATCAAGGTCTACCTTTACCTTAACATGTAGCGGTATAGCCCCCATAATTCTCACCAAACATGGCTAAATTCCTTTATTCTGATCTAATTGATAGATCCTCTGTCTATTTCAGTTTTTCTTTAAAAAATAGAATGTTATAGGTAAGTCACAAATACAGGATTTAATCATGGAAGATAATGATGACAACTTTGTTAGGGCAGCTGCTTTCACAGTTTCCTTTGGCTGTTGTGATGAACTGGCAACTGAAATGAAATCTGATGATTGGTTCTGTAGATGGCTATTCCAGATCATTACCAATCAAAATACTTTCTCCAGCCATTCTGCCATTCTGTCCTTTAATGGATGTTTTGTTGTGGAAAATGGAAAACATAGAAGTAACATGAGAGGCTTTCATAAGGAGAACTGTTTATTTGGCTTCCAATAATTTTCATAAATAAGACAGGTCATTTTTCAAGATGAATACCTATTTAAAATGAATAGCATACAGTGTGATTTTGAGCAGGGACCTTCAGAATTCTAAATTAACTTTTGAACCAGTAGTATGAAAATATTTCAATATGCCAGTAATGTAATTATCAGATTTTAATTGTTCCTTTTCTGAGTCAGAAGATAGTAATGTTGTTCGATCAACACTTGTTCAATCTAGCTGCTGTTATTATTTCTCTTATTCTTACATATGTTCCATGAACACCGATGTTTTACCTGTGCTGTGTTGTTGATGATACACATTCAGTTTAACATTTTAAATTCCCAGGTATTTCCATGAAATTGAAATTCAAGAAGGTAAATGACAATGTAGTTATTTAAAAATTAGGTTATTTTTGTGTATGAAACCTTAAATTGTTTTGCCATTTCCATCCAGATAGGAAACGCATCAGAGCAGAGTTTTCATTCTATCACTGTGAGATGTCCTTTGGGCCATACAGTCTTAGCATGTGTGATTATAGAATTAATATTTTCAGTTTGATCTTGCTAAATATCTCTAGATTCTTATAAAAGTGCCTGTGTAAATACCAAGGTACATTTATCATCAATCACTGTTGCTATTCCTTCAAATCAATTTTTTCCTCATTCTCATGTACAGAGTAGGATGTGGGAAGGGCTAACAAGAACAAAAACACTCTACAAGTAGTTCTTGATTTACAACAGTTCATTTAGTGACTGTTCAAAGTTATAACACCACTGAAAAAAGTGACTTAAGACCATTTTTACGCTTATAATCTTTGCAGCAGCCCCATGGTCATGTGATCAAAATTCAGATGCTTGGCAACTGACTCATATTTATGACAGTTGCAGAGTCCCTGGGTCATGTGATCATTTTTTGTAATCTTGTGGTAAGCAGTCATGGGGGAAGCTTATAAACTTAATAACTGCTGTTGTTAACAAATGTCTCACTTAGCAACAGAAATTTTGGGCTCAATTGTGGTCATAAGTCAAGGATTATCTATAGAATGGAACATCTTCCCCTCAGATTGTTCACATTAATTCTGAGCTTAGATTTCTGTAGAAAATCCTTACAGATTGAATTCTGTCTTTTTCTTTAGCAATAGCACTTAAACTCTCTAAGCACTTTACAGAGTCGGCATATTGTGCCTAATGATCCAAGTCCTCATTTTACTAACCTTGGAAGAATGGAAGGCTGAGTCAAACTTGAGCCAGTGAGAATCGAACTGCCAAACTTCAGGCAGCTGGCAGTCAGCAGAAGTAAGCCTCTAGAAACTGCATTCTAACCACTGTGCCACCATGGCTCACGGCACATTAGTAGATTGTAGGAGTGACATCAGTATTATGTATCTCGAAGTGCTAATTTAATAAAATGTATTCTGATTGTTCTAATTATCATGCTAGTTAAGAAATGTCTGGAAGACATGATAATTATGTCCACGTATGGTAGGTTAAATTATACTCAAAGCGGACCTTTCAATGGTTCTTCTTTAAAATAATAAAAGATTGGACAATCATTTGTCTGAAATAGCATAGGGGCTCCTGCACAAGCAGGAGGTTGGAGTAGAAGATTTCCAAGGTCCCTTCCAATTCTGTTATTCTGTTAAAATGAAATGGGATATGGAGCAAGCTGCTGAAAAAATCCATCCTGGGTACTGTCCTATTGAAAATAGTTTATTAGTGATTCAGATCAATAAGTTGGGGTGTCTTGGTTTATAGCATACATGGCACAGGCGTAATAGCAATAGCACTTAGACTGATATACGCTTCACAATGCTTTTACAGCCCTCTCTAAGTGGTTTACAGAGTCAGCCAATCTGGGTCCTGATTTTATTGACCTTGGAAGGATAGAAGGCTGAGTCAACCTTGAGCCTGGTGAGATTCGATCTGCCCAATTGCAACTAACTGGCAGTCAGCAGAAGTAATGTACAGTACTGCATTCTAACTACTGTGCCACTGCAGCTCTTACTATACTATAATAAGTATAGTGTTAATTGAATTATCTAGCTTTGTGCCTCTCCTTCCCACCAAATGTTATCAGTTGGCAAGAAAAACATCCATCAATCACTCTTCACAAATGTGGGACAAGGTTAAGAAGGAGGGAATTTTCGGAAATAGTTGAGATAGTTGTTAAAACTTGCTCTGGTTTTGTGCAAGATGTATTCAAAGTGAGCCCAATTATTACCTGGTAGTTGGGCTCCTTTTGAACATGAATGTAGAGCTAATCCAGAATATGTTATGTCTGAGTTCAAAAGCTGTCCAAACTAGCGCTGACAGATGCAGAGAAAGTTGTGCCCTGAAGCAAGAATTAGAGATACAGAAATGACTCCTTCCTGTTTCACTGTTATGACCATCTCTCTCTGTCACCATTGGTCATCTGAGCACGACACCAATGGTTGATGAAGCATATCAGTTTGCACCACAGCAAAATTGCCGCAATTTGTGGCTTGCTTAAAGGGGAAAGCACTAGCCGGTTAAGGGTGAGTTTAAGCTGCCTCAGATATGGGTTGGAAGGAGATAAAAGCAACTATTTGAGGACCTGGGTGAAAAAGAGGATACTGGGCCATGTTTGCGTTGTGCATCAGTGCAAGCGGTCAATAGCTGTGGAGGCCTGCATGCACCATCATTCCTGCAATATCTAAAAGGGTGCAACCCAAAAGGCAGCCAAGTGCAGTTCTCTTTCATCCCAGGGTGTAGGTTGTAAAATAATTGGTTTAAGTTACAGGAAGGCAGATTCTGATTGAATGTTTTAAAAAAAAAATCTTTCCTAACAGTAAAAGCAGTTGCACAAATGGAACCAATTATCCAGAGAAGCAGTGGGCTTCCCTTGGCTGAATGCTTTGAAACAGAGGCTAAGCAGCCATCTGTCGGGATGTTTGCATTTGTACTCCTGCCCTGAGCAGGAGAGGTGAACTCCAGGCCCTTTTGAACTCTAGGACTTGATGATCCAAAGCCATTTCAGAAGTATCATTGAAAATCCCAACACGTTCTTTTACCTTAGGTTGTTTGCGCCACACACACAGAGGGAGAGGGCAAGAGAGACGAAGAAAAAGACAGACAGTTGTTGCAAACTCAGTGTGATATAGAACAAGGAGGAATGTCCCCGGTGTAAGATAAATGGTATTGCTGGCCTCAGGACTAATTATCCTCAGAGACATCACTGACTGAACAGCTACATGGGCCAGAAAATAAAACGATATCTTCCGGCTAGAGAGAAAATGTTCCAAACAACATTCCTACTATAGATGATTAGATGATTATCAGGCTTTCTCTTGTAGTGCCACATTTGTCTGCAGTGTCTCTACAGGCAACATTCATTTTGTCTTTCACAAAACCTTTTGTTTTCTTTCTTGTGTGGATGCTGTGTGTCTACATTTCAAGAGGGTTTTTTCCCCAAAGGCCTAAAAAAATGTTTTGTTTTTTAAAAAAACCCCTACCATTAGACTAAACGGTATAAATGATCAAGCTTTAATGAATTGGAGGAAACACATTTTCAACCAGCACCTACCACAGCAGCTTAAACAATCTATCTAGGAACGCATACTGAAATGTTAATTTATTTATTATTTATTACATTTGTATGCCACCCATTTCTCGGATAAGGCAACCCTGGGAGATAAAGAGATAAGTAGAAAAACAGTTAAAAATTAAAACTGCAAAAAACCTGGAACCAAGAGATGAATGGGATAGGGGTGAGATTTCCTTACCCCTTCAACCACCAGTGTGGGTGCCCCGCTTGGAGCATCAAGGCAATCAGGGAACAGTATTCACGTCTGGTAGTAGAGTGTTCCACAGAATTGGGGACATAGTGGAAAAAGCTCTGCTCCTTAACTTCACTTGCCAGATTTCCTTAGCAGATGGGGTCTATAGCAGGCCTCTTCCTTTGGGTGAGTGGGATGGGCTAGTCTCACTGAGATTACTATCTCAGATACCCTGGACCTATACCATATAAGGTCTTAAAGTTAATAATCGATACTTTGAATTGGACATGGAAGCAAACTGGTAACCAATGCAGCTCATGCGACAGAAGTGTTATATGTGCCACTCCAGGGGCCTCCAGAACTGTGTGCGCTGCTGTGTTCTATACCAAGCTGCAGCTTCCAGATAGTTTTTGAAGGTAGCCAATGTACAGAATGTTGCAGTAATCCAACCAAGAGATTACTAGGGCATGAGTGACCATGTGCAGTGCCTCACAATCCAGGTAAGGCAGAACTGCTGGCATACAGTACAAATTTGCATAAGAGGTGTGGTGGCTTAGTGGCTTCAGGAAATGGTCTTTGCTCTGGTGGTTTGAGTCTTAGCACTGCATGGCAAGGTGAGCTCTCATGACTTGACTCAGCTTCTGCCTTCCTAGCAGTTTGAAAGCATGTTATATGAGAGTAGATAAATAGGTATCACTTCAGTGGGAAGTGAGACAGCATTTTGTGCAGATAGCCAGAACCCTGTTGGTGTTGGAGCTTCCCAGTTGTGACGGCCATTTGTGAGGCAACTTCAGTGTAGGAAGAAGGCCCCAGATGATGCTGCAGGAATCCATTTATCTATCTTTCTGGTGTGGAATTAGCTCACTTCTATGGTGCACCTTGGAAAGCAGGCAAGCATGAGTCGAAGAGGTCCACAGTCTTAGGTAGCCAAATTACTATTTTGTATTAGCACTGTAGTCTCCTGGCTAATGTAACATTGCCATATGCTAAATAAATAAATAATTTTTTAAAAAAATGTGCAAATGCCCTCCTAACCACAGCTGCCACCTGCTCTTCAAGCAGAAGTCACAAATCCAGAAGAACCCCCAGATTCCACACTGGATCTTTCTGGAATAGTGCAATCCCATCCAGAACTCAAGATGATAAGCAACCAGATCCCGAGGTTCCTTGTATTCCTTGCCACTTGTCTTGCTGAGGTTTGGCTGAAGCTTGTTGTTCCCCTATCCAGACCCTTACAGCCTCCAGGCACTGAGAAAAGCCAGCCACAGCATTGCTTCAGTCATGAGGGATGAAGATATAAAGCTGTGTATCATCAGCATAATGATGATATACCATTCCATGGAGTTGGATGATCTCACCCTTTCACGTAGGTGTTAAAAAGGAGTGGAATTGTATCACACTCAAATATTTTACCCAAGAACTGGAAACTTGCTTATTTTTGGTGAGATTTTTTGAATAGTTTACTGCCATGAATATTATGTGAAAACCTCATGCATAACCCTGCATTTATTTTGCTGTAATTATAGACCATTTTTACATGGGACCATATGTTGCAACCATTGAGGTTGCAATCATTTATATAAAAAAGTAGTCTTTGGCTAAGGCAGTAGGTTTCAAACAGGGTAACATTAGGATCCGCCAACTTCCACATGGGACAAAGACAATATTCCAATCATGCAGCCTGTTTAGGAAGCTGTTATTGTGCCATGACTAGGAGGAGGTAAAAATAAAGTAACTTTAAGATCTGTGGACTTCAGCAGCATGACTGAGGAATTCTGGGAATTGAAGCTCACCAGGTCCTAAAGTTACCAAGTGTGAAAAACACTGAGCTAAGGTCTCATCTCACCTCCCCCCAATCGTGTCACAATGATGGCTTGCTAACCATTGTTAAAGGCTGCGCACTTAGAATACTGTCTTTCTCTCATCCACAGCTGACATTTCTCTTTCAGCAGTTTAAAGGACTATTTCCCTCTTCTCCTAGCACAAGTCTTGCCATGTCATGTTCCTCACTGCCTCCTGGATATGGATGCTGATTATGCAACCAGGCCCCTGAGGCACAGCCAAGCTCAGTACTAGGGCAAAGCAGTTCAGGCTGGCATACTCCGGGATTGAAGTGATACAACCTCACAATGTAGGCATGCAATCAAGGCAATTCCTCCTCCATGCCCCTCCCCTGTCTTTCTTCCTTTCTGGAAAAACAAAACAACACAACTATGCAAAAAAGATATGCTTCTGCTATAAACCAGCTCGTGTTTTATTAATGTTTGTGTTCCTCAGAGTTGCTTCAAATTTCATTAAACGGACTCCTATGAACTAAGATATTTTAACTAGTGGCAGAACGTGCTTGCATAACCATGGGCAACAGAGACACACTTGCTGCGTGCTGTTCAAGCCGTGCTGTGCACTCCCTTTCCCTTCTCCAGGCAATGCAGCAGAGAAGCCTTGAAGAGCAATAATCTGTTAACAGACAAAGAATTTGGAAGTTTCAGGTTTCCTCCTTACGAAATATGCAGGTGGCATTCATAAATTAGAATTAAACAAGGCCTTTGAATCATATGTCACCATCAAAAAGTTGTGAATTTTCTGTTGTTGTTTTTTTTTGTCACACTCCAATAAGAGTGGGTAGGAGGGAGCAAGTAGAATCAGATGCAGTTAAGTTCATTCTGGCTAGCAGAATTGCACAAGTAGCAATAGCACTTAGACTTATATACCACTTCACAGTGCTTTACAGCTCTCTCTAAGCACTTTACAGTGTCAGCATATTGCCCCCCCCAAAATATGGATCCTCATTTTACCAACCTTGGAAGGCTGAGTTAACCTTGAGCCTGGTGAGATTTGAACTACCAAAAGTACCAGAAGTAGCCTGCAGTACTGCATTCTGACCACTGTGCCACAACGGCTCATATACTCTGCACAACTTTTTTTTTTGACAATGGAATTATCAAAAACATCTTGAGATATTTTTGTCTATTGGGATGGAAAGTAATTAATCAATTACTATTAACTCCAGTGATCAATAAGAGATGCCTTTATTTTCGTCCTAGGGAGGGTAAAATACATGCCACTTATATTTTATATCTTATATGCTGTCATGAATTTCTCAACTTATATGATTACAACTCTCTGTTTTGAAATCTTCTTTCAAACAAGTGGGGAAAAGGATATTTTCAAAAAACTAGTTTTCATATCTGCTGTGCTGCTTTTATGAGGAGAACTAAGAAGCATCTAATGCATACTTTCATTTGATTATGCCAAGTTTCTTTAGATCTAGTATTTCAGGCTTTTCATGTAGCTTTTACTCTTTTAAGGTTATTTTCTCAATGAATATGTTATTCTTCAAAACTGGCAGCGTAATCCTCTGCACACTGATCTGGGAGTAAGTGGAATTTACTTCTGAAAGAAGATGTATAGGTTTATGTCATAAGGCTATAAAGCTAAATCTATACATATCATTTGGCGTATGCATAAAAAGCCCTATTACAATGTTGCATCTGAATTCAGAAGAACTTCCTATTGAGTAGGTATGTATAAGAAGGCAGGATTATGCCTAACTTGTTGCAAAACCAGCAGAAATTCAAATACATTCTCAATAGATACTTCTTTATTCTATTTTTCTTACTTTTTAAAGGAAGATTGCTATATCAATAAAAAGGAAAGATTGTATACATTTAGATGATAATTTCAAAGTTGGAAAATGCACACCTAGTAGAACAGGGCCTCTATAGTCTATGAATTGCTTAAACCCCATTCTCCTCCTCCTCCCACCTTTTCTTTAGGCATCCAACAAAGTAGGATCAAATGGCTCCAGGTTCACAGAGGAAGAAGTAGATGGAATGGACACTCTTTGCCTCTCTGCTGTAGTGGGTCGGGTGCATATAACCAGCAAGAGACTGTCCTTCAGATAACCTGGTCCTAAGCCATAAAGGACTTTAAAGATGACAACCAGAAACTTGAATTGCATCCAGAAACAAATCAGCAACCAATGCAGCTCCTGCAAACTTCTGGATGCTTTTCAAGCGTGGTCCCATGTAGACTGTGACTAGCGCACGAGTGACTGTGAGTGAGGATAGTTGGTCCAGGAAACTGGTGCATAACCTGCAGTTGCGCAAAGGCCCTCCTGGCCATGACTACCACCTTCTCTTTGAGCAGGAGTCACGAGTCCAGAGATTCCCCAGATTATGCACAGGGTCAATTTGACACAGTTCTACCCCATCCAAGACCAAAAGTGGCAATTCTCCATGGACCAAAGAACCTCAAACTCAGAGCCACTTGGTCTTGCCAGGGTTCAGTTTCAACCCATTGCTCCCCATCCAGCCCCTAACACCCTCCCAATCCTGTGAGAAGGAGGCCATGGCATTGCTTAACTCACCATGGGATGAGATATATAGATGACTATCATCAGCATATTGATATCTCAGTCCATGGTAATGAGTGATCTCACCCAATGGCTTCATATAGATGTTAAATTCAATTAATTAATTAAAAGAAAATTAAAAGAAAAATGTAAATGAAATGAACTTTGGTTTATGATGAACTGAAAAAAAAGATAAATTTTCCGATCCTACCTGCTATTTTTAAATGTATGACTCCCAATGTTCTTCTCGGATTCCAGTTCTTAATTTTGCAACTTGGTTACAAGCAGAGTCACATGGCTGAAAAAAGGGGATAAATAGATGGCAACAATTTGGAGTGATCGATTGAAGCCAGGGAAGGACACAAATGGGGTGTTTTAAAAGGTTTTGTTTTATTTATGTTTCCTAATTTATTAGAACAGAGCACGGAAAGCATCCCATTAATTAAAATTGAGCATATTAAATTGGGAGGTGTAGCAGAAAATTAAGTAATCACTTAGTCATTTATTGGGTATCCAGAGTGCCTGTAATTTACTATATACCAATTAAATGTAAAATAAATCCTGACTCATAGGAAATGTTTTTTTCTGGCTTGATATCAAGGCAGAGGTTTCTGTTTCTAAATTCTGTTCCTCACTTTCACGCTTGTGTTGCCAAGTTATACACACATAGACAACAGGTGGCTTTTGCTTCATTCACATTTTTTCACCTCCCCCTCCTTGCCCTTCCGAGGATGCTTGTGTATCTAATGCCACATCTTCCTTCATTCCAAGGCTATAGAATAAGCCCATAAACTATCAAATTCTCCATTTTTAATTTATTAAAAATTTAAAATTCTCCAATTTTAAATTATTAAGTGTGCATAGGGCAGAGAAAATAAACCAAGAGGAATATATTTCTGCTCTACCAAAGCAATGCAGCATATTATATTTTTTGCTCAGCAAAGGGACAGTAGGATTGGTATACCTCTGCACTCAAAAAGTCTTCGGATACCCGAGATGTCCCATGATTTTAAAAAAAGGCAGAGAAATTCTCTTGCAAGTATTTCTACCAGTTCTCATTTAATTTCTAGAAAGAGAATATGCTTTGAGAAATTACTGTGTTCTTGATTTTATTAAGTTACAGAATGACATACGTGTGTGCATGTGTGATTGCTTTGTCTTTCCTTGTGCAATCGTTTTACTTTTAGCCTCCTTCATTTGGGGCTTGCTTCCCTTAACTATAGTTGCTTAACCTCTGCCTCTTTAAGACATGTGGACTTCAACTCCCAGAATTACCCAGACATTGCCTGGGGAATTCTGGGAGTTGAAGTCCACATGTCGTAAAGATGAGAAGGTTGAGAAACACTGCCTTAATTCCTAAAAGAGCTTTCTTCCACTAGATGTTTTAAATAGAGGTGTTACTGATATTACCAAAAGGATATAATGCCCTTAAGAAATTGCTGGATAATTTCTCCTTGTCCTGGAATAGCCATCCACCAGTGTTTTTGTCCGTAGGAGTCCCTGTGGATTTTACTCCACTAGCCATTACCAAATGTAGGGAGTGGAGCTCAGCTCCATTTTGAGGCTATTGAGCCAATGATGTCTGAAGAAGCATCTGCAATCATACGGCAAGCATGATATCACAGAGCACTGTTACCTTTCCATCAAAGTAGTACCTATTTATCTACTCACATTTGCATGTTTTCAAACTGCTAGGTTGGCAGGAGCTAGGCCAAAAACAGCATCCCATTGTGCAGTGCTCGGGTCTCAAACCCAGGCTGTTGGCTTTCCAGCCAATAAGCCTCATGTCTTAACTGAGACACTGCGCCACCCCGTTTCTGTCCATATATTTGCTAAATAATTTTGAAAAAACACAGTGACCAATTCCAGTTGGAAAAATGGAATGAAATAATAGTGTGTTTTTTTAAACTATACTTTGAAAAACAGAAAGAATTATATTTATTGGATTCTGGAACCTGCTCATAGTAGAGCACTGGACTACCCTGTCCTTCTCTTGTTCTGCCTATTAAGTTACTTGGGAAAAGATTCTGTATCTATTAAATAGCTGCTGCCAGAGCAATAAAGATGAATTCATAATTTAAGATAAAGGCTTGATAAAGGTTCTTTTCTGAACCGTCTCCCACATGCTCATAGCAGAATACTCTGAATTCCATGATACTGATACAATAGTAAATGGGCTCATTCAAATTTGAATTTGCTTGGATACAGTCTCTTTACAAAAAAATGGCCATTGGGTAATAAAGTATCATTTTGAAAAGCACTGTAAATCCTCTGCAGTTCCCACATTTTACCCCATCTTAACCTCAAGACTCACTTTGCCTAACAAAGTTAATCTTGCATTTCTTTTGTTCTATTTTAAGAAGGAGTCTCATAAAAGGAGCTTGCCTAGTTAATCTCACCAGTCTAGTGAATTAGATTTCAAAGACTCAATTATGGAGGAATTATCTATGAATAGAGGCAGGAATGGGCTTCATTAAGTTAAGCCTGTAAATTAATATATATCCATTCCAAGGTCAGCTGTGGAGACCCTGTTCCTAACACAATACACAGAGTAGAAACCCCACATAGATTAAAATCCTTTTCACATAGACAGAACAATGTGCAATCTCTGAATGAGGTCTTATGCCCTCTTTTGAGCCAAGTCACATCAATATTAATCTGAACTGGCTCTTCAGTTGTGAACTGAATCAAAGGGAGTAACAAATGGGTAAGATTGTAACTCAAGGTCAACATAGGCCTAGAAATAATATCACCAATTAAGGTTCAACATACAGGCTCCAGGAGAAGTACAGGATAAACCAGGATAAATGCATGACTATTCTATTAAATAAGTTAGTGAAAAGGAAAACTTTCCAAACTGGGTTGTCAGAGCCTTATGGAAGGTCAGAAATCAGAAATTTTCCACAGAATGACCATTTGCTGGATGTTATCCATTCCCACTTATCGTCCTAGGAGATTACTCAACCTCTTTCAAAATCAGGTCAGGTGTTCCTTTGAGGGACTAAAAATCCCCAAGCAGCCTCTGAGTCTTCAGGGCAATTTCTTTAAAAATGGTTTATTTTTCTGGTACTAAAAGCAGTTTCTCATGATGTAGCTTAAGGTACATTTTTCCCTCTGAAGAAAGACTTAAGGATATTAACTCTTGCTCATGAACACATTCAGTAGATCTTTTGCACCTAATAGGAAGGGTTTGATTTCTATATACCAATTATGTGAGGTTCCAATAGAAGGTATTGTATTGTGTGCAACGTATAATGGGGATGGTTATCTGGGCAATACTGATACTTTATAAAGGTAGTCCTTGATTTACAACCACAATTGAGCCCAAAATTTCTGTTGCTAAGTGGGACATTTGTTACGTGAATTTTGCCATATGTTACAACATTTCTTGCCATAGTTGTTACACGAATCACAGCATTCGTTAAGTTAGTAACAAAATTGTGAAGGTGAATCTGGCTTCCCCATTGACTTTGCTTGTCAGAAGATTGCAAAAGGGGGTCACATTAGCCTGGAACACCACAGCCGTCATAAATATGAGTCGGTTGCTAAGCGTCTGGATTTTGACCATGTGACCTTGGAGTGGAGGGAATGCAACGGGGTAAAGTGTGAAAAACGGTCAAAAGTCATTTTTTATTCAGTGACATTGTAACCTTCAACAGTTACTAAATGAACTGCTGTAAGTTGAGAACTTATTGTGCCAGAAAATAATTATTGAGTATTTCATAAATCAACTTTCCTTCCCCCCACTTTTTTTTGCTAGTAGAACAACAAGAATACTTGTAATAACACAGACGTTCTTTCAGCCTTCCTGGATACTTCCAAAACAAAATGCTTTGCCCTTCATAGCCTCCTTCTTTGTTGAGATCAGTGAAAATGCTTTGTGTCTCCACTAACTGCTGAATGAATTACATTGTTTAATGCCCTTCATGGTTCTTGGATTCAAGTCTATTATGGCAAAATTAGATGCATTATAATTATTAAATGCTGGCTAAAGGTAGTATTTATTGCTCATGTTATGGACAAGCCTCTGGATGACATATAATTTCATAAGTGAAAAGTTCCAGCTAATTGCAGGACACTACTTTTAAACCTTATGCCAATAACTTCTGGAAAGATTTTGTGCAAGGCCGGATGTATGGGAGGGAAACATCCCCTCCCCCCGCTTTTAAAAAAGAAATTAAATGGAAAATTCATCTGTTTGTTGGCTTGAATTTGCTTATTTGTTAACAGACATTCCAGTACTGTCTAGAAGGGTGAGGCTGTTGGTTCCCTGAAGTCTATATTTCTGTAAATAAGACAAGAAACTAGAATAAAGGATTTCTGGACAGTTCCTTTATTGTTGTTTTGGAGAAACTCACAATGTGGGAAAGGTTTACTAAGAACTGAAATGTTCCTGGAGTTAGCTTCGAGCACAATGGTGTGGCGGCTCTAACTGTTTCAGCTAACAGAAAGGGGAGGAAGAAGATATTAGGCAAAGTGATTATGAAACACACTGAAAACATCAGACAAAATATTTTTCCCATCTATAGATGTGTGTTAGTCTGTGACTCCCATCATCCCAAATCAGCACAATTGTGGTGGTATACAATACATGACACAGTAAAGCTGATATAACCATTAAAAAGAAGGGCTCTGGACATGGTGGCAATCTTGGGCAGAGTTCAGATATAATTATTCTTCTGTGAGACAAGAAGGGGACATTTGGTTAAGGTGGAATATGTTACAGTCTCATTAACTTCTCTGCAGGTTTGACTAGTATCGTAATTGACATAAACCATATTGTTTTACATTTTACACATGTAATTTCTTTTATGTTTGGATCCTCCATAAACCATGATGCTTATTTTATGGCAAAGATAAACAGGTAGTCCTCGGCTTAAAATAGTTCATTTAGTGACCGTTTGAAGTTATCATGGCATTGACTGATGACTGTTTCTCACATTACGGCCATTGCATGGTCACGTGATCAAGATTTGCATGCTTGACAACTGGCCTGTGTTATGACTGCAGTGTCCCAGATTCTTGCGATCCCCTTTTGTGACCTTCCCGCAAGCAAAGTCAATGGGGAAGCCAGATTCAATTAACAACTGTAATTACTAACTTCACAACTGCAGTGATTCACTTAATAATGGCGGCAAGAAAGGTTGTAAAATGGGGCAGAGACTCACTTAACTCACTTAGCAACAGAAATTTTGGGCTCAATTGTGGTTGTTGAGGATATTATATTATATTAACTCTACAGCTTAGGTGTAATATTAACCATATTTACTTGTTAGTTTGATCGTAACTGGCCCAGGTCCTCGTGGGGAATTGTTATAAATAAAACGTTTGCAATTTGTTTATTGTAAGAAATTTTTACATTAAGGACTTCTTATTGAGAGTTGCATTTAGGTGAGAAAGAAATCAGTCTTATGCTCATTAACAAAAACGTAAACCTTGTTTAACTCGGTTTTGGAAGTTACGTTGTAATTCTGGCATGTGTTTCAAAGAACTACATTTGATGGGATTTATGTATTTAATAGGAAAGTAAATAGTTAAATATTTGGCAATATTGTCATTATTTGGTCTGTTCTCTTCCAGCAGCAATTGTACTGTTGTACTGTTTTGGAATCAATATATATCTAAACATGCCACTAAAATGCTGCTTCTTAGTGCTACTCTACTGTTTTGGAATCAATATATATCTAAACATGCCACTAAAATTAAGCATTAAAGAAGCACCCAAGTCTCCTATTAAAAATTATGTCAGCAAACAAATCAATTTGAAAATCTATCTTAAATAAAAATGAATGTGCTGCCTGGTAGAACAAAAGAGAATACAGAGGCCCCTTATTGAACAGACACTGAATGGCCATATTTGACAGGGATTTCCAAAGCATGGGAGCAAACTCTGAGGAATCATAAGATTTCATTAGATGTCCTTTTGATACTACTTGTAGCTAAAGAAGGCCTTTCCCCAAGGATCTTAACATTCACATCAGGATTTAAAATTTTGTACTACCAGTTCTTGGGCGTAGCTTGGTGGGCGCGGCAGGGGACGGATACTGTAAAATCTCCATTCCCACCCTGCTCCAGGGGAAGGTTACTGTAAAAATCCCATTCCCTCCCCACCCCACTAACCTGCTTTCCAGCTCTGTTCTCCTGTGCAGGGCAACAAAAGAAGACCCAGCTAATCAGCTGGGACTCGGGAGGCAGAGAATAGATGAGGTGGGGCCAGTCAGAGGTAGTATTTGCCCGTTCTCCAAACTACTCAAAATTTCCACTACCGGTTCTCCAGAACTGGTCAGAACCTGCTGAATACTACCTCTGATTCACATGGAAGATTATGGTCTTTCAAAAAACTCACCACATAGGGCATTAACTGGAGTTCTGAATTTGCCCAGGAATAGTTTATGTTCATTTGACAAATGCATTCTATAATAAAGATATTATAACAAAGGCTTCTTATACTTAAATAATATAGGTTAATATGTTAATAATCTAGTTGAAGGGTTTTTTTTTTGACATTTTTGGAACTCTTTTCAAAGTTAATCCCACAAACTATGTATTACAGGGATCCGAAAGAATTTAGATAGCATATCTATCACTATGGCTACATTTGACATTGCAGGAACTAGCCCACACTATGAATTCACATGGCTAGCCAGTGCCAAAACCCAGGTTTTCAAACCAATGTTGTAAACATGAATTTGCAGTATGGAAAGCATAATCCCATATAAGATAAGTAGAATCCCTATTCCATAAACTATCTTTAACCAGAAGCATGTTTTTTGTCTGCATTAAGATTCAATTTGTTCACTCCCATCTGGTCAATTTTCAAGTGTGAACACTGATTTAGGGTTTGAAGATCTGTCTGGGATTTAGACGGGAAAAAAAAATCAAGATGCAATTGTTTTATATCTTACCTGTAAATCTTTCAACATTATAGAGTGATACAAGTCGCAGGCAGATATGGCACTTGAAAAGAAAATTCCAGAGTTTTCAGCTCTATGAATTAAACCCTCCTGGCACAGGAATTGATCCATTAACCACAGCAGCTTCAATTTTACATCAATCAATGCAGAAAGCAGTATTGTGAGGGTAAAAAAAGCATTGCCTTATTGTTATCAGTCCTGATGGCAGCTTTAGAAGACTACTGTTCCCCAGGGTGCAATGAAGCAGTGGAGCAACGCACATATAAATCTAAATTCTTTACAGGGGATTCAGTGCTATGCAAACTGGCTCACGTGTATGAGCTGGCTGCTTGTTTTCTCAACTCCATTTTCTCTATATTCCATGGCTGTTTAGACTAGAGAAACTTCACCAGCCTTTTGTAGCATTTTAAAACTATGAGGACTTTAAGAGGAGGGGGTTTAGGATTGAAATGGCAAAAGTATGTCACTTCTGCAACCATTACATGTGCTAAACAGGGCCAGTCACTGAATAGAAAGTGAAGAAATATCCATCCATTGTTATTTTAGCATGAATGTTCTTTGCAGGTGTTCATTCTATAGCTTATTTTTAGAAGTTAGAATAAGGTTAATTTGATTGTGCTAATGAATAGTGGTTGCTGGAATTGTATTCTTATGTTTGATTTGAAGACTTGCAAGGTTCCAGAAATTTCAAAAGTTTGTATATATCTGTATTGCAAAGATAACATATTTCGACTAATTTTTCCAAAAACTAGAAATTGGTCCAAATATGTTTTCCTTCCTTTCCTTTCCTATACAGATGTATAAAAACTTTTGGATTGGTAGTTATGAGGTTTACCCAATGACAGCTACACCAGCAATGGAATAATAGCAAAATAGAAACAGATTATTTTAATGATTATCTTCCCTAAACTTTCCAGCACCATCAACTCTGTTTTGTCCCTCCAGAATAGATCTGTGAAATGCATTATAACTGCATGAAAGAGCTGCTAAAATATCATATCCTAATAATCTCGTAATACTCACTATTGGACTTCTGAGCACTGATAATAAATAAGACAATAATCTAAAACATTTTCAACCAGCCTGTCTCAACTTGTATTCTTTAAAACAAATGACTCTCCAATGTTGGTTTGAAAACCTTAGTGATGAAGCATGTACAACCTCAGGAAGCATACTGTTTCATTGCTTAATAACTCTGATAACAAAAAAATTCATCTATATTTTGAATTTGACTATCTTTCTGTAAAGCTTCCACCTGTTGGTTCTGATATCAGATGTCAGATGTCAGCTGAGCTACTGTAACTTTGATCATCTTCAGCTGTTGGTCATGCTGCTTGATAAGGGATATTGTATTAATTCATAAATTAGGCATGCTAATGGGTGAAGCTTGGTGTGTGTGTTTGTCAGAGAGGAAAAGAAAGAGGAGGCCTTTCAAATAGGTTTTGAAATCCAACTATACGCATCATTATCCAATCAGTAGAAGAGTTGCTATCAGAATTGGCCTGATCTACAAATAGAACTTCAAAGTAATAAATTATCCAATTGTTACTAAATTGGGCTAACTTATGCAGCTATTGGACACAAATGATTGTACTGCAAACCTTAACAATTCTTGGTGGCAATTGACTACATTCTTTATCCCTTTTGAAATTGTGAGAAAATTACCTAAAATTACAATTTTTACCCTAGCGATCTGGGTAGCTACCAAATAATGAGCTATTCAGAAGCATTTTTAAAAGTCCATTTTAAATCATTTCAGGGAAAGTTTGCACACGAATTAAGTGATGATCCCAAGGCAAATTCATTCATTTAGTCAGAGATCTAAAGGGAGAAGAACAGGGATGCGGGAGGCTCTGCTAAGAAGCCAGATCTTCAGACTTGTCTCTCCCCTAGCCTTTTACCCAGCTGCAGTTTTTTTTTTTTTTTACAGCAGCAGAAGAAAAACAAAACCATAGGCAGAACCTACTGAGAAACCAGCTCTGTTGGCTTTCACTTCTCACTGATAATCCAGATGCTTGCATTAGGATGTAACCACAGCAGAGAGAAAACATTGGATGACTCACTGATTGATCAATGACAGTTTTGGGATCTTCTCCACAGTCTCTTTCTATACCACCAAAATGTCAACAAAAGCCAACAAGATCTAATTTTATTTTCACAATGCGGTATTACCTTGCTGTGAGATATAGCACTATAAGGTACTGATGGATTTCTTGTTATTCTTGTCTTCCTTTTCTTTCCACATATCCTATTTTTTTCTTTTGTATATAATGACTTTTCAGATTGTGTGCCTGAAGGCAGAGAATGTTGCTTTTTATTGATCCTTAAGCCACTTTTCATCTGATGCATCAAGGTTTTAATTAAATACAATAAAATAAACTTCTGTCCTTCCTCAACATGCTTCTTGTATATATTGGAACATACTTTCTATCAGACTCAGCTAGCATAACCACAGTACAAGTTATGCCCGCCTAAAAAGTACCTTTTTACAAAGAAGTTCTGCTTAAGTATTCTGCAAAGAAATATGAATCCCTTATGAACTACCTAGTACTACCTATTGGCATTTCCTATTGGTCTGTTTTGGCTTTAACTCCAAAGTATCAGCATTTGACTAGAGAAGCATTCTCTGTTAAACATCTTTCTATGTGAGGCAGTTACAAACAGTGAAGAAAGCAGAGGTGGTATTCAGCAGGTTTTGACCAGTTCTGAAGAACCGATAGTGGAAATTTTGAGTAGTCCAGAGAACTGGCAAATACCACTTCTGACTGGAGATTTTACAGTATCCTTCCCCTGCCACTCCCACCAAGCCATACCCACAGAACTGGTAGTTAAAAAAAAATGGAATCCCACCACTGGAGGAAAGCAACACTTAAACATCTGTTTTAAGGTTACACTATTTAATTGGCAATCTTGAAGGAAGCCAGGCGTTCCAAGTTAACATTCATTCTTGAAGGCCATTTCTGAACTCCTTTACATTCCTTTCTCCTCCTGCTATGCCAACATCCTGTTTTCACTATTTTTTCCAAGGCTAATAGAGCTGTGGTATCTATAAGTAAGATATGAAGGAAACCTAGTTGGTTAACCCCAGCATCAGAGACACAAGAATTTCTGAATGAAGGGCCCATTCTTACTTTATATACTTATTTATGTGATTTATAGACAACCCTACTGTCATGTCTCTTATCAGGCCTATCTACCATTAGCAACATTCACAAGTGCAATCTTTTTCAGGTTTACTTATAAATAAGTTCATTTACATTCAGTGAAGCTTAAATAATCACATATAGGATTGCAGTGCAAATCTTTTAAGAAGCTTTGTAGACTCATGGAGGTTTACTCTCTACTGGCAGTAAATTCCATAAATTAAACAAGTTGTAAGGAAAAAAATCCTTTATTTTGACATGACTGGCAATCGGTTTCTTAAGTACTAGGGGTTAAATACGATTAAAATCAAAATTAGTCTCTGTGTTTAATTAAGTATTAACGGTGGCATATGTGGATTTCTGCTCTTCCCGGCTTGGCCTCTTGAATACAAAAAGAGAAGGGAACACTTTAAATATGAAACAGTAAATAAAAAATACCCAGGAATATAGGAGAAATACACATGGGAGAAAAGCAATCAGAAAGTACTTTGTGAACACAGAATCAAAACACAAAGTGCTACTCGTTGCAAAATCATGAGTAAGATATTACTGATACAATACATAATTTGTTTTACTGGAATTGACCTGGGCCCTTCTACAGGTGGCCCTTGACTTACAACAATTCATTTAGTGACTGCTCAAATTTGCAACGACACTGAAAAATCTAACTTAAGATCATTTTTCACAATGATGAGCTTTGCAGCATCCCCATGGTCATATGATTCAAATTTGGGTGCTTGGCAGCTTGGTCATATTTTTGACCGTTGCTGTGTCCCAAAGTCATGTGAATACCTTTTGTGACTTTCTGACAAGCAAAGTCAATGGGGAAAGCAGATTTACTGAACCCCTGGGTTACTAACTTATCAATGGCAGTGATTCACTTAACAATTGTGGCAAGAAAGGTTATAAAATGGGGCAAAACTCACTTAACAACTATCTCACTTACCAACAGAAATTGTGGTTGTAAGTTGAGAACTACCTGTATATATAAAAATGTTTCACTTGAAACTTGGTGACAAAAGTTTATGAAAAGGACCCAGTCCTGGTCAGATCCTTTTCTCTCTCTTTATGGTGCAAGGCCAGAAGATCATGGATGGGATTCAGCCGGTTCGGAGTGGTTCGGGAGAACTGGATGTTAAATTTACATCTGGTTTGCTGAACCGGTAGTTGAACTGACTGGCTGGCCCTGCCCACCCCTCCCCTTCCAGGAGTCTCTACGCAGCCTGTTTTGGGTACAGGTAAGTGCAATGTCTGTGCAGAGGCTCTGGGAGGGGAAAAACAGGCCTTCCAGAAGTCCAGAAAAGGGCCTGTTTCTGGCTTCCAGAGGGCCTCCGGATCCTGGTGGAGGCCATTTTTGCCCTCCCATTCTGACACAGTGAGAAATATTGGAGAGATGGATCTATACCTTTTGATGTTGCTTGCAACTGTGTTGGCAAATGTACACAAACTGTTTGATTGTGCCTAGATTTGGGTCCACCTCCCATGTGCTAAACAGTCTTTCAACCTTGTGGGGACAATTTGTCTCCATGCTGCCAGATATCTTTGCTTTATATCTAATAAGTTTGCTTTAAAAATAAATAAATATAATAAATATAAAATAAATAAATAAATATAATAGATATAAAATAAATAAATATAAAAAGACATGCTCCACAGTTTCAACCTCAGCTCTGTCACAGAAGCATGGCCACTCGTTAATCGGGTGCCTCTTAAATCGCCCATCCAGTAGTGCTGAGGGCAAGACATTAAAGCGAGCTAGGGAGAAAGCTCTTCTATACTTGGGAATGGTTAGAGTGTAAAAATAGGAAGCCATCCTCAGTCTGTAATTATTAAATTGGCTGAAGATCAGAGGGGAGCAAGTTTTGTTAGCTCTTGCTCATAGATATTGCAAGTCAATGTCCACAAGCCATTGGACTACCCTAAATTGGGCATCCTTAAGGCCATAATCTCCCAGAGCATTCCCCCGTAAAACCTAGCAGGTGTAATTTCTTCATCAGCTCCCTCTCCCAATGAGAAATATGAGAGTCAGCAAACGCTAGGGAGAAGTAGCTACCAGGAACTGCCAGAAAGAGCACCTGAAACCACCATTTAAAGGTGTTAATCCATGCCATACATTCGACTGATCGAGTGCCCAGTTCCAGGTACATCAGGGCAAAACCAACACAAGGAGGAAGACCCAGAAGTTTTCTAAGAAAGACAGCCTAGGTTCTTTCAATACAATCCTTGAAGTCCGTATCCATATGGGAATTCCGTAAAGAGTTTGAGCCAAAGTTTTGGCTTTGTAAATACGCAGAGCAGAAGGAATAAACCTTGGGTATAAAAAAATCTTAAAATCTGCTGGTGACTACAGGAGGCCGAATTCAGCAGCTGGGTTCAATGTCTAGCCCAAGCACCGGTGTTCTGAAATTGAATATCTAAATACTTAAAATGGAAAACCTGCTTAACAGCATTACCACTGATAGCCCAGTTATAGAATTTCTGGGCTCTAGAGAACACTAATAGTTTGGATTTGTCATAATTAATGGACAAGTGGTTCTCAGCACAGTAAGACCCAAATGCAGAAAGTAATCTTTTCAGACCTGGCCTTGACAATGAAAGGAGGGCTGCATCATCAGCATAAAGGAGAAGCGGGATCTTCGTAGTTGACAGCTTTGGGGTGTGGGACTCAATATGTCCAGTGTGAAAGGCCAAGCCAGATAAGAATAAATTAAACAAAAGAGGAGCCAGAACACAACCCTGCCTTACTCCATTCTTAATCAGGATAGGATTAGAAAGTTCTCCCCGCAAACCACACCTGACTTGACTAGAGGTCTGGTTGTACAAGGATCTAATTAGGAACAGAAGACGTCTATCGATAGAACTTTTGAGCAGTTTTGACCAAAATAGTCCCCTAGGAACTGAGTCAAACACTGACTTTAGGTCGATAAAAGCAGTAAAAAGTTTGCCATCTGGTATGGTAGTACGTATATTTATCGACCAGGTGCGCTAAGACAAAGCAGTGGTCCAGTGTAGCACAGCCCGCTTTAAACCCAATCTGTCAATAGTTAATGATTGGGCTTGGTTTGTTTGCTAAGTATTTGATGACTCCTCTAGCAGTCCCAGAAGCCTACCTCAGAGCAAGCTCCACTGCTGGCCCATGTCCTGCTGACTTTCCGACTGCCTGTGAAATAGTCCAGCTGATTAGCACCCCAAAACTCAGGAGTATCACCAGAGCCACAGCAGCTGCCTCCACCAGGGCCACCAGAGGCAGTTCAAGCTGCGTGGCCAGCAGACCAGAGAGCGGAACAGAGGAGCTGGCAATGCCCAGGTTATTGGAGGCGCGGAGTGCAGTGGAGAAATGGGAAAATGCAGTCTTGAATTAAGTCCAGAAGAGAGGAGGTTGGCCCATCTCTCCTGCTGAGACGCGCCAAGCAGAGCCCAGAGATGGCTGGTGTCCCTTGCAGCTGGCAACAAATGAGTATATACTACAGTTGCCTAGATTATGGATACAGAAAGATCCAGAAAACTTTAACTCTGTAATAAATTGATATTCTATGTGCTACCTCACAAACCTCTTGTAAGGAGGCTGATTTTTAACATTTATTTAATATTGTTAAGGGCTTCTGGACGAATGTCAAACCCTGGTGACTTATTAATCTGTAATGTGTCAGTTAGCTCCTAAATGTCATCCTTTGTTAAGTGAATTGGACTTGATTTGATTAGTTGATTAGATACACTTTCTGAAAGAAATGGTTGATATGATTCTTTCCGTGTTCAGTGATGGCTAAGGTTGGAAATTAATTTAGCAGTGCCCTTAGCATCCCTTAAAACCATTTTTCCTTTATTATTTTATTGCCTTTTCCTGACTTTTCTGGATGTTCTTTAATAAATAAATATTGGTTTAATATCTTGATCACTTTTTGTTTTGGCTTTTTTGTAATTTGTATATCCGTGTTTTCTGTATTTGTCCCTTTAATTCTATTTAATAGGTCTGGGCAAACTTTCAAAGTTTCACTTCAACTCAGACCAATTGGGAGTATCAAATCAGTTCATCAAATTGAAATCACACGAATTTTAATTGATTTTCCAAATTAGTTTAAATATTTGGAGTTGGGCCCAGTTCACCCAACTCTACGACTTAGCATGTTGGTATCTTTGGAAATTTGTTTCTTTTCTTTTTAATCCATGCTATGCATTTTATCTCAACAGTAATGTGATGCATGAAAGTACTTGCAATGATATTAATGTTTCCCGGAGGCAGCAGAATTTCAGTCTTTCCACTTACCTTATTTACTGGACAGGGTAACAGACTCTTCCACAACTGATAGTTAAAAGAAGTTGTATTAGAGTTTCTAAGCAACTGACCAATGCCATTTGTGTCTCCAATTTGATAATAATAAGGAATTCAGATCTCTAATGAGATCCTATATTTCACACAATAACGACCTCAGTTATCACAGCATTTGCTAAATTCACAAGCCATTTCCAACGGAGAGTAATTCTAGCCTGCTGTCAGCCATGTCTCAGCCTTACCTGCTGCAGTTTGCAATCTGCAGGTTAAGAGACAATAGGAAGTCACCACCCATCATTTCCCAATCAAATGCAAGAGACATGATAGCCATGAAGATGCAGATTCTTTTCCAAGTAGAGATGCAAGCAGAAAAGATCTTTATTTTCAAAGAGGTCTAAGAAAGGATTAAAATAAATAGTTATGACCCCTCACCATCACCGTAAACTCTGGGTGGGATTCAATAGGATAAAAAAGAAACCCAATACAATGAATTACATCTAATGAACAAATATGTATTATGGGCAACCCATAATTTCACAAAACTGCTTTAACCTGTATGTAAAAACAACAACATTGGATCCCTGAGAGGAGAGCATCCCCAGTATGTGGCTACCCCACAAAAGACTTGACATTTAATCACTATCCCAAGCACCTTGTGATGGGGACATGATCCACAATAGGCTGGCTCACAATCACAGATTTAGTTGTGAGAACTTTAAGGCTTCACCAGACTTCATCACTATTTTGCTATTAGTAACAAGCAATTGACACCTCATGCTGTAGAGAGGTGAGATACCACTTAGATAACCCTTTATTAGGGGTTATCTCTCATCATGGGGATTCTATTGCTAGCTAGTCTGCCCAGTGTCCATCTAATGGATACTTCTGGAAATTATCCGATCAATTCAAACTCTCCCCACCCACCCCCTGCAGCCTCACAACTCCTAAAATTGGCTTCTAAAGACTAAGAGTCTTTATGAAGTAGATCTGGCCAGGATAAACACAGGGAGTAGCAAGAAAAGGAGAGCCAAAGCCAAGGTGTGTTGCTGGAGCAGAATTCCATTTGTGTAATATCATGGCTACTCCCTTTGTACCCATTCTAGTGATTGGTTTAGTACAAAGAAGCATTTTCTCCACAGGGCCTAAACTGCTAATATTGTTTTGGAATGACATCTATGAAAAGTTGTTGAATTTTATTCCAATGCTAGCACGCAAGCATAGCTGAATCATCTAGATCCAAGGATGCATTTCTTTTCACTTCAATAGGAAGAAAAAAATGCATTAACATTTACCTTAGATATGGTAATGATGAGTGTTTGATGCATTGCCAGTTCACAAAATCCAATCAGTATCAACTAGTTAGCAAGAAGTGAAACTATCTGTATTGTTTTGATATACCCACCTATATACATACCATGAACCACATTTAAAGAGTCAACATTATTAAAGCAAAAATGTGTATTAGAAAAGTCAGCCTTTGAATAGGGATGTGAACTACGCACTATAAGGATCTTGTTATTTGGTAGTGATGGTTGTCAAGGCAAGCAATTTGCAAATAACTGAGAAGTGGTGAAATATGCATAGTAGTTAGATTTTAAAAGTTATTATCTAGTACAGATGCCCATCTTGACCACTGATAATGTTCTTTTAGTAAACCCAAACTATAGAAGTCAGCAATTAATTTTTGCTGACTTGTAGAACAAGGCAAGCAATTTGCAAACAACTGAGAAGTGGTAAAATATGCGTAGTAGTTAGATTTTAGAAGTTATTATCTAGTACAGATACCCATCTTGACTACTGGTAATGTTCTTTTAGTGAACCCAAACTATAGAAGTCAGCAATTAATTCTTGCTGAAATTTATCTACAGCTAGAACAATACTAGCATCTGCAGTGACTTGCATTGAGTTCAGTAACTTGTTTCCAAAAGTTGTTGTCTGAATCATAGGTACTAGATCAGGAGTGTAAAATTCTATCCCATTGTAGGCCATATCAGGATTTGGCCCATGATCTGCCTGTTTGACATGTCTGTATTAGATTGTTGACCCAAAGTAAATCTTGAGAGGGTTTTTTTTTCCTCTATTTTATTCAGAAGAGACTGAATATATATTTATCAGCTGACTTTGATGAGTCAATCTGATTTACTTAACTTGCAGAAATACACACTTACCTGAAATTAATGGATATGAATGTCTATGGTGATTCTCAATCATCCAGGTCACAGTTGCCCCAAGGTGCATTTTCCATAAGGCAGCTGGACTTTCTTGGTGTTTTTTTCTCTCAAAAATAAAAAAATAAAACCCAAGAAAGTCCTGTTGCCTTATGGAAAACACACATTAGGAAGTGGATGTATGGGATTTATGTATTTCAAAAAGATATAATTCCCCAGCTTACAAAAATGTAATGCAATAATAAAATAAAAAAACATGGTGCACGATAAATCAAGCAATAAGCATTTAGTATCTCAAAAGTGCTTTTTCAAAAAAAAAAACTGGACTTTCTTTGTTCTTTTTAAAGATGTTTTGCTTCTCATCCAGGAAACATCTTCAGAACTTCAGAAGATGCTTCTTGGATGAGAAGCGGAACATCTTCAAGAGAAAAAACAAAGAAAGTCCAGTTGCCTTTTGAAAAAAAACCTTTGGGACCATGACTTGGATAACTGAGAATCTCCATAGACATTAAGCATTGAGCATGAAAAAAATTAAGCAAGAACATGTTAAAAGTACTGAATGATATGAATGAATATTTCGTATCCACTTCTTAAATGGTGCTAAATGATAGGGCTTGTTTCAACTCCAGTAGCAATTTGAGGCCAATCATGACAAAAACAGGATTAGACATTGTCAACCACCTCTCTGACCAGATGCCCAACTGTTACCTTGGTAGTTTGAGCCTAAACTGTGAAAAATGTTATATGCTACGCTGAGGACTCAACAATAATTTGAGATGCACCATTTATTCCTTAGGGTGACTTATTCTGAGCCAGGTGCAGCTTCCAGATCCATCCTCAGAGGTTGTCCAAATAGAATAATCCTATTTTAAAACCACCAGCTCATGAATCACAGAGGCAAGAATGGTTTCTTCCTTATAGGAGCACATCTACTTTATTCGCTAAGGCTCCTTGTCGTTTATGGTTTGGGACTGGCAGGAATCAAGACTGGACAAACAAGGCTGAAAAGTTAATCCTTAAGGGGAAGTAGATTTTCATTCGAAATAGGCTATTTCTTGGAACCAGAAGGACGTTCCCCGGAATCATTAACAATTCTGCTTGACAGATTTGGTTATGTACAGCACCGAATCAAGCAAGGCTAAAAAAAAAATTACTAAAGGCCGTCAGATCCAGTTCCTGTCACTCCTCCCTCAGTACAATTTAAAAGTGAAAAGGCATCCTAATTGTCTTTTGTACTTAAAAAAGTTTAATACCAAATAACACATTCACGTCTTTGTCCTTGTCAAGTTACACTGTCAGTCTTCCCATAGAAAAGAATCAACAAATGGGGAATATTGTACAGAATAAATTTGCTTGAGATAGTAATCTTATTCCAACTTGCCTCAGAGCAAATCCTATTCAATATAGAGGCATTTATTTCCAGAGAGACTACGTTACCTCTTTTAAATAAAACAAAACAAAACAAAAAAGCTTATGGTTTGGCAATTACCAGGCATTCAACATTAGAGTAGTTCATGTGCCCCATAGCCATAATAACCTAATTTCTAGAAACCGATTCTTTCAGACAAAGCTTTTATATTGCATTCATCCCATTGGCTTCCCAGAACCAGACAGGTAGATAATACTACTAGTGCTGGCCAGCAAACATCCAGATAGTCATTCTAGTCATTCAACTCAAAGGCTAGAGTTATTGTCTTCTTTTTGCTGCCACCTGTTGTATCTAAATTGTTGCAGTCCAGATCTCCTAGCCCTGCAGGTGGTAGAGGAGATGTCATCTTCAACCTACGCACCTTCAATGATTTCTCACAGCTTCTTTGATTTATTTTTCTTACTTCAGGAAATGTGTTTAGGAAACATAAGATTAATACATGATATCTCCACTTGGTAGTGCTAAGAGCTCCCCATGAGCATCAACCCTGGGAAGTAAGATTTAAAGTGCTGATGAACCCTGTAGTGTAGTAGAGGGACTGCATCAACTCAGCATTCTCACCTGAATTAAGATGCCCCTCCCCCACCCCCAAGTCTTTTTTGTCTAGATAAAGCTGACTTATTTATTTGTTTATTTGTTTGTTTGTTTATTTGTTGAAATAATATAAAACTCAAGGTTTTATACTATGGTACATATGTGTTTCATGATTTAAAATAATAGAAAAACCATGCTACCAATTTTGGATGAATTCTGGATAGGAATTAGCAGGGAGTTAAAAAGGCTGGGGGATGCATTTGGTCCTATGGCAAGAAATCTCCAACTCTAGTTTTAAAGGAAGAGATTATCATTGAAACCATACGTAGTTTTGCATCTTAAATGACATTTTATTCAAATACCCAAGCAATGTGGATAGGGTTCTCTGTGATGTATGAACCAAGAAAAGGGGTTTACCAAGTAAATCATGCCTAAGCTAATGATAGGGAAGTATGGCCAGTTCAGATAGAGGTGGTATTCAGTGGGTTCTGACAGGTCCTGGAGAACCGGTAGCAGAAATTTTGAGTAGTTGAGAGAACTGGCAAATACCGCCTCAGACTGGCCCCGCCCCCATCTATTCTCTGGCTCTTGAGTCTCAGCTGATTGGCTGGGTCTTCTTTTGTTGCCCTGCACAGGAGAACGCAGCTGGAAAGCAGGTTAATGGAGTGAGGAAAGAATGGGATTTTGCAGTAACCTCCCCCTGTCATGCCCACCAAGCCATGCCCATCAAGCCACACACACAGAACTGGTAGTAAATTTTTTTGAATCCCACCACTGAATTCAGACTGCAGGTAGTCCTTGACTTATGACCCAAAATGAGCCCCAAACTTTTGTTTGTTAAGTGAGACATTTCTTAAGTGAATTTTGCTCTCCTTTGCCACAGTTGTTAAGTGAATAATTGCAGTTGTTAAATTAATAACATGCTTGTTAAGTGAATCAGGTTTTCCCATTGACTTTGCTTGTCAGAAGGTCGAAAAAGGAGATCACATGACCTGGAGACACTTCAAAAGTCATAAATTTGAGTCAGTTTCCAAGCATTTGAATTTGGATCACGTGACCACGGGGATGTTGCAATGGTCATAAGTGTGAAAAAAAGGCCATAAATCATTTTTTTCAGTGCCATTGTCACTTCGAATGGTCACTATTAGGAACTGTTGTAAGTCAAGGACTACTTGTATTGAACTACCTGTATCTACTTAATAAAAGAACCTAATTAAAATAACATTCTAGTTAATTGTATTTATTTTTGTGCTGATTTATTTCCCTGATGCTTTTTGTAAATGTTTAGATTAGAGTCTTCTAATATTGAAATGGTCTACAATGTGCTATTATTAGTAGTAATAATTCCTTGAATTGATGCCCTCTATCTGGCTTAGGCAACAGTTTCCAATTTCCCATTACCGTCATGCTCTAGTATAGTTTTATGACAAGAATTCTCTGGCCTGATTCAAAGATAAATAATTGTAAAACTAATAATGGAATGTTGTCCTCCTGTTGTTAAGTTATGGAATTCTCTGTGGGGAGCAGCAAGATAGACAGTGAGTTGTCTATTCATTATTGCACCTCAATGATTATCAGAAGCAAAGATATATTTGGTGCTCCTGGAGTGCTTGTCTTTATGGTTATTCATCAGTTTTTAAAGCAGAAATATTTAAAAGGAAATATCTGTTGTGAAATGGATGTTTGGGCCAGAACCAGAGGTGGTGTTCAGCAAGTTCTGACCAGTTCTGGAGAACAGGTAGCGGAAATTTTGAATAGTTCAGAGAACTGGCAAACACCACCTCTGACTGGCCCCACCTCTATCTATTCTCTGCCTTCTGAGTCTAAGATGGTCGGCTGGGTCTTCTTTTGTTGCCCTGCACAGGAGAACGGAGCTGGAAAGCAGGTTAGTGGGGTGCGGAGGGAATGGGGATTTTGCAGTATCCTTCCCCAGGAGCAGGGTGGGAATGGAGGTTTTACAGTTTCCTTCCCCTGCCATGCTTACCAAGCCACGCCTACAAAACCGGTATTAAAAATGGTTGAATCCCACCACTGGCCAGAACATAGCAGAACCATGGAATATCTGGCATAGAGATGCCTCGAATCATATTCCAGGTGTCAAATGAAAGAAATGGAAATCCTATTCCAGGTGTCAAATGAAATTGAAATCCTAACAGAGAATTTTCTCTTGGGGGTTTTAGAATTTTAAAGATCTTCAAATGTACCACTACATAGGTGGCCTTTTTACTTATGAAATGCTTTTCTCATGTCATCCATTTCCAGCCCCTCCCCTAAAATACTTTTTCTGGTGCCCTAGTGGAAGAACATTAACTAAGTTATCACTGATGGTAATCTCTGGAAAACTGATGACATGCCTAGCCTTGAAGGTTGTTTTTCTGCCTGTAAAATTTGCATGACAAAACATGTCTGGAACTCTTTATTGTTCGCTGTGGTCACAGGAGAAGACAGGTTTGCAAATTATCTTTTGACTTCAGAGATGGTATTCAGCAGGTTCTGACCAGTTCTGGAGAACTGGTAGTGGAAATTTTGAGTAGTTTGGAGAACCGGTAGCGGAAATCTTGAGTAGTTCGGAGAACCAGTAGCGGAAATTTTGAGTAGTTCGGAGAACCGGCAAATACCACCTCTGTCTGGCCCTGGCCACATCTAGTCTCTGCCTCCTGAGTCCCAGCAGAAATTTTGGACTAAATCGTGATCGTAAGTCGAAGACTACTGTAATATACTTTACAACATGGAAAACAGAAAAGGGTTGCATACATGACATACTAATTCAGTACGTTCCCTAATAGATGTCTTGTACTATGAAGACAAGCAGAATGTTAAAAAGTGCAATTTTTCATTTTATATAGATATAGGAGGGGATTATAGTTTTGCTTCATACAAAAGGTCCAAAAAAGTGACATACCCTTTAATGTGCAGCCTGGTTATATCAAAATGGGTCTATTTGGAGATTATTGTAAACCTGTGTGGTCTGCTTACACTGAAGTGTAAGCGCAGCGACTATGGTCTATACATCATATTTTATTTTTATTTGCAAAACCAGTCACCTGTGCCTTCATGGTTAGAGTAAAGAATAGCTTAATTCATTGGGCTTGCATATTTGGGTGCAAGAATCCAGATAACCATGAGAAAAAAACAGCAAAGTCCTTTCTATAAATCTATCCAGTGTAGATTAAGATGTTAAGGGTAGGGAAGTCCGTTCCCATTTTTATAACTTTGTATTTATCATTCTGGGGCTGTAATCTGGAGGCAAAACTAGGCAGTGTGTCTCTAGTTTGACTGTCTGATGATCATGCTCCCCCCCCCCAACCTGGCTGTGTACAGAAAATAACACTTTGGGGGAGTGTTGTAAATAATATCTGGTGACTTGGTTTGCAAAGTTACCTAATTTGCAAGCAGAAGCAGCTGAACAGAAATATTGTTCTGCCCACACACAGAACCAACCCACCTTTGCTGCTTTAGTCAATTAGCTCTGGGTGAAGGAACAGTCAAGGTCCACTGAATGAGATATAGGAGGTTGCTACCTGAACAGTCCTGCAAGTGCTGGGCAGTGAGCCAGTGAAGCTTTGAAAAGGCAGTAGCTAATTAGCTGCAGGTTACAGTGAGGAAAAGTCATTCAAACCTAGAGTCCCTACAGCCAGGGACAAATGAAAGCAGATGGGCCTTCCAGGTCTCTTCTGTTGGTTTCGCTTCTGGGCTTAATGCCACTGCATTAGCCTCACGACTTGCTTTCACTTACCATTTTATAATGTAATTTAGCATGCCTTGCTGGAATGTGTTGTAAACATGTTGAAGCAAATGTAAGTAGGGGTGCTAAGGCAGGCTGGAGCAATAAATGCTGAGAGAGGGGAACTTCCCTCACCATCTTCTTTGAAAGGACATGTCCAGGTTTGCAGTTTCAAAATTCACTCTGAACTTTACAAACCTATCCAGAGCTTTCCAGTTATTGGGGCCCCCAATTCTCAAACCCGGAACAGTGAAACAGAAAATGCAAATAGGGATGATGGTTTTAAGTGATACTTTCTGTTCCCCATTGCTAACTCTGTGGTGCATGGATGATCAAAAAGGAATGAAGAAAATTGTCACTCTACCTGCAGATGTCGGGTATATCTTTGGTTTAACATGCTACTACTTTTGTTCTAAACTTTTGAAATAGGGTAACTCAACCTATCACAATCTAATTCCTATAATGCCAGGTAGCATGGACAACACTTAAGAAGGTCATCGACATAAATACATCTAGAGTTAGTTTCTTGTGATGGAATGTGCACTTGGAGAAGGAGTGGAGGGGAATTTCAGCAAAAGGACTGTGGTTTCTCAGAGAGGACTCAGACGCAGTAGATTCCATATAGAAACCCCAAATAAGAGACCATGCAGCTTGAACTGGGTGGGGAAGGAAGGAAGAGATTCAGTGTAGCCACATCTGAGAACAGTGATGGCGAACCTTTTTGTTGTGGTGTGCCAACACCCTGCCCCCCTGCACATGTGCACACAACCCCCCCCCCCTTACCTGCACTGTGCATGTGTGTGCCTCCCAGCTGATTTTCGGCCCATTTGAGGCCTGTTTTGCCCTCCCGGAGGCTTGAAGGAAGCCTCTGCAGCTTTGGGAGGCCAGAAAAATGGGCCTTCTAGAAATACCGGAAGTGGCCATTTTCAGTTTCCAGAGGGCCTCTGGAACCCGGGGGAGGCCATTTTCACCTTTATGGAGGCTCGAGGGAAGCCTCTGCATCCTTTGGAGGCCAAAAAATGGGCCTGTTTCAGCACTTCTGGTTTCGGCACTTCCAGTATTTCTGGAAATACCAGAAGTGCTGAAACGGGCCCATTTTTCAACCTCCAAAGGCTGCACAGGCTTCCCTTGAGACTCTGGGAGGACAAAAAAGGCCTCAAATGGGCCAAAAATCAGCTGTGCAGTGCAGGTAAGTTTTGCTGGGGCTTGTGTGCCCACACAAATGACTCTGGGTGCCACCTGTGGCATGTGTGCCATAGGTTCACCATCACGGCCCTAGAATAACCCAGGATATCTCTATTAGATTAGAAGGTTGTAGCTTTAGTCTGATGAGGTTCTGTCTACTGGGTGTAAACAGGTAAAGAACTGGACTCATTTTCATGTGTCATCTTTGGGCTTGGGTCTGACATATTTATTAAATCAGTATGGCTCCCAATCTCTCCAAGGAACATTAGGTGGCAAAACAATACAAAAATAAAATTGAAAACAATTGCAACACAAATACAAACATTAAAATACATAGCAGCTGGGGAAGGTATCAGCACAGACAGTGTCTAACACCACCAGGAAATTGACCCTTTTACAAACACAAGGCCCTAGGTTTGGGTGCTAAATGATCTGAAAGGACTAATAATACCTCATAGCACTTTATTTTAACCAGCAGTCTTACAGTTCATTAATCCTATAAAAGTCTAAACAGGCATATGGTCTGAGTTTTGCATCAGGCTAAGCCTTAATGTGATGTTTTCTGTGATGTGTGAACAACTGTTTGTAGACTGGAAACCATAGTATTAGGTTAGCTTTGGGTGAATCCAACCATTAAATATTACCCAAAAGAGCTGCTTAAAACAAACCATAGCTTAGCATGGTATGTAGATATCAAGGACATCTTCGTCCATGTTCAAAAATATAAGAAACCTGTATTTTCCAACATCATCAGAGGGCTTTTCTAATGCAACAATGCAAGCACCAACACTTAGAAATGTTTTATCTTCTCACCGTTCTTTTAGTCCACATCAAATAAACTTATTCTTCATTTTTCTTGATTCTGGATCCACTTTAGAAGTTTGGTTATAGCAAAAAGCAATTCATTACAAATGCCTACTAACTACAAACTGTACTGAAGCAGAAAGGAACTTTAGAATAGCATAACTCACAACATTCTTCAATAAATGCCCTGCATTCTTGAAGGCAAGGGAAGACATGTAGGTTAAAACTGGAAAAGGCATTAATCCATAAGCTTTTCTGGAAGAACAGGTGAAAATACCAGCATTTGTTTTGCCATTGAGTTTTGTTAACAGATTCAGCTCCAAAGAATATAGTCATGTCTTCATTTGCAGCTGACAACACTAAAATACTTTGCCAGTTTTATTTTATTTTTTCCTGCTGTATCCCTGAGTAGTGGCCTAATAGATTTAAATCATCCTACTGTAGTGTTTTCCCCCTTCGGTCATAGTATCCAAAGACAGTTGTAAGGTAGGTATAAAATCTCTTGTGTTTCCTTGCCCATTACAGTGGATATGAAGTCTAGTTACCTATAGTGGATGTGGCTCTTGGAGGCCATTTCACGCTGATGCAGGCATGCCCTTCTCTTTGGCCTGTGGTAAGCTTTCTTGTCCAGCTTTAGAGTTCCCTAAGCAGCTGGGTATAATGCTGTATTAAAATCATGCTAATATCAGACTGCCAAGCTGGTTCTTACTGGATTAGTAAAGGTAAAGGAGTATCTGCTGATTTTACTCTGTTAGTCATTGCCGACTGCAGGGGTGTGTGTGTGTTCATCTCTGTTTCAAGAACATTGAGTCAACGCTGTCTGAAGATGTTTCCTCAATCATGTGGCCAGAATGACAGCACGAGTGTTGGTGGTGCAGTGGTTTTAATGCAGTACTGCAGGCTATTTTTGCTGACTGCCGGCTGCCAGAAGTCTCACTGTCTCAAAGTTGACTCAGCCTTCCATTTTTCTGAGGTTGATAAAATGAGGACCCAGATTGTTGGGGGAAGTATGCTGACTCTGTAAACTGCTTAGAGAACACTGTAAAGTGGTTGATAAGTCTAAGTGCTATTGCTATCACAGAGAACTATTTCCTTTCCACTGAAGTGGTGCCTATTTGTCTACTTACATTTGCATACTTTCGAGCTGCTAGGTTGGCAGATGCTAGGGTAAGGACGGGAGCTCACCCCATCATCCAATGCCTGGGTCTTGAACCTGAATTATCAGCTTTTCAGCCAACAAGCCCAGCATCTTAAATGCCGAGGCACCACACTGCCCTTATTGATTTAGGGCAAGGCTTAAATAGAGTAACAGAGGAAAGACAGGATCAACTCCCTCTGCCCTGCTGAGCTGAGCCTGGTGGAAGTCAGCATATACTGCCTTAGGAAAAGAAAGAAAAGGAGAAAGAGTGAAATTTTAAATAAAACTCCTGCTTGTGGGCCAGATTCCGCCCCCCCCACACACACTTTATTCAGCTTCAGTGCCCACTGAATAGGTATAAGAGAAAGAGTACAGGAAAATGCCTGGAGATGTTAGGTAGAGTCCAGCAGCAAGACCAGAAATTCTCTACCTACAAATACAGGACCTATACTTACTTTTCACTCTGCAGTGGTTGTGTGTGGTAGAGAGAGAATGCAGCCAAGCCAGAAGAATCAACCAATTGCTTAGTTGATCATAGGCTGCATGTGCAAAATCAAGATGGCGGCACCTATAGGACTAAAAGAGAAGCAGGATAGAGATTGGCTGCGGGGTATGTGTATGCTGATGTCACGTGGGTATAATTTTCTGTTTATTCAACAAATAATGAGTGGAAAGCACTTCAATTCAGTGGTAGGGAAAGACCCTTGCTCAGAGAGTTTTGCTTGTAAAGCATACTTTAGTAAATTAATACTGGGAGTTTTTGTTCAGCAAATTCTGGAGGTCTTCCCATCCCTATATATATTTTTATATTGAGAATATTGCAACTTCCGGGATGGAAAATCTTTTGCAGAGGTCAGCTTAAAAGCATGTCCCAGCTGCAGCTTTAATAAATAGTTTAATAAATAACAAAGTGGATGGATCGCCATGATTTATAAAGATGTAAGCTGAGCTACGAGGATGATGTGAAAGGTTAATGTAAGAGGGACAGAACATCGTACATCTTTGCTCCTAAATACTGTCATATGGATGCATTCTTCAGAGGCCACTTTCTTACATTAATTAAATGGGTGCACTACTGCTGATTTTATTAGAAAAGATGAGTGAGTCTGTCTGAGTGCATTATGAAGGGACTTGAATCTTTGCCCGGAATACATAATGGATGCTTTTTTTAAAATTAGAAAAAGGGGGCAATAAGGTTTTATTTAATTAATATTTTGTCTATGTCTTTCCCTTGACTGTCTATTAAAAGACAGAAGTCCAACCAGCCTGAAGAATTTCCATGTTAATTCTGGTAATTTTCATCCTATTGCATGGAAGTTGCTTCAAGTTGGGAGAAATTTTCGTCTGTCCAGTTTCAATTGTCTATTATCTTTTCTCATTAAACAAAATTTCTCCTGTAGTTACTGATTGGAGTATGACACCAGACAAAAAAAAAATATATAATGATTTGAATTGAGATGAAATAAATACAATAAAATTAAGGAAGTTAAAAGAGGGGAGAAGCTATGTAGAAAATGTAAAATTGTAATAAGATATGGAATAGAATATAAAAATGAGCATGAACTTGAAATTGTGTCTGCACGAAGAAATGTAACCCGGGATTATGCTGCTTTCAAAAAAGATGTTTTAATTGTGTTTCTTTTCTTTTTGTGAAAACTCAAATAAAATTTACCAAAAAAAAAAAAAAAAAAGTTGGGAGAAATTTTGTCTGAAGTGTCAGTTTCCCACATTCCCTTCTCAGGATAGCATCCTATTAACAACAGCAGACCATTGGGCCAAGAATGAAGAAGAATATTTATTTATTTATTATGAAATGTATTTGCTGCCCATGTCATATCTAATAACTCCAATGTTAAATCCTCCTATTAAATGGCAGATTGCTACAAGACAGAGGTCCTTAAATTGGGGTGTACGTGTGTGTCAAGATTCCTTGGAGGCCCATGAATGTGGACAGGGAATAAAATCATTTCAGTTTCACTTATATATTACTATAAAGGTAGTTCTTGACTTGCAACAGTTCAGCACTGTGAAAACAGCGACATGACCATTTTTCACACTTATGACTGTTGCAGCATCCCTGTTGTCACGGGATTTACATTTGAATGCTTGACAGCTAGTTCATATTTATGACGGTTGTAGTGTCCTCAGGTCATGCTTTTGCCACCTTCTGACAAGCGAAGTCAATGTGGAAACCAATTCACTTAACAACCGTGTTACTAATTTAACAACCGCAGTGATTCATTTAGCAACTGTGGCAAGAAAAATAATAAAATGGGGCAAAACTCACTTAACAGATTTCTCACTTAGCAACTTAAATTTTGGGCTTAGTTGTGGTCATGCGTTGAGGACTACCTCCATTGCTTGTTGGTTATTTTTCAGAATATTTTGATAACTGAGCACACAGTAAATGGTTTCCTTTGTAATAGAGTCCATATCTAGGTATTTTACTTTATGCATTTAAATATATTTTTATGAGAAGAGGTCCATAGGTTTCACCAGCCCCGCATCAAAGGGAGAGTAAAGAGCTCATGCTGTAGAAGAATGCCTTTCTTACTACTGAGCATAATTAAGGAATGTTAGGAAGCTAAAACATATAAAGAATGGTTGCTGGGATTGGGTATGTCTAGTCTAATGAAAAGAAGGACTAGGGGTGACATGATAGCAGTGTTCCAATATCTCAGGAGCTGCCACAAAAAAGAGGGAGTCAAGCTATTCTCCAGAACACCTGAGGGCAGAACAAGAAGCAATGTGTGGAAACTAATCAAGAAGAGAAGCAACTTAGAACTAAGGAGAAATTTCCTGACAGTTGGAACAATTAATCAGTGGAATAACTTGCCTCCAGGAGTTGTAATGCTCCAACACTGGAGATTTTTAAGAAGAGATTGGACAACCATTTGTCTGAAGTGGTATAGGGATTCCTGGCTAAGCAGGGGTTGGACTGGTAGGCCTCTAAGATATCTTCCAATTCTGTTATTCTTTTCTAGTCTGTGTGTTCAGTTTGCTAAACATTCCTGGGATCCTTCCAAGGACTTCTCTTCATTAATTATGAGTTGGAGTTGAGCATTAACTGAACAGCCTGAATTCTCCATCCAAAACATGATTCTGACCATACATGGGTGTCTCCCAATCGTACTCCCAATCATACTAGTTTCTCTTTCCTAAGGCAAAGCATCACAAACATTGCAATCATGATTGCTCTGAAGGAATGATGAAAAGAATTACAAGTATCTCATAGATGTGTACAAAGATATGATAATAACGGCTGCTGTGTTCTTTTCACAGGGCAAGCATGCTAGGTTATACTGCATAGCAAAATCTATTTCTTAAGCAGTTGAAATTCAGGTTAGTCTGGTTCTGGTGCGGCTTAACTGCCAAATTTTAAATATGTACGTTCATATTGCAAACCAGTCAGGAATCATGTGAAAACTGGTTCTTTGGTTGAAAGAACTTTCCTGTTAATTCTGAGAACCGTGATTTCCTACTTCTCTCATTCTTACACTCTTACATTTCTCAAACTCTTTTTTTTTTCATTCCCTCTGGCTATTATTTAAGTAATTATTTACTTTTGGCAATCTGGTGATGGCACACCCATTCTTCCCATCATCTAAGGATGGATTCCAAGTCACCATTTGGGAATTGCTCTTCGTCAGTAAGCACACACACACACACACACACACACTCTTTTCATAACAAATGTCACAGAACACATTATATATTTTCATAACCTAAGAAATGAGGAATTGTAAACCCGCCACTTTTGACTGTAAGGAGAAGAAAGAAGATGAAGGTACCCAAATCCATCAATTGTCAGATTCGCATTTATGAGATTCCATGTTTATTCCTTGCTTGCTCCTTAAGTAGAGGTATATAAACTCAGATATAAAGAGCATACTTTGGCTCCCAAATCGTTTGGTGGAAACTTCCCTTGCACAATAGCCAGGTCCCGTCAGATGTGTCCCACCCACCCACCAAATCATGAATCAGCTCAAGCACAGAAACTCATCCAGTTATGGCAATCGAGGGCAGATGGGAGAAGGGGAGAAAAAGCTCAATGAACATCATTTTTCTGATGTTGGTCACTCCCTGACTTGGGAGATGAATTTGATTGCTATCATTGCTTCTGACTAAAGCGGCAGCTGGCAGTTCCTTCCACGCTATTTATTAATTAATTTTTTTAAGAATGAGGGGGTGAGTTAAGAGGGCTGCTAAACATGACAGTCCCAAGGTGGCTCTTCTCCTGCCTTCACATTTTGAATAACACTGCTGCCAAGTTTTAAAATTGTTATATGGCAAAAAAAAAAAAAGTGGGGGGGGGACAGTATTAAATACATGGTGATATTAACTGCATTGAAATAGTCATAATTAATTAGGATTGCCAATTAAATTACATGAGGTTTGTTTGTTTTTGTTTGGTTAGGAGGAGGTTGATATTTACAAACAGCTGAATGTACTTGTGCTATATGAAGTAATTCCTTGCAATATGTTAATGTATTTATTTTTATTTAATTATTTAGGAGATTTATATTGCTGCCTATTTGCACATGGAGACTTGAGGCAGCTTACAAGAATACAAAAACATCATATCAAACCAATAAAACCAATAGAGAGAGTCATATATAATAAAATAAAATAATACCACCCACCCCCCAGGCCTGCTCGCAGAACCTTCTGGAAGAGTATTAGAATGGGGATCATTCTAATTTCTGGGGGGATGATGTTCCAGAGACAAGGAGTTAAAACTAATTTTTTTTTAGTTCCAGATATGAGATGAGTACACGCTGAACTCAATAAACACAGTGAGTGACTTCACCTCATGCCCCTCTCCCATCTTTTGGATTGCCAGCTGCTGGAAAGACTAAATTGAACCCTCAGCTCCTCCAAAGTGTGCACTGCCTTCTCTAAACGGCTGAGGTTGGCTATTTCTAGGCCTTATATGAAAATAGGTTTTGTCCCTACATAAAACTGATAACAACCAAGCTAAAAGGTTCCCATGGAATATGTCATTTCAAGAAAGCCTTTTGCAGTTTAGACCTGTATTTAATCAGCCCTGAATTAGAATGTAGTCTCATAAACAAGTTCAAATTTTATTGTTTTCCTCACTTACGTTATTTCTGAATCACCAAAGTACATTATGGTGGCATTTGTCATGACACTGAACCGTGGGATTATGTATTTGACTCCGCAGACAAAATAGGAATGACAGATATGATTTGATTGAAGCAGTGTTAGCGCTGAGACAAGGCTGGCTGAGACATATTTCTAAAACACATTTTTTATCTAGCAGATATTCCAGATAACCAACCTTTTTGTCTCCGAGTCCAGGACAGATATGGGCTGTTTTGACTGTTTTCTGATCTATTCAAACATTGGGTTATAAACAAGGTCATGTTTATATTAGAGCTGGGAAGCACTTTGGATTTTATTTGACAACGGGACTTTTGAATGTGCAGAGGCATAAATGTAGTAGTTGTATTTTATCCCTTAAACAAGAATGCCTTCTCACGAGGTTACCAAGAGAGGCAGTTGCAATGCGATCCAAGTAAAATTCATAGCTTTTTTAAAAAAAGAACTGCAAGTTTCTATATAGGTACTCCTCGACGTACGAGCACCATTGAGCCTCAAATTTTGGTTGCTAAGTGAGACAGGTGTTAAATGAGTTCTGCCCCATTTTACGACCTTTCTTGCCACATTTGTCAAGCGAATCACTGCAGTTGTTAAGTTAGTAATACCGTTGTTAAGGGAATCTGGTTTCCCCATTGACTTTGCTTGTCAGAAGGTTGCAAAAGGTGATAATATGACCAGAGGTGGTATTCAGCAGGTTCTGACCAGTTCTGGAGAACTGGTAGCAGAGATTTTGAGTAGTTCAGAGAACCAGCAAATACCACCTCTGACTAGAGATTTTACAGTATCCTTCCCCTGTCACACCCACCAAAGCACACCCACAGAACCGGTAGGTAAAATAATTTGAATCTCACCACTGTCAGAGGTGGTATTTGCCGGTTCTCCGAACTGTTCAAAATTTCCACTACTGGTTCTCCAGAACTGGGAAGCCAAAAAAGACCTCAAATGGGCCAAAAATCAGCTGGGAGGCATGCACATGTGCACTGCAGGTAAGTTTGGCTGGGTCTCACGTGCCTGCACAAATGGCTCTGCTTGCCACCTGTGGCATGAATGCTATAGCTTCACCATCACGGGTTTATGGCATGTGTACATGGAGGTTATGTATGTGTAGGGGTAGATATTTACTTTCTCATGAGAAGAGGCAAGATAAATTTTCAATGTGTGCCAGCATGCTTAGAGTAAAAAATGACAATAAAAGTTATCTTCATCTTAAATTTTAATCTTTTTTTAGCGTACTCTGTGGCCACCCCGAATCTAAATCACAAAGAGGGGATGAAAGCAGCACTCAAGAAAAAAGATGTGAGTGAAAGGCAACCAAAAGGTGGAATGGGGAAATGCCTGTATAAAAATATGAGGGTTCTTTTCAAAAGTCTTTATCTCACAGGAGTGAAGACTTAAGTCCAACAGGAAGAATTATCTTGTCCTGAGAGATAAATTCATTCCCAGAGGCTGTTTTAACTGATTAAATTACAATTAACCTATTGTAGAGCAAAGAGCAGCCTTCTAGTGATTTCCTTACCATTTTCTCAGACTTCTGAGCAGATTTCCTCCCCTCCTCCTTCCAATCATGGAACTTCTGAATCTGGAGAAAACCATATGCAAGCCATAGTTGCTTTTTCCTGTACAGTTTTTGTTATTTTGCCTTTGTTCCTTCAAGTCAGTTTTGACTTCAGGTGATTGTCTCGGACTTATTGCAGTTTTCTCTTGGCAAGGTTTTTCAGAATTGGTTTGTCACTGCCTTCTTCCTAGGGGAGAGAGAGAGTGACTGACCCATGATCACTCAATACATTTTGTGCCTAGGACCCAGAGGTGGTATTCAGCAGGTTCTGACCAGTTCTGGAGAACTGGTAGAGGAAATTTTGAGTAGTTTGGAGAACTGGCAAATACCACCTCTGACTGACCCCACCCCCGTCTATTCTCTGCCTCACAAGTCCCAGCTGATCGGCTGGGTCTTCTTTTGTTGCCCTGCACAGGAGAATGGAGCTGGAAAGCAGGTTAGTAGGGTGGGGAGGGAATGGGGATTTTGCAGTATCCTTCCCTTGCTACACCCACCAAGCCACGCCCACCAAGTCATGCCCACAGAACTGGTAATAAAATATTTTGAATCCCACCACGGCTAAGTCCTGACTACAACTCCCCATTACCTGGTTTGTAACCTGGGGCATTCACCACTAGGCCAAACTGGCTCTGTCTGCCGTATACAGTAAACAGACTGCTAAATGTTTGATGTGTGAATTAGTTGTTCCAGCAGCTCATAAAACAAAAGGAGGCATTTATGATGTCATGGGGATTAATTCTTAGGATTAAAAAAAGATGGAGGGGGGGAATGCACCCATAATAAGCAAAAGTTAGACCCATGAATCATAAACTCTAAAAATAAGACAGGTCAGGAACAAGTGATTCATATAGGTTAAGCCATAATTTGTATGCAAAAAAAAAAAAAAAAAAGGCTTGCTGTTCTATTTTACCTTTTCTCTTCTTTTATTTTCCTCTGTAAGGAAAGAAAGGGTGAACACTCACTCTCTTCAGCTCTGTGAGAACTTGGCGCCTCACTCATCCCAGGAGAAAAATAAATCTTGGATGATGACTTTCCAAATAACTATAACTTCTTCAGAGAGACATCTGATGTCTTGGTTCTTACCTGCTGCTTGGTTAAACAGCCATTAGGAGAATACGCAGGGGAAATCTGTTCAGGCTGAGCTCTACAAATACTTTGTCAGAAAAATTCTAAATGTTTGAATGAATCAAATCATTGACACTGGACAAGCTGGAGGAAATGTCTAAAGGACTGATCTGAGGTTATAGTTCCCCATCCAGCATCATCTGGATAGAAAAAGAGCCTCAGTTATTGTAATATTAATTTAACATTCAAATAGACTTGGCATTATCATATCTCTCTTTCTAAAATAAATGGCTTTATGATAACTGGCTATAAAATAAATATCAATCTGGAAAAAGTCTTAATACTAAATGATCTCAGTGTATACAAGGAGATATATTGACTACCGTAGTGTTTGTTACACTCTTCAGATTTTCATTGACTACAATAAAAATAAAATAGAAGCTGCTTTATGTCAGACAAGGATTGGCTCTCACTCTATCCCATGTCAGACAAGGATTGGCTCTCACTCTCTCTATATATGTATGTATGTGTGTGTATATGTGTATATGTGTATATATGTGTGTGTGTATATATATTCATGTATGGCTCGGAGGGGTTATACATGAAGCATAAATACATGAATAAATACATGAATAAATACAATAAATACATGAAGCAAACCGACACCCACTATGAAGATGCAGCACGACCACGAACTCGAAGCCAAACAGCAAGATCACAACTCACCAGCTCAAATCCCCCAGCAACTAAGACTAACCTGAGCACAACCAAGCCCCCACCTGAACAAAACACGCCTCCAACCAATCAGAACACGGCTAACCCCCCAACCAATCAGAACACAGCCAAACCCCCTACCAATGAGAACACCCCCCCACCCAATCAGAACACAGCCAAGCCCCCACTGAATCAAGTCCCACCCCCACTGGCAGTTAAAAGGAGGAAGCAGCTGCAATCTCACATTACTCTGAGAAGCACAGAGCCGGAGACAGAAGCCTGAAGATGATGAATGAGACTTCATCGAAACGTTGCCTAGATACTTCGAATCTTACGCGGGAGAAAACCCGAACAATCAAAGATCCACATACAAATACCCGCGAGAACCTCAGAAAACAAATATTGCACCTCTACGGGGAGGAAACCCACCATCTGACCAGGACTTATGAAAAACTTGAAGTCCAAAGAGCCTCCATTTTATGTGACCTTGCATTCCTATGCAACTGCCGAGATCAAAATTTAATTCCCACAAGCTTCCAATTGAAATTCCACACCAACACAGCAGCCACCAAACGCATCCTAAAAAGAACAGAACTGGCCCTAATTAGAAATGAACTTCACACAAAAAGGTTTCTCCTAGACCAAATCAACAAAGATCTCCTCACACTCCACCTCAGACTCAGCAACAAGATTCACCCCCTACTTTGGGACAAATCCAAACAACTCGCTGTCTGGAGAGCCGAAACACAGACCACCCTCAAGACAGACACACACACCAACAAACTCAGGAAACTACAACAATGCCAGAAACCAACTCCTCCCCCCCCACAGCCACACATGAAACAAACAGTGCACAACATCTCAGACAAGATCCTCACTGAAGCTGAAACCAAGATCCTTTCAAAAGGATTCAACTTTGCTGTCGCTCCCAAACACATCCCCACAGAAACCATCATATGCGAAGTTGAAACCAGCCTGACCAGAACCAACCCTGATGATGCTAACAAAATCAGACTTGAAATCACCAACATCCTCTGCACTAGCAAACCACCCAAAAGCAACTTATCCAAAGAAGAACAAACTGCACTACTTAACCTGAAAGAAGACACCAGCATAATAATCCTACCAGCAGACAAGGGCAATGCGACAGTGGTTATGAACACATCTGACTACCAAACCAAGTTAACCAACCTACTCCAAGACCCCGCATACAAACCCCTAAAGACAGACCCCACCACCTACCTAGAAAAAACTACCAAATCCAAAATAAAAGCCTCCCCCATCAGTGAAGAAATCCAGCAACGAATCATACCCAGAGAGAAATCATCCAGATGTCCCAAGCTTTATGGTCTCCCCAAGATACACAAAGAAGGAACCCCACTCAGACCAATAGTCAGCTCCATAGGCTCACCTCTACAAAACCTGGCCAAATTTCTTGCCAAACAACTACAACCCTATGCACAATCCATCAACTCACACGTAAGAAACTCATTCCAGTTCATCGAGATCATAAAGAAACAAAACTTACAACCTAACGACCTACTAGTAAGCTTCGATGTCATATCCCTCTTCACCCAAGTGCCAATAAAAGAAGCCTTGACAGCCATCCAAAACAAATACAACCCCCCCAAGCACATCCTAGATCTGACCAACCACTGCCTATCCAATACTTACTTCACCTACAATGGACAAAAATACAAACAAATAGAAGGAGCACCCATGGGATCACCCCTCTCACCTGTCATCGCAAACCTCTACATGGAACACTTTGAAACACAAGCTCTAGAAAAATACGACCACAAACCCAAACTCTGGCTCAGATACGTAGATGACACCTTCATAATCTGGCCACACGGGAAAGAAAAACTGAACAACTTCCTCACACACCTCAACAGCCTACACCCTAAAATACAATTCACCATGGAAACAGAAGCCAACAATCAACTTCCTTTCCTAGATGTCTTGGTATACAAAAGACCCAATGGCTCCCTAGGACACACCATCTACCAGAAGAAAACACATACTAACCGCTATCTACATGCACTCTCACACCACCACCCAGCACAGATCAATTCCGTAGCCAAGACACTCATCTCCAGAACAAAATGCTTAGCCGATGAACAACACCAAAAAACCGAACTACACACTCTCACCAACATACTTACAGCCAATGGATTCCAAAGAAAGAAGATTACCCACCTAATCCAAAAAGAAACCCCAACCAAAATCCAAGACAGAGAACAAGAAAACGGCAAAGCCCTCCTCCCATATATAAAAGGCACTACAGACAAAATTAGCAAGATCCTCCAAAAACACAACATCAAAACAGCATTCTGCACAAACAGAAAAATATCCACCATCCTAAGAAACCCCAAAGACAAAATCGAATTAGAAAACCAAGGAGTATACGAAATCCCCTGCACTGCCTGCCCTACCACATACATTGGACAAACTAACAGAAGAATAAGTGCACGCATTGAAGAACATAAGAACTCAATCAAAAAAGAAGAAACGACCTCTTCCCTGGTCCAACACCTCAAAGCCACAGGACATGAAATTGATTTTAAAAATACCAGAACCATCGCCAAAACCGAACACTTCAACAGCAGAATAATCAGAGAAGCCATAGAGATAGAAAAACGCCCACACAGCTTGAACAAACGAGATGACACCTCCCGCCTTCCAGCCATTTGGAAACCCGCCCTCATGAACAGACGAGTACCTAACATGAAGAAGGACACCAGACCCACACCCATTAGAGCCACACAAGATGCCACCACCACACTTCCATGTAGAAAACAGACTCACACCCACTCAGAAGATGAGACACGACCATGGACCAGAAGCTGCACTGCAGCTGCATCACTACCCACTTCAAACCCCTCCGAGCCATACATGAAGCAAACCGACACCCACTATGAAGATGCAGCACGACCACGAACTCGAAGCCAAACAGCAAGATCACAACTCACCAGCTCAAATCCCCCAGCAACTAAGACTAACCTGAGCACAACCAAGCCCCCACCTGAACAAAACACGCCTCCAACCAATCAGAACACGGCTAACCCCCAACCAATCAGAACACAGCCAAACCCCTACCAATGAGAACACACCCCCACCCAATCAGAACACAGCCAAGCCCCACCCAATCAAGTCCCACCCCCACTGGCAGTTAAAAGGAGGAAGCAGCTGCAATCTCACATTACTCTGAGAAGCACAGAGCCGGAGACAGAAGCCTGAAGATGATGAATGAGACTTCATCGAAACGTTGCCTAGATACTTGAATCTTACGCGGAGAAAACCCGAACAACCAAAGATCCATATATATATATATATATATATATATATATATATATATATATATATATATATATATATATATATATATATATATATATATTGTTTTCTTAAGTTTTCACGGGTACTTACATGTATGGCATATATATATTTGTATTCTGAGGTTCTCGCAGGTATTTGTATGTGGCTGTTTGGTTATTCGAGTTTTCTCCTGCATAAAATTGGAAGTATCTAGGTGACGTTTTGATGAAGTCTCATTCATCATCTTCAGGCTTGTGTCTTCGGCTTTGTGCTTCTTGGAGTGATGTGAGCTTGCAGCTGTTTCTTCCTTTTAACTGCTAGTGGGGTGTGACTTGATTGGGTGGGGGTTTGGCTGTGTTCTGATTGGGTGGGGTGTGTTCTCATTGGTTGGGGTTTGGCTGTGTTCTGATTGGTTGGGGAGTTGGCTGTGTTCTGATTGGCTGGGGGTGTGTTCTGTTCAGGTGGGGGCTTGGTTGTACTCAGGTTAGTCTTAGTTGCTGGGTGATTTGAGCTGGTGAGCTGTGATCCTGCTGTTTGGCTTCGTGTTCGTGTTCGTGCCGCATCTTCATGGTGGGTGTCAGTTTTCTTCATGTATGGGTCAGAGGGGTTTGAAGCAGGTAGTGATGCAGCTGCGGTATGACCACGGACCAGAAGCCATACCGCAGCTGCATCACTACCCGCTTAAAACCCCTCCAATCCATACATGAAGCGAACTGACGCCCACAATGATGTGGGAAAATACCCGAACAAAGCTGAATACCATACATGTAAGTACCCTGAAAACTTAAGAATATATATATATATATATATATATATATATATATATATATATGGATCTTTGGTTGTTCGGGTTTTCTCCCGCGTAAGATTCGAAGTATATAGGCAACGTTTCGATGAAGTCTCATTCATCATCTTCAGGCTTTTGTCTCCAGTTCTGTGCTCTGTGTCCCAAGCTTTATGGTCTCCCCAAGATACACAAAGAAGGAACCCCACTCAGACCAATAGTCAGCTCCATAGGCTCACCTCTACAAAACCTGGCCAAATTTCTTGCCAAACAACTACAACCCTATGCACAATCCATCAACTCACACGTAAGAAACTCATTCCAGTTCATCGAGATCATAAAGAAACAAAACTTACAACCTAACGACCTACTAGTAAGCTTCGATGTCATATCCCTCTTCACCCAAGTGCCAATAAAAGAAGCCTTGACAGCCATCCAAAACAAATACAACCCCCCCCAAGCACATCCTAGATCTGACCAACCACTGCCTATCCAATACTTACTTCACCTACAATGGACAAAAATACAAACAAATAGAAGGAGCACCCATGGGATCACCCCTCTCACCTGTCATCGCAAACCTCTACATGGAACACTTTGAAACACAAGCTCTAGAAAAATACGACTACAAACCCAAACTCTGGCTCAGATACGTAGATGACACCTTCATAATCTGGCCACACGGGAAAGAAAAACTGAACAACTTCCTCACATACCTCAACAGCCTACACCCCAAAATACAATTCACCATGGAAACAGAAGCCAACAATCAACTTCCCTTCCTAGATGTCTTGGTATACAAAAGATCCAATGGCTCCCTAGGACACACCATCTACCAGAAGAAAACACATACTAACCGCTATCTACATGCACTCTCACACCACCACCCAGCACAGATCAATTCCGTAGCCAAGACACTCATCTCCAGAACAAAATGCTTAGCCGATGAACAACACCAAAAAACCGAACTACACACTCTCACCAACGTACTTACAGCCAATGGATTCCAAAGAAAGAAGATTACCCACCTAATCCAAAAAGAAACCCCAACCAAAATCCAAGACAGAGAACAAGAAAACGGCAAAGCCCTCCTCCCATATATAAAAGGCACTACAGACAAAATTAGCAAGATCCTCCAAAAACACAACATCAAAACAGCATTCTGCACAAACAGAAAAATATCCACCATCCTAAGAAACCCCAAAGACAAAATCGAATTAGAAAACCAAGGAGTATACGAAATCCCCTGCACTGCCTGCCCTACCACATACATTGGACAAACTAACAGAAGAATAAGTGCACGCATTGAAGAACATAAGAACTCAATCAAAAAAGAAGAAACGACCTCTTCCCTGGTCCAACACCTCAAAGCCACAGGACATGAAATTGATTTTAAAAATACCAGAACTATCGCCAAAACCGAACACTTCAACAGCAGAATAATCAGAGAAGCCATAGAGATAGAAAAACGCCCACACAGCATGAACAAACGAGATGACACCTCCCGCCTTCCAGCCATTTGGAAATCCGCCCTCATGAACAGATGAGTACCTAACATGAAAAAGGACACCGGACCCACACCCATGAGAGCCACACAAGATGCCACCACCACACTTCCATGTAGAAAACAGACTCCCACCCATTCAGAAAATGAGAAACGACCATGGACCAGAAGCTGCACTGCAGCTGCATCACTACCCACTTCAAACCCCTCTGAGCCATACATGAAGCAAACCGACACCCACTATGAAGATGCAGCAGGACCACGAACTAGAAGCCAAACAGCAAAATCACAACTCTCCAGCTCAAATCCCCCAGCAACTAAGACTAACCTGAGCACAACCAAGCCCCCACCTGAACAGAACACGCCTCCAACCAATCAGAACACGGCTAACCCCCAACCAATCAGAACACAGCCAAACCCCCTACCAATGAGAACACACCCCCACCCAATCAGAACACAGCCAAGCCCCCACCCAATCAAGTCCCCACCCCCACTGGCAGTTAAAAGGAGGAAGCAGCTGCAATCTCCATTACTCTGAGAAGCACAGAGCTGGAGACAAAAGCCTGAAGATGATGAATGAGACTTCATCGAAACGTTGCCTATATACTTCGAATCTTACGCGGGAGAAAACCCGAACAACCAAAGATCCACATACAAATACCCGCGAGAACCTCAGAAAATATATATATAGTATATATATGTGTGTGTGTGTGTGTGTGTGTGTGTGTGTGTGTGTGTGTGTATGTATATGTATGTGTATGTATGTGTATATATATAGACTGTCAATCATTTGGAAGCCTGCACTCACAAACAATAAAATCTCCACACCACAAGCCAGGCAAACACCTGGGCACAGACAGATCCCCCCTGATACCTCCAGCCCAAACACACCCCAACCAGGCATCCAGATGAAACCTAGCTTCCTAACTAATGATAACCGTCCATTTACCCAGAGCCAAGCTGCACTAAAGGCCTCCAATAAAGTAACACAATGTTGCCAGCCAATCAAGAGACAAAAAGAGCCAAAAAACAGACAGGAGATATTAGAAACACCAATCAAGCAGAACACAGCTAACTCCAAGACCAATAAACAAAGACCAAGACTCCCAACCAATCAGGGTGAAGAAAAAACCATTCTGGCACAGCAATAGGCTGCCCCAAATTTAAATCTGAAACCACTATAAAAGCCTGACTCACAGATGAACACTATACAGAAGCCTGATGATGGCAGATGAGATTCTGCTGAAACATCGCTACAAGTTTAAAAGCACAACTACAATGACGTGGGAAAATACCCGAACGACAAAGCCGAATGCCATACATGTAAGTATCCGCGAAAACTTAAGAAAACATATATATATACATATATACATATATACATATATACATATATACATATACATATATACATATATACATATATATATATATAGTAGCAAGTTGAATAAGACTGGTGAATTCTGACTGGCAGTACCTTTTCAGGGTCGCAGAGAAAAGTGACAGATTAGGGGGATAAAATGGAATCTCTGGAAGAAGTGTTGAACATTTTCTTCTTATATCTTAATGCTATCACTTCTGAACCACATTAAAATTGATTTGATTATGTTATATCAGGTTGGCCTTGACTGTTAGTGACAACATAGATAAGATTTTTTCCATGATATTGTCTCCACCCTGGTTTTTCAGCTCTTCCAGTAATTCAGTTGTTGCTGCTGTAATTGAGTCTATCTATCTTGCTGCTGGTTGTCTTCTTCTCTTTCCTTCTGCCTTTCCCAGGATTATAAACTTCTCTAGAGAACTATATGTTTCCAAAATATAATTTGAACCTGGTTATTTGCCCCTCAAGTAAGAGCTCTGAGTTGATACATTTGATGATCTATTTGTTTGTCTTCTTCCCTATTGTTGGTATTCCCTGAAGTCTTCTCCAACACAAAGTTCCAAAGTGTCAATACATTTTCTTTCTTGCTTCTTTAAAGTCTGGCACTATTATTAAATATTTTTTAAAAACTTAGCTACTAGAAAACTTTCAACCTGTATAAAACAGTTTTACTTGCTACCACTGTTGTTATTGTCAGGTTTCCAAGTGATGAAATCCATTTAAAAAGAAAACAGCGAAGTCCATCTTCCAAGACAATTTCTTTTATTTGGGGGAAGCATCAAATTGGCAAAGTCTGTGGTAATTCTGGATCTGACACAACCCAGAATTACCCCACAATATTAGAAGTTAGAAACAACTCCCCAAAAGTCACATTCTCCAATAGAAGTAATTCAATGTTGCTTGATGTCATAAATATCCACCTCAAGGGACCTGAGCGTGGTCAGCTCATGTTCCCATGGGAAGAAGAATCATCTAGCCTAAACAATTATCTCTATCTCCACTCCTCCCTCCTTAGAAATGTGGCAAACCCAAAACCCTTCCCCCTTGACCGTCAAAGAGAAAGTAAGAAAAAGAATAGATACTAAGCCTAACTAAAATGGCTACACATATGTCAATTTTGGGCTTGACAGTTATTCTATTGGTACATACATAGGTAATTTCCTCTAAAGGTGGTGTTCTTTTCCAGGTTCTTTTCCATGAAGTTATGTTGTGTTTGGATTATAAGTCAGGCCAAGAGTCAACGGAGCAAGTATGGTTTAAACTTAAACATTAGTCTTTTTAATCCTGGCCTAGCTTCTTTACTAGGTAACCATTGGGTCTTCTTTGCAATATTTCCCTGGATTTGGAAAATAAGCAATACAAGTTGTTATTGGTAATTTTATTCCTTTCAGATATGTCTGTGTGTCTGTGTATTTACACATAAGCTCACTTTAGGGAGAATGAAATAAGTGGGGTTTTACAGCTGCAGCATCTTAGAATGTATATATTTTTTAATATATTGGATTTTTGGGTGACAAATCTCAGGTTTATTAAAGTCTTGGATGTTACAAATCTTTTTACTGCCCATAACAAATATTTAGCCATATGAGAGAAACTGATTTCAATAAGGGGTGTGTACAACACAAAGGGTAGACACAGCTCTCATCAAAATGCTTATTCAGTAAGTTTTGAAACTTTTCATTAAACAAAACAAAACAAAAACTTTCTCCTCTGCCCTATATAAAGTAGTTCATTAGAACTACTCAGATTAATCAAGGGATAAATTTACACATCATTCTCAAGAAGCTGCATTGTTTCTTACTGATCTCATTTTCCCCCTTGTTATTATAAAGAATTGCCTTTATACTTCCTCTTATTCCCTAATTCTGACTAGGCATAGCCAGTGATTGTTGCTTTAGTGGATATGTGTCTTCTATCCTAGCAGTTGCTTTGCTTTATGGTGCCTGATAAGCCCTGAAAGTGACACCATTTCTAATCCTCCAACTTCTTGATTGCTGATGCAGCAATCATCACTAACCTAAAGACTCTTCAGCAGAAACTCACAGGAAAGCTGCACTGTCACAGTCAGAGACACAAATGTTGATTTCACTGGACATGAACCTAATCAAATGCTAGGTTGCTAAGTTCTCATCATAAAACTCAGTTCATTCAGGTAAATGAGTCCTGCCATTTCCATTGGCCTATCAGCTCTATTTATTTAGTTTTGCTTCTCTGATTCCAGACAAAGCATTCTATTTCAAGGTTAAAATTGCTGTCAAGGATAATGATTGAGACCTTCTACCTCAGGAGTAGTGCAAAAGCCATTTTTTGTCAATATCCAATCTTTCTAGTCATTCATTTATTGCTGAATATGTGTCTGTCTATCTATCTATCTATCTATCTATCTATCTATCTATCTATCTATCTATCTATCTATCTATCTCCAGTCTTTTTCCATTTGTGCTTTTGTTTAGAAATAAGAGAAGAATTTAATAGTCTTGAATGAGCAAGCTATGACCAAGGGAAGCTGAGAAAGCATGGCTGCTCCCATTGATGTCATTCTTCTTACTCAACATCTAGGAATGTTTCTATTCAAAGGAGTCAGTCTGGAGTCTATAGATAGTTTGTATTACAGAGGCAAAGCATTAAGATAGCAGAGCTTAGTTAAGTTTTAAAGTTAAGGTTTCCAAGGTCAATGCTAGAGTATAATTGGCATGTCGCTTATGATAAAATATAAACATTGTTGTGTTGGGAATTAAAGGAATATGGTCATCAAATGAACTTTTTGGCAGCTGCTGTGTGCTGCAGCTGCCAGAAAAGCCAACACAATCCTAAGCTGCATCAAAAGAGGGATAGAATTAAGATCATGTGAAGTGTTAGTACCTCTTTAGAATGCCTTAATAAGACCACACTTGAAATATTGCATCCAGTTTTGGTTGCCACAAGATATATATAAAAATGATTTTAAGATTCTGGAAGTGCAGAGAACAGCAACAAAGATAATTAGGGGACTGGAGACTAAAACATATGGAGAATGGTTGCAGGAACTGGGAATCTTCAGTCTAACAAAGAGAAGGATGAGAGGTGACATGATAGTAGTCTTCTAATATCTAACTGATTGTCACAACGAAGAGTGGGGTATCCTCCAAAGTACCTGAAGGCAAGACAAAAAGTAATGGATGGAAACTTATAGAACTAAGGAGAACAATTAATCAATGGAATGAGATGCCTCCAGTAGGTTTGTCTGAAATGGTATAGAGTCTCTTGCTTGAGCAGAGGTTGGACTTGAAGACTTCCAAAGTCCCTTCTACCTCTGTTCTTCGGTAATTCTGTTATTATTTAATCTTAAACGGGCCTAATAGAAATATCATCTTAATGTTATTTGGGAAGGATTCCTCATTATGTGATATATTTCATATTTTGGAGGCTTCAGATTTTTCAAGCAATATGGCAATGATGTGACAGTGATGGAAGCACATAAGAAAGTCAGGACATACACATTAAATAAATAGACTTTATATATATATGGTAATTGGGTCAAAGAGGAGAGGGAAGACAATAACTTGGAACAGGTAAAGAGATTTTTAAAACCACTTTTGGACTTAGATGAAATGAAAGCAATTTCAAAGGAACATGGTATAAGATAATGTAATTTCTTAATAATATCAGAAATGTTTAAGGGAATGTGATGATGAACTCTTAATTGGGATGCACATAAAACAACGGTGTAGTGATTAAATTTAAATGTAAGCACTGAGCAAAGTATATCTAGTGAGTGATCTAGTACAGGGGTCTCCAACCTTGGCAACTTTAAGACTTGTGGACTTCAACTTCCAGAATTCCTCAGCCAGCAAAGCTGGCTGAGGAATTCTGGAAGTTGAAGTCCACAAGTCTTAAAGTCCACAAGTCTTAAAGTCTTAAAGTTGCCAAGGTTGGAGACCCCTGATCTAGTGAGCAGAAGAAGACTCCCAGGATTGTACTCTAGATAGATCATACATGGAGACTTCCTACTTTGTACTGGCTGCTGTACATTTGTTGGATGTAAGAGTGAAGCCAGAATGTTGAAATTCCCTGGCCCATTCAAAATGATTGATACCCAAACGAGGGAAAGAGTGACTAAAGAAGATATAAGAATTTTATTGGGGCTCACAACACAGTACTGAAGAATACTATAAAGCTATTTATTACTGTCTTCCTTTGAATGTTTAGAACATTAAGTGCAAGTTTTAACTTTCCTACAAGGGAAAATAGCCCGCCCAAGGGGGAAAACAAGGTGACTGTATGAGCATTGGGTGTATGCTTTTCCTTCCTTTTCTGTCAGAGTGTGACTTTGCTGGCCACATCATCTTTAGCTCCTATTTGTTATTCCAGCAATGCTGTCAGAATAGCTAGTCTTCTTGAACTGCTGCTGGTGTTCTAGGAGTGCTGCTTTCCCATCATGATGACATCACTGGAGGGCACTTGTGGGCTGTTTGCGGTGACAGAGCGTGACACTCAGAAGTTGACTTCTTCCAGGGACCATGTGAAGATCAAGAATGAGTCTCTGCCTGGCAGCTTCATTATTTTTGCTGTTATAAAATCCTAAGGAAGGAAAGAAGGAAAGAAAGAAGCCCTTGAGAAGCAAGGTGAAGTTTGCCACTGTGATGATGTTGGACAGATTTTGCCTGTGCCATTTTGTAAACTTACCCTCCAATCACAGGAGCACACCAGCTACTAAAAATGTCAAAATCTAAAGGGGTTATAAAAAGCAGCAAGTCTCTAAAGCTCAAATCAGCCCTGATTAACTATGAAAAAAAAATCTGTCTCCTTTTGACTGAGGCATTGTCTGTCTGGCGATATTAGCATTTCATCCATTCCGATGTCAGCAGCAAGAGAATATTCTTTTAGAAGCATAGCTTTGAATCATCGTAAATGGCCTCTAATTCACATCCCTCTCTGCCATTGATTACGGAATATTTAGCTCATCATCTTCCCTTTTTGATTCAGGACTGGTTTCTTTTAGCTCTTGTTTCAAGTTCCTTATTGTAGCGAGGAAGAGAGAGAAAGGGTGGACTATCAGAAATGAGCTCGGTTGCAAAATAAAATCTTTCTGGAATGTGAACTGCTGTAATGTAATATAAGAAGGTGAAAAGCAGCCTTGGTACAATTCGACCAAAATCAGTTATAATTTGAGCATTTAAGAAGGACTGGTATGTCCAATTCACCATTCTTTTTCTACTAGCAGTGAAATAGTCTCTTGAAAAGCTTGTGTGCTTATTTATCTAAATATGGCATTTTAAAATGTGGTTTTGAGTTACCAGTGCAGTTTGTCATGGATGTTTCCCCTACTTTCAGTAGCGTTGCTTATGTCTGTACAAGAGTCAAAGGACTACATGGTGAAATTTAGTTTACAAATGGTAAATGCATAGCTTTTACACCTTCTTTGCTAGCCTCCTGTCTTCTTAGCCAAAAAGCACTGCTCAAGTTTTCTAACAAAAAAAGGTACAAATCCAATTAATGAAAACACAACAAAAATGTGATGAATGATTACAGACTTCAAGTATTGAAAAAAATGATCATGATATAATTATTAAAAGGATCAAAAGTTCAAGCTAAACTCTATCAAAAAATATATGGAAAGCCAGTTTGGTGTAATGTTTAAGGTTCTGGCCTAGAAACCAGGGGACTGTGAGTTATAGTCCTACTTTAAGCATAAAAGCCAGTTGCATGATTTTGGGATAATCATTCTCTCTCACTTTGACACACCTCATAATGCTATTGTTGTGAGGAGGAAAGGTGGGGGGAATGCAGGTAGTCCTCAACTTATGACCACAATTGAGCCCCAAATTTCTGTTGCTAAGTGAAATATTTGTTAAGTGAGTTTCTTTCTTGCCACATTTGTGAAGTTGTTCAATTCGTCATCACTGAAGTTGTTCAATTCATCAAATTGTTGTTATAAGTGATTCTGACTTCCCAGCTGACTTGGCTTGTCCGAAGGTTGTAAAAGGAGATTCATGTGACTCTGGGACATTGCAACCATCATAAATATGAGTCAGTTGCGAAGAGTCTGAATTTTTATCGTTTGACCATGGGGATGCTGCAATGTGTGAAAATTGGTCATGAAAGTCACTTTTTTCAGTGTCATTGTAACTTTGAATGGTCACAAAATGAATTGTAAATCAAGGACTATCTGCATTATGTACTTGAGTTGCTTATAAAGTAATACAATTTGGATAAAAATATAATAACTAACTTAATAAACAAATTTAATTGCCTTTTCTGAAAGCACTATTTCAATATATATAAATGTTCTAGGTGAGTAGTGTTTGATAACACTGCTAACAAAATGATAGCTATTAATTTAAATTCTGGACTATCATTTCATTTGTATTTGCCTTGCCAAATAACAACTTACATTCAAGCTCTCTTTACCTATTCCAAGATAAATAAATAATTCTCTAAAAATATTGTATTAAACATTTAAAAATGTAAAATCTGACTAGACACACACAATCCATTTGGGTCTTAAAGTTAAGAATAGGAAAAAAATTCAAATAGATCAGGTCATGAGGGCCTCTAATCCAGTTTTCTCTAGCACATAGTAGTCAGCCAAATGCATCCAGAAAGCCTGCAAATATGGACAGAAAAATCAACAAACTTTTACTTTGACTTCCAGAAAATGGTATTTTAAAATAAATTGCCAGTATGATATGGCTACCACTGATATATCCTTATTGGAGTAAATATTTCTAGATTGCTTTTAAGTCCATGAAAATCATGGCCATCATCATATTGGATGGCAGTGAATTCCAATCCCTTGTATAGTAGTTTTTGGTTCAGTTTGAAAAGTTTGTTGTCAACAATCACTAAGTGCTATCTTTGCATTCTCTGGCAGCCTAAGAGGGTGTCTTAGAAAGAGGCAGAACAAGATGGAGGAAAAGATATAAAAGTGTGTGTGTGTGTGTGTGAGAGAGAGAGAGAGAGAGAGAGCTGCTGCAAAATTATCCAATGAAAAGCTCTACTATCCATTGCTTTAACTCTTTCTACATTACCCTGAGTACCTTATCAGATTATCCCTGAAGGAATGCAACCTTCTGTAAGAAAGAGAAAAGAGGTTCCTGTCTGCAACTTGACGTTTTGTTCCAAGAAGCTCCTGAGATGCTCAGAATGGAAGATGATAAATTGCAGAGTGCTCAGCACGTTGCAAGTCTTTAGTAAACGCAACATTGCAGAAGAATAGTAATAGCTCTTCATCCATGGAAATGTTTGTGGTGTCTTATTTCTATGGCTCTGATGAAACAACATCTTCCATAAGTCTTGAAGTCAAACCAAAGCAATAAAGGGAGGATGGTAATGATTCTCCTATATCACAAATCCAGAAGCTGTTGCCAGACTTTGAAAAAACAAAACAAAACTCTCAAGCATATAGCATGACGGCAAAACGAATTAAATACCCCATTCTCCAGAGTGCAACTGATCAAAGAGACCAAAGTCTCTTCTATCCCACCTGTGCAAACTTTATTTAAGACTGAAAGATCTTTCAGGAATACTAATGACAAAATTATTGTTTCCTTAAGGGAGCTGAAGTATCCATGTCATACACGCCTCAGATACATTGATTGATTCTTTTGTACAGTTTTGTACTATGGGGCAAATCCTGTCTTAATAAATCTTCTGCATATAGTCCAAAGCTCTTTAGGAGCTGTAGAAAAAGAATGATTCATCTATTCTGAGAACAGGGGTGTCAGGTAGGATGAGGCATAACATTGGGTAACCATTTTCTTAGGTGGAAATATGATGCTCAAAATGCATGTACATCTGGCTTCCACTCTCATGCAAAGATTGATGAGAATTCTGGAAATGATCTGTAAGAGATCCTTAACTTTTCTTAGGGAATATTTTCCAAAGATTCCAGACAATGGCTCCTAACTAATGTTTAAGAAGACTCTTTTAGGGCAGATGATTTAGGACACTACTAAGAGCAAAGAGCCTTCTAGATGTTTGTACTTCTGATTTAAATTATTTTTAGTCAAATCAATTAAGACTCCTGAAGGAGGACTTACTTCCAGACATATACAGCACTTAGACTTATATATCACTTTACAGTGCTTTACAGCCCTCTCTAAGAAGTTTACAGAATCAGCATATTGCCCCCAGGAATTTGGGTCTTCATTTTACCCACCTCAGAAGGATGGAAAGCTGAGTCAACCTTGAGCCCGGTGAGATTTGAACTGCCAAATTGCAGGCAGCCGGTAGGCTGCAGAAGTAGCCTGCAGTACTGCACTCTAATCACTGTGTCACCATGGCTCAGTATGCTGATGAAAATGAAATGAAATTCAGCAAAATGAAATATTATGATGAAATATTGGGGATAGCAGGATTTTCTAATGAAGAACATACTGTATGAAATTCAATCAGTAAAGTCCACACCATTTTCCTGGTGACCATCACTGGGAGAATGGGATGAGGTCACCCTGTAACTGTACAGTAGTGAAATCAATAACATATATGCCTGTGTAAACGTCATTGGATTGTGCTGTCAATGTTATTTGGCAAGTCAGAAACTCTATGTTGCTGCTCTGTGTGTCTTGCTTTTGGAAAACAGTGTGAAAATAACTTGAATAGGAAACATATTTCACTGTTGTTCGTATATACAAATCCATGAAATCAGGATTCCATATCTGCAAGTGTGGAGGATATTTTAAAGAAGAGAGTTTTTAGAAAAGTTTTAAATAAGAGGATACTTGCTGGAGGTTTTTGTCTACATTGGCATTATGGATGAGGAATGAAAATTATGATTTTGTTAAGGTCAGATCTTAACAAAATTAGTACATTAGTAAAATTAGAATTTTATTGAGGCTAATAAGAGTTGCACAGCACTTCTGTTTCCTTATTGTTGCAATCCTCACTTTATTTAGAGCACATAATAAGTCAACGTGATAGAGTTCACAATTTAAATGTTCTCTGTTTCCCAGAAAAGAGAGCTCCTCATATGCTGAAGATGAAATGACCCAGACAGCCATTTAGTACCACATGGTTTAACCACCCTTTCATTGTCTCCAATTCCTTACAATAATGTCACCTGCACTTGGAGCAGACCCAGCAGCTCCACGATTTGGCTTTCAACAGTACTTGTCTTTCATAAAAGCTATCAATTTTTTTAAAAATGTGATCTACTAAAAATATACAGCACAAAATTGCACTAGATCAACCAGCCACAATTACAGCAAGTGCATGAAAGAAAAAACCCATTGTCATTTTTCTCTCTGGGGACACCATGCCTTTGTTTCAGAGCCCTATTATTGGCATTGTACAAGCTCTTAAATTATAATAATTAAAATGGTGATTGTAAGTGTCAAGGATTGTAATTTTTCTCTGTAATAGCTGGGAACAATCTGTTCATTATTGAAGCAAAAAGTTTCAAGTCTACATTTGCTTTAAAAAGTAAAAAGTAAAAAAAGAAGGCAGAACAGATACCCAAACTCAGTGTCTTTATGCTACTGACCAAAACCAGTTTTGTATAAAGACATTAGCTAACCTAGATGATTTTTCTTTAATTTTTTTAAAAGAAGATAAAAGCTAATTTAATAAAGGAAAATTTGGAGTGAGGAAGTAGGTTTAGAAACACATTGCATAGCAACTATTAAATCAGCAGTCAACACATCTGAGGAGAATCATATTGGGAAAAGATAGAAGAATGGTGTTTTTCTCTGTTTCAAATCAACCATTAGCCCTTTCCCCCAAAATGTTATGATATTAATAGCAAAGTTCTTCCGTTATGTGCATCCAGATTGTAATATATCACTGAATCTTAAAATGAAACATAGCTTTGTAAAGGACTTAGAAGTTTAGGTGCCTGTGAAGAAAGAAGACAGGAGGAAATGGTCATCCTGACATGTTAAGATATTGAAGAAAAGGAAAGGAAATATAGAAATCCACTACCTGCATTTACATTCCCCTTTTAGCTTCAGTAATGAGGCAGAATAAGGATTTTGTTCACAAGAAAAACAGGTGGAATAAGAGATTTGATTCAAAATACCCTTTTTGGTGTGGATATGGAGGCAAAAAAACCTCATGAAAGCCTCTACATTCAGTTCTCCAATTCTATCTACAGGATTGGAGAAGAAGTAACATTAATAATCTACACTATGCTGATGACAATATACTGATAGGTGAAAATACAAATGATTTACAAACTTTGGTAAAAAAAGTCATGAATACAGTGGATAAAATGGGACTAAGTTTAAATTTGAAGACCAAACTAATGACAACACGTATAGCAAACAAATTTAAAACTGATGAAGATATTGAAGTGGTGGATATCTTCTGTCTTTCAGGATCAACTAACAACAACAGTACCAGCAGTTCAGAAATATTCTATAGACTAGCACTTAATAAAGTAGCAATAAAGGTCTTTGAAAAGATGCTTAGATGTTATGATGTCTCTATGTTTACAGCATTGAAAATAGTGCAAGCTCTATTTTTTTTTTCTGGGACACTTAATGGGAATAAATTTGGCTTTTGAAGAAGTGGAATAGAAAGAGTATCCACGCTTTTAATTTTTTGTTGAGTAAAACTCCTGGGAATAACATGAGTGGTCAAGAAAACAAATGGAACATCAAACAAATCAGTTCAGAGCTCTTACTTGAGGGACAAATAACCAGTCCAAAATTATATTTTGAAAACAATGTATAAAGATATCGTTCTCTCGAGAAGTTTATAATATTGGGCAAGGTAGAAGGAAAGAGAAAACGAGAATGATCCACAGCATGGTGAACAGCCTCAGTTAAAATAGCAATGTGCACACTATTAACAGAGCCTGGTTACAGGCAGATAATTAAGAAGGTCTATCTGTGTAGTCACTAAGAATTAAAAGCCAACTTGATGGCATATAATCAATAATAAAAATTCCTTCCAGGAGTAAATCAAAGCAGAACTTCCTATTCTATTTATTTATTTTTTCAGGATGCAAATTCTGATATTATGAAAGACATATTTCCACCCAACATGTCCATACAGTTGCTGTTTTGTTTTTCTTTAAAATTCCATCATGACTTCCCTTTAACCTCAACCAATACCAGCCATTTTTAAATCCAGAAAGATTAATCACACTTTATGATGCAATTGTAGGGGTATATTTTGCTGTTGGCTACTTTGTGTTTCTGTATGCACAATACAGCACACTCCTAGGCATATCTACTTAGAAGTAAGTTCCATGACGTTCAATGAGACTAATCCAGAATCTCTGTGTATGGATTGTAGCATTAAATAATACCTTGCACCCCATGACTTGGTTTCTTTGTCATTTTCACCTCAGAGAACAATTTGGAAAAGGCAGGAGAGAGAACTGGGAAATTTAGCTCTCATTAGTCAGTTACTGCCCTCCTCCTTTTTTTTTAAAAAAAAATGATTATAGCAAAATGAGACGCAAAAAGATTTGTAAAAAATCAGGTGAAAATTTGAGGAAGGAAATTAGGAGAGCAAGAAGATGAAATAATGGATTCAAGCAAAGCAAAAGGCATCAGAGAAATGTGTATCAGCTTTATTTAGCTGACAAATAAATAAGCTAACTCAATGTATGTTGCCGCACAATGTCTTTTTTTCTCCTTTGGGCTTATTATTCCAGCCAGTCTTTCCTATAATAATAATAATACAAAAAAAAAAAAAAAAGAGGGGGAGAAGAAGAGGTGGGAAGTAGAGCACGAAAGAAAGGGAAAAGGGAGCGGTGAAGCAGCAATCAATGCTGCCCTTTATGCTGCCTGACATTTGAGGGACTTGTTATCCACAATTGCTGCTGGCTTTATCTAAATGTATCTCCCCAGCTGCCAGGAGCAAGCCTGATAGGCAGCCGCACGTGCTGATGGCCTCGGCTGATACAAACAATCACCCAATTTGCCCACACGCGCTTCAGTGGCAGGAGCCTGATGGCTCCTGTCATTCTGGTGCTGACACTTCGGGCCTGGCTGGCAGAAGTGGGCAGGAGGTCAGAACCACCGAGAACAGTTCTCATCCCCCATGCTTCTCCTCTCCAGTCTTCACACAAAGCACCCTCCCTTTGTGGAAAAGAAAGGGAAGGCGGGGGTGGGGGGATGAGCCAAGAAGAGCGGCAGGCTGAAGCGGCTGGGGTTGTTTCTTCATTTGCTTTTTTTTTATCTCTGCTTCATCTTAAGGCTGATTCTGTCATTAAAAATGGACCTGTGAGGCCCCCTTCTTTTCTTTCTGTGATTGCTTGGGATCCTTCTGAAGAGCGATGAGCTGAATCCACAGCTTGGCTGTTTAGTTTGTCCTTTACTGTACAAAAGTCCTTCTTTACTTTTTCATAATGCACACTCTTAGATCTGAACCAACGTGAGATGCTGCTTCTGTTTGAAATACATGTCCGTGCATTTTTGAGCAGCATGGATGTGCACACAATATATCACAATCCGGAAGGATTACAATTACATCTAGTTCTCTGATCAGCTGGCCCCACTCTGCTGAACAAGCAGAAGTAACCCCAATGTGTAAGAAGAGGGCTAGCTTCTCATATACTGAAACCTATGATGTAAGCTGACAAACTCCTTGAGATTTGCTGCCTGAGGTAGCAGGAGAAGGATCAATTGCCGTACCTCTCTTCTTCTCTGTTATCTCTTCTCCCTCTGAGATCTTTTCTGACTTCAACAACAACACCATTCAGCCAGTTACTGGTTGCTCACTATTCAGATATAATTCTGAGAGGTCATCAGAGTGACATATTGTTATCTAGCTGACTTCTCATTTGGGAAGCCACTCTGGCCAGTGCCTGAGGACCTGCTCAAAGTTAACATGAACAGTCCTGTCACCCAGGGAAACAAGCTACTCTAGAAAGCTTCCGATAAGCCCACACATAGCTAGGCAAGATAAAATTATTTATCTGAGTATTACTGTGCATGGATTTCAAATGCTGGTCTACAGAACCTTGAATGCTGTAAGAGGAATTTCCCAGCCTCATTTATTTTATGTTAATTAACTCAAGGGTTAATTTAAAGGGTTTGAGATATTCCTTTCTAGGTCTTTTTCCTTCAAGGCTAAAGTGTATTTATCAGATAGGGGTGCCCACAGTACCTCTTGGTTATTTAGATTTGTTCTCTAAGTCTCCCTACGATTTGTCACATTGTGCACCTTAAACACAATGAAGGAAGCATCCTGTGTGGTGCTTGAAGTTGCCGCTTTATTCTACCTTAGGATTGGTTTAGCCCTGAGAAATGCACATCACTATCAAATTGGAAACTCACTTTAAACTTAAAGCCATTGTCTGTTATCAAATTGCATCTTTGCCTCTGCTCCAAAACAATACTGTTAGCCCTGTCAGTTTAATGGTGGTTAACTGAATGACAAAACGCTTGTCAAAGTCAATGCAGATTGAGATAAAGGGAAATCTCTGCTTTGCCAGGTATAAAAACTCCTGACTTGAAATGAAAAATGTTTTTTGTTAAAAGCAAAAATACCACCACCCCTCCAGATTTTTAAAGGAAACTATAAAGTGAGATTTTGCTAATTGCAGAGCATGCTAGTCAAAGTAGAAAGAACAATATTTCTTTTAGGAAACTGCAAATATTTCTTACCCCCTTTGTACTTTCAATGGTAGGAGTATCAACACCAAAAAAAGAAAGTTCTACAGTTGACGTGACATTGCATGCAGTTTGAAATGTTACCACCCGATTACTAAATGTGAATTTTTAAATTTGAAATTTGTATGAGAGAGGATCATCAAAACTTGAAATGTGAATGCCTTAACTGATTTGTCTCTATGTCTTGATTATTTTGAGTCAGGGAGAAGCCAACTATAAAATGTTAGAAACTGGCAAGTATTACAAAGTCTTCATCTGCTGACAGAATTGATTCTTGAAATACTAGCCCAAATATTTGAGATCAGTTATTGATAGACAGTTGACAAAAACAGAGCATACCTCTAAACTTTCAAAGGAGTGGTTCTGAGGCAACTGGAGCTCTGAACCCAGTTCTGTATCCTTGTCTATTATCCCGAGTATCAAAATGCATTTTTCCCTTTTAGTCTGAATTCCACAGAAGCCATGGGAAAAATATGCAAGTCTTGTTGCAACTTGAAACAGGAGGAACATTTCATGCTGTAGCATTTTGCTGCAGGTTCCATATGCACCTTCAACCAATTGAATTATGGGGAGTTCATAAAGAGTAATACAGATAATACAGATAATCAGAGTTGGAAGGGACCTTATAGGTCATCTAGTCCAACCCCCCACCCAAGCGGGAGACCCTACACCATTTCTGACAAATGGCAGTCCAATCTCTTCTTGAAGGTCTCAAGTGATGGCGCTCCCACAACCACCGAAGGCAAGCAGTTCCATTGGTTGATTGTTCTCACTGTCAGAAAGTTTCTCCTTATTTCCAGGTTAAATCTCTCCTTGTTCAGTTAAATACTAAACTTATTCACCAGAGTAGGAACTCTGGTGAATAATAATCCCAAAGTATTGGCAGGTATTAAACATTGTCCTGAGAAATGAGAACAGGAGGAACTTTTCTATAAAATAATATCAGAAACTTGTTCAATTTAAAAATTAATAGTTGAGGTAAACAAAGATCTACAGTGGCTAAGGAAGTAGCTACCTATTGACCGCTCTTATAGTACAAAAAGCACAGTTATCTGCTTTTTATTTCAAAAAGCAGCTTAAATTATTGCCTGTAGCATTGAAAGGTTTTAAATCTATATGGAAATGTCAGCTTATAGGTTTCCTTAGAAACATTTGCTTTTTACTTAGCAATAATGAATCAACACATGAAGCAAGGAGTGCAAAGCAAGTGTATCTGAAAATGGTTACTCTCATCAAGGAAAGTGGTACAGAAAACGTACGCAGCAAATATACTGTATATATAGTATTTCATAAAGCCCTCTACGAGAATACAAAATTGTTACCAGATATTATATTTACTTGCTATTAGTTGATAGTAAACTAATAATTCTCTGCAAACACTTTGAATTGGACCACATAGTTCGATTATACATTTACCTTCTCAAAATTTATATTTCAACCTAATTGAGCTAATTAATCACCTGGTATCCAGTATTTTGGGGGGGACTAGTGTACATTTTTTGGACTGGTCCATTTAAAAAGCTCTTGTTGCTGCACTCTCACAAGACAATAGCCAAATGACAAAAAAAACAACAACAATAATGCAATAAGTTTCCTCACTTTTATGTAGCAGGCAAACTCCATAGAGCGATCAAATTGCCTCAGTAAAAAAAAAACGATTGTCCCTATTTTTGCAAAAAGTGATCTCTTCTCTTGCTTAAAGAACATGAAGTCCTTCAAAACAGATCATATACTCAAGCAAATCATAAGTGATGGACAATCCACCAACAATATTGAAAGATTGACTCTAGAGAAAGCATCCAGGTTTTGTATTCATTTATATTTCATTAAAAATCCCAACCTTTGTACAATTCATTGGCACAAAACATCCAAAGAATCTCAGGGCTCTCTACTACCCAGAAGAATTCTTTCTTCCAATTAAAAACACCATCCTTTAAGCAGACAACATTTTGTTCTCACATGTAATTGTTTCAGAAACTGGAATAAATTTTACTCTGATAGCAGTGGCAGTAGAGTTTGCTAAGGATGAACTTTCGTAGCCTGGAAAGCAGTGTTTAAGCTAAAAATTCATAATCCAAACATCTGAAGACAGGTCTTTGGTTCATACAACCTTTCTAATTTGAAAAGGTGACAGAGAAAGTACACTGGAAATACTGCCATTGTCAATTTTTAATAATTTCATCAGCATGCTAACTTCATTTAGGGAGATATAACCTTTTTGTTTGATTGAATATTTCAGTGAAAAGAAATCCTTCCTTCCAAATATATGTATACCATGAAGTAAAATAGAAATGCAACCCAAATTTGATCAACATAAAGAGAAACAAGGAGGAATGTATAGCTATTACCATCCTATCTTCATCCCAAGTACACAATAGCACAACCCAGTCGCATCTTTGGGATTTTGACCTAAATAATTGCACACTGAGTATCGTGCTTGAGTTCAGTCCATAGACCTTATCTCATCCCACTGACACAAATGAAATTTGTTTAACAGAATTATTCCACTACAACACCAATTTATTTTGATGGGAGCTTGGTAGGAGTATTCTCAGTGGCTTTTGACCCATTCAGTCAGAATAGTTTTGAGGCCAAAGGACAGATAGAAGAAGAGTCCCTGTTTCTTGATCCTTGTCTGTGCTTGTTAATTATACAAATTCCTTTTATCTATCCTTCTCCATTTTTAATACATTTTAATGCACAGGCACACTCTGAGAAGAATACGGTTCAAACAATGTATCCACAGACATTCACACAAGCCATAACCTTCTGGAGAATTTCAGTTTCTGTGGAGCCAAGGAACATTAGGAAGCCAATTCCTCCCAAGAGCACGTTTATATCAGTCTAACATTCATTTTGGTTGAAATATTTATGATTTTGGGAAGGGAGGGGAAGGCACTGGAGCTGAGCTCAGTCAGATCGAGTTAGCTGAAGCTGCCGGCATTGACAAAAGTCGAGTTTACTCTCCATCCCCTCTTTCGTATACTTAAACGTGCTTTTCTCCAAGAGTCCTTTCTTAATGCTGTATCATAATTCATTAGGGCAGCTTTAATGAGTTGATAATTAGTTTAGAGGGAGGGTGTAAGAAATAGGTATGTATATGGAGGGAGGGAAGGGATGAGAAATGTTAGACAAAGTCAAGAAGGCTGGGCACCATAAAGAGTCCTAAGGGAGCTTTTTGATAACAAAATGGATCTGCCTAACAGGCAGTAAAACTTTCAAATGACCTTCATGTCAAACTATTGAGGGCTGTGTGCGTGTGTGTGTGTATTGTGGGGGACACACACACATAGACATACACACATATAAATATACATCCATGCACATTTGTGTATAGAGATATAGACATGTATGTATGTATATATGTATGTATATAACATTTTTCATGCACACAAAAATGCATATTCTGAATATAGTAAAGAACGGTCTCCAAGAGTTTCATGTTCTCCCTTTTATACCCTTTCTTTTTTTTTTTTTTAATAAGGCAAAAGCACCAGGTTAACAAAAAAATGACACAAAGAACAGGCTCCTCTTTCATTTTCCAAGTTGCCACACCAGGACATAATGTACATAAAAGTGTCTAAATCTGCAGGTAATGCAAGGAGCTGTTAGCAAGGAGTCTCCAGCCAGTGCTAGAAAATGGCCTGTTCAAGTTTCAGTTAGTATGGTAAAGATAGAAATGGCAATGGTGGTGATATTTGAACTGCAGTATGATTTAAAAGATGCTTGCAGATGTTATAGATATGTTATGGGAACAACTTCCTGAATGGTGAGGAATTAATTTTTTACTGAGTGATAAATCTTTTCAAGGTTACAAGCTACTAAGCCCAATAGATGGAATGTGTACGGGGGTTGGGAGTGAAGGTGCGTGGAAGCTGAATATTCAAATTGTCATCTTTTGGGTAAGAGTATTCACTTTGCCATCACTCAATAGTATTGGAGGCAGCTTAAAAGTCTATAATGTGCACTTTTTATACAGAGACTTCATTCAAAGCTACTAAGCCATTGCGTCCTTAATCATGGTTTACTGACTTGAGCCACAATTGGCTAGGTTCACACATTGTGCTGCCACGTATCTAAATTGTGATCATTTGATTATATCTTGATTATATTTTCCAGTTAGTTCTAAATGAAACAAATTATATGGGGATTTGGCATGACAAAGAGTTTGTTCTAAACACCTGGACAAGCTCAGATACATAAGCAGGGATGGGATTCAATTTTTTTAACAACCGGTTCTGTGGGCATGGCTTAGTTGGTGGGCATGGCTTGGTGGTCATGTGACTGGGTGGATGTGGCTTGGTGGTCATGATATTGGCTGGGCGTGGCCAACTCAATATCACTCACATCGAGGCACGCATCTCCTCACCTGGCTTCTCATGACTGTGGGGATGCTGCAACGGTCATAAGTGTGAAAAATGGTCATAAGTCACTTTTTTCAGTGCCATTGTAGCTTTGAATGGTTAGTCCACACAAGCAAAGTACCAGCAAAGGAGGGGAAAAAACCTCCAGAGAAGTTCCAGAGATAGGAAGTCTAGTCCTGCCAGGAATGTAATAAGGTTTAATGGAGAGGCAGTTTCTGTAAGCAACACCAGAATGTTTCCTTCCTGCCTTCCTTACAGGATTAGGCCAGTAATTTCTTCTAACAGCTGGTTCTCCGAACTGCTTAGAATGTTAACAACCAGTTCTAGCAAATAGGTGCGAACTGGTAGAATCCCACCCCTGTACATAAGATATCTACAGCAGATGTTACGAATCATGGTTGTTCCCTCTAGCCATAGCTGGAACTTACTGTATTGTTTCAAAATGCAGTATGTTTTTAGAGGGTTCCTCCCTGTCACTCCTTCCTCACAGGGCTCAATCCCCTTCTTATACCAACTGGTAGACATTTTGTGCAGTGCACTCTGGCCTGCAGTGAATCAAAGCAACAACCCCAGCAAGCATTTTTAACTTTTCTTCTCATGCACAGGTCTTCCCCATCCCTAGGTTTTTATATCTTTCTTTTGACAATGGGAACTGTTGAACTTGGGATCTCAGACAAGCCAAGCATATGCTCTATCACAAAACCACAGCCACTGGTATCATAAATGCAACAGCTGTTTGAATTTATGATACAAATCATACTTTTAGGCTGCTTTATCACTATTTATGAGCAATTCAGATCACAGCAAACCTGCACCAAATAAACAGAGTTTCTCAGAAATGGTTTAAGGATGCAGGTTATATTAATGAAGGTGATACGGATGTTTTTGGGTCACTGTATAAACACATACACACAATGATGTAATTTCATTTGAGGTAATTTGAGACCCAAATGCATTTTCCCCCCTTCAAATCTGAGGAATGACATTGTTTTAAAGATAAATGCTAGCCCCAATTACGTTCCCATTCTAGTGTGGCATTTAAATTCTGCTACACAGACAGCCACCCAACATGCCCCTAGCATTGAACCAGCTCTACTGGTTGTACATAACTCATTCTTTCCCTTTACTATCAGCTCTGGTGCTGCAGAATTGAATCCAACTAAATGAACTCATGAGTTACTGGTCGAATGAAAGAAGAGAGGAGCATCAAAACAAGACAAAGACATGAAGCTTGCTCTATAAATAGGGGGCAATTTGCTATTATTACCTTGGGGATAGCCTTCTTATCTAAATTAGTTGGAAACAGGCTTTTTTAAAATAGAAAACTGTAGCAGTTCAAAACTCCAGAAAGTTTGGATATTTAACAGAGAGATTAACTAATGCTCATTTTAGTAGAGGAAATGGCTCTATAACCAGCATTTTAAAGAGACAAATTTTTAAAAATATTTCGTAAAACAGTGGTTTGATACAATGTCAGATATGGATGTGCTATGCAAGAATGACATCTCATGAAAAGGATGTAATCAATGAACCTTTGTTTTTGAAATCCATGGAGACTTGTGGCTTTGATCACATGGTGTGGTTTGCAGAGTTCTCTAACACAAAAATCAAGTCTGTATAATTTGCTCCACGATTCTAGATTTGTGCCAGTGATACAAGCATTCTGTTACATTAGAGAAATTTAATGTCAGCCTCCAGAATCCTTCTTCTGCTTGTCTCTTTCCAGCTGGGAGAGGAAGAATAATTGGGCCTCGTGGCGGGAAGGGTGCTGGAGGATGAAGTTGGTGAATTGTAAAAGTTGGGATGCTTTCTGGATAATGCTTACTTGCTTACTGCGTAGATGTAGCCTCTTATCTCTCTAGGCCAAGGTGAATTGTCTTGCACACCTTGCAACCATTATGCACTCCTCAGATTGGATGGCCAGTTTGAACTATTGGGGGTGGGGACCTGGAATAACTTTCTATATGTAATTTTTGCGCCTTTTGCCTCAGATCTTGTATTTCTTCTGATGCTACCACTTCAAATTCAGTAAAAGTCCCTTCCTCTATAACAATGGAGTCTAAGATTTTCTTTCATGGGTTTTGAATGGAGCTACATCTGACATTTAATTTGCTGCAGTAGACTCCAGCATTTGTTTGCTTTTCAGGTTAGCACGAACAGTCTGAGATATTTTATTGTATGGAAAAAGAACAAAATGATTTGTTCCTCTTCCATTCCAAGAACAAAAGCCAGCTGGATTGACCACTGAATCTTTTTCAATACTGAAACAGTTGCTGTATCATGCCTGGGTTGGTGGCCAGAGAAAGAAAGAGAAAAGGCAGAGAAAATGGCATCAAATATAAACACTGACACTTGTACTAAAATGAGGGTATTATGCTACTATCAGCTGGGGAAAATGCTTATCTAAATTAACTTGAGGCAATATTTTAACACACTGGCAATTATAAACTCATTGAATTTTTATATATTCTCTGGAGATACTGCCTTTTTTTAATACTAATTTTATTTTGTTTCTTCACCAACACACACATGACCTTTTTCAATAGCTTATGAGGTTAGATGGCACTTCATGAACATGGAAAATAGGCAGTTCTATTCAATTGGAGGTGGCTATTAAAGTTTATGGAATCTCTCCAAACTAGAATGGTGACGTTATTATTATCAGATGCTTATAGCATTGGCATTAGCAAGCTATCACGAGTGAATCTTTCTTGCAAAGGACCTAGAAACTTTAGTTTGTACTCTGGTCTCTTTTAGCATGGCAGGATTTAAGATTATGTCTCTGAATAATACAGCAATGCCACACTTTTTCTGCATAATAAAATATCGTACTCCTAGGCTATTGGAAGGGCCAGAGAGGGCAGAGGTGGTATTCAGCAGGTTCTGACCAGTTCTGGAGAATTGGTAGTGGAAATTTTGAGTAGTTTGGAGAACCACCTCTGACTGGCCCCACCCCATCTATTCTCTGCCTCCTGAGTCCCAGTTGATTGGCTGGGTCTTCTTTTGTTGCCCTGCACAGGAGAACGGAGCTAGAAAGCAGGTTAGTGGGGTGGGGAGGGAATGTGATTTTGCAGTAACTTTCCTCCAGGAATGGGGAGGGAATGGAGATTTTGCAGTATCCTTCCCCTGCCGCGCCCACCAAGTCACGCCCAGAAAGCCATATCATGTCCATCAAGCAATGCCCACAGAACCAGTAGTAAAAATTTTTGAATCCCACCACTGAGAGAGGGGATAACAAAAGAAAATGATTGTACTATTTGAAAAATACCTCGTTTATTCACAACTGCTTGCCTGCAAGAAAGATGGGATGGGATGGGATGGGATGGGATGGGATAGGAAGGGAAGGAAAAGATTCATAACCACTATAAGATTTTGAATTGGCAATTAGTTTCTTTTGGAAAAGCTGGATGGTTCCCAATAACATTAAAAGCACTGGCGGTCAAGCACAATCATGTTAATGCATTTGCTATCTTTCTCTGAAAGGATGAAGACATAATTTGATTTGGAGACTCTCATTCTGTATTCCCCTTGTATATTGACACTGCACTTCACCAGACAGTTTGTGCTTATGTCCTTTAAAGGTGACCCATTAAAGTATTGGATGAATGCAAAGACTCCTAATCAGTTGGATGGGTTTCTTGGAATTATGTGCCAGGAAGGAATACAGAGAGAAGGACTTTGATTCAAAACTTGAAATTGCAAACAAGCAAAGACTGTAATCACCCTTTACTTCATCCTCTTCTACACCCTCCTGCCTCAAAGATCTTTGGCTGATTTTTGGTATTTCTCTACTACGGTACATTCATATTCAACACTAATACCTAGAATAGGCAAGATAAGGTTAAGCTGCAGTGCTGAGGATAAGAGAAATATGATACCATGATACTATCTTATAAAAACATGGGTAGAGGGAGTTGAGCCTGAACCCCAAGTAGCAGCTCTTTCACATATACACAATAAATGTTGGGTCAGGTGATATATGTAATTTGCAGGAGCCTGGAGTAACTGAAACATATGATCTGAACCAGTGGTGGGATTCAAATTTTTTTACTACTTGTTCTGTGGGTGTGGCTTGGTGGGCGTGGCAGGGGAAGGATATACTGCAAAATCCCCATTCCCTCCTTACTCTTGGGGGAAGGTTAACTGCAAAATCCCCATTCCCTCCCCACCCCACTAACCTGCTTTCCAGCTCCATTGTACAGGACAACCAAAGGAGACCCAGCTGATCAGCTGGGACTCGGGAGGCAGAGAAGAGATGAGGGTGGGTCCAGTCAGAGGTGGGATTTGCCAGTTCTTTGAACTACTCAAAATTTCCGCTACTGGTTCTCCAGAACTGGGCAGAACCTGCTGAATACCATCTCTGATCTGAACACTTAAGTTCCAGAAATAAATGACAAAAATATCAGAGATGTCTAAAAAAGTCAATTAAAATCAACAGTACCATTTTAATAACTGGAATACACAGATCTTAGTTATCACTTAAACCAGGGGTGCCCAATTTTGGCATCTTTAAGACTTACAGTCTTCAATTTCCAAAATTCTCCAACCAGCCATGCCTTCTGGGAGTTGAAGTCTACAAGTCTTAAAGTTCCCAAGATTGGATCCCGTTCAGTGGTGGGATTCAATATTTTTTACTACTGGTTCTGTGGTCATGGCTTGGTGGGGATGGCAGGGGAAGAATACTGTAAAATCTCCAGTCAGAGGTGGTATTTGCTGGTTTTCCAAACTACTCAAAACTTCTGCTACTGGTTCTCCAGAACTGGTCAGAACATGCGGAATACCACCTCTGATCCCGTTGATTTAGACTGTATATTTAGTTAAAGCCTATGTGATTTGGTTTTATGTTTTATAAAGCTCCAATTACCATAAGGAAGTGGTAATCCTTGCTAATGGATCACAAGAAGCCCCTTGCTGCTTATACTTTGTTTCCCCCCTGCTCCTTAAACCCCACAGTATATACAAATATACATATTAGCATATTTTTTATTTAGACCTGTTTTTATTGTGATTACAAAAAGCCTTTGATGTTGTTGATCTACAAAGTCTAATATTCAGAGAATTATGATGTGTTAAACCTCCATGAGGGTTAAACTCACCCCAGCCCTAAAAAAGATGTAAAATGTTCACCCTTTCCTTTCCCATTACATCATTATATCAGCTCAATCACTGCTAGTCATAAAAAAGAAAGGAAAAAAGATCACTGTATATACTCACTGGGAGTATACATATAATAAATAAATAAATTGCTGGTTATTTAAAGTTCTGTTTTAACTGAAAGAGGAAAAAACTCACAGCTGTTACTTGAACTATGGCCTACCATAGTTTTTCCTTCCATAACTATGAAATGAATTCTCTTCTTTACAGATTATTCCCTTCCAAACAGTAAAAAATAAAAAAGTAGGATGAGAATGAGTAAATTAAAGAAACAAATGCTTAGACGGTGAAGACTTAAAATAGTTCTCAAAAATAGGAATACAATTGTTACATGAAAACTGTCTTATGCATTTCAACAATAATTTCTTTAGGGACTAAAGGTTTCCATGTAACTTGCTTGGTAAACAAGCAAATAACATTATTGAGTAAACTGCTTTTTAACTGATATATTAAAAAAAGATAAATGGAGTTGTAGCCCCTGAAGAACATCACCAAAAATATTGAGCAATTAATTTTCATGTAATAATGAGCTACTACTAAGTTTGGAAACCAGGGTAAAAGTTTGTCTCCATTTTCTGCTAGTTTTATTTTTTTAAAAAATCAAATCTACTGATTTTATCTCTTAGCAGTTAATCACCTCTAGTCTCCATCTTTATCACATTATCATGGAACAATTTACATATGTACCTACATACCTACCTACATACCTACCTACCTACTTACATACCTACCCACTTACATACATACATTTTAACACACTGCAAGAACAAGGAACTAAGATATGTACATGAAGAGTCAGCATTCTGGTAATATTTATTTATTATTAAATGTATATGTCAACCATATCATGGTCAAGTGACTCTGTAATATGTACAGATTAATAATAAGATAATACATGTTATTGATTAGTCATTTGACTGTTTCAAAAAGCTATAAAAATAATGCAAAGAAAACAAATAATCACCCTTGCAGCCAACTCCAAACTATTCTAGATAGCCTATCTTTCTCAAAATGATATTTGATATGAAAATAGCAGTCTTGCTAATAATAGGTAAATCTGCCTCCTGCAAGAAACATGGCAGTTTACTTTGAGCGTCTCAATATTTCTTAGTTTTTAAATAAGGATCTGAGAAAATGTCCCATTCCATCCAATGTAGTTTGAAATGAAACAAGATACAATATGTGTAATACCTTCAGATCTGGTATACACAGCCTTTCTGTGAATGAAACTTCATGGAACTTCCCCTAGCTTACTATGGAATCAGGTTGTTCAAAATATGCTCTAAAGAAATCTGTCCTAAATTGATGAAATGGTAGAAGGTATTGAAACTGCAGGAATTTTGGGAGGTGGGGTGGAGAGTGATCATGCAATATTGGAATTCAACATTATGCAAGCGCAAGCAATAGAACAAAGTCAAACTAGAAACTTGGAGGGCTAATTTCAAGAGAGCTCAGGAAGGATTCCATGGATGAGAATCCTCAAAGGGAAAACAAGCCAAGAGCTTGGGAAATTTTGAAAAGTGAGATTATAAATGCCCAGTCTAACACAATACCAATGAAGAAGAAAAATAACAACTCTCAAAAGAAACCAGCATGGGTACATAAAGAACTCTCTGATATATTGAAAGACAAAAAGGGCAAGTATAAAAAGTGGAAGGAGGGGCACATAACTAAGGCAGACTATCAGAAAATAGCCCAAGCCTGCAAAGATATAAAATGATATAAAATCATACATTGCAATGACTTACCTGTCAATGAATACTTCAGCTTCAACCATAACAACACAAGAGCACACAATAGATACAAACTCAAGGTTAACTGCACCAAACTTGATTGCAGGAAATACAACTTCAGCAACAGAGCGGTCAATGTCTGGAATACTCTACCTGACTCTGTGGTTTCTTCCCCAAAGCCCAAAAACTTTAACCTCAGACTTTCTACTATTGACCTCACTCCTTTCCTAAGAGGTCAGTAGGGGGCATGCATAAGCTCACCAATGTGCCTACCGTCCCTGTCCTATTGTTTCTTTTTATTTTCCTTATATGTATCCATTTCATGTATTCATAACTATGTATATACTTATACCTATTATCTTGTAAGGGATTGACAAATCAAATAAATAAAAAAATAAAATATAAAATAAATAAAGATGAAGTGACGAAAGCTAAGGCTCAAAATGAACTAAGGCCTGAGACAAGTCAAAAATAACAACAACAACAACAACAAAGGCTTATTTCAACATATAAAAAACAAGAAAAAAGTCAAGAAAATGATTGATCCATTAAGGAGAGAAAGTGCAAGAAGGTAACAAGCAACAGGGAGGAAACAGAACCACTTAACTTGTTTTTTGCATCTGTCTTTACACAAAAGGGAAAAAGAACAGTCCAACCTATAAAAAACACTAGCGAAAAAAAACCAGATTAGGAATACAAGTTAAAATAGACGAGAAAATGGTAAGTGAGAAGAATCCATATTGTGAGTGGAATTTGTAAGATGGTCCACACTAGATGAGTTGAAATCACCAGGACCAAATGGATTACACTCCAAGGTTCTGAAGGAGCTGGCAGACGTGATCACAGAACCACTGAATTATATCTTTCAAAGATCCTGGAGCACTGGGGAACTACCAGAGGACTGGAAAAGACCTGATGTGGTTCCCATCTTCAAAAAAGGGAAAAAAATAGATCCAGGAAACAACAGACCTATCAGCCTGACCTCAATACCTGGGAAGATTCTGGAAAAGATAATTAAGCAACAAATAAGGAACTGAGTAACTGATTGATTTGAATACTTTAACTGCTAGGTCTTTATGTAGGGTATATCTAGCTCTGCCCTTAGTGTTGGAATTGGTGTGGATTTTTCCCACTCACAATATGCATTTCAAGAAAGTAGACTGCATATTTCCCATCAAGGGAGCATTTATGTATCTCCACAGTACTGCATTATTCCATCTTTCAAACTATTTAGAGTTATATACCTTGATTAAGAGAATTAGTGAATCAGGGTGGCCATGATTGCTGAGCTGCCTTATGGCACTGGCTGTAAACTTTAAAGAACTCATCTTGAAATACGAGAGTCAGGAACCCATTTCCATGAAAACAATTCCTAAATATAGTTAAGATTTAGTCTGTCTATATCCAGCCTGTTCCATGTACACACTCCAGTGATACCAACTATGGTGGTTTGGGATTTATTAATATTCAGATAGTTACATACACTCTACAAGCTACAGTTTTGTAGCAATCTTCCCTACCTGGGTGTGTCACATCAATACCATATTATCTGTGTAAAGCACGGTGTTTACATGTTTATTTTATTTAGCTTTAGGTACATGCATATTGGTTGATTGAAAAACTTTTGGGATATCTTTTATTTTCAGAATAGGAATTAATATGCTTCCTCGTCTGACCTCTTTTTTAGTGCTAATTTTCCCTCTTGGGGAACTGTTTGCTCCTATGTGTACCCTTAAGTAGGAGTTTAAATATAATGCCATAGTTAAAGAGAGGAGTCTGACTTCCATGTTCAGGGCCATAAATTTCCTCCAATGTCCCTATTTATTGAACTGAATGCTATACTAAGGCCTATGAAGATTGCAAACAGTTCACTCATTTTAGCTGTGTATTTTTCTATAAGGTGAATGTAAAACGAAGCAGTTATCATTGGTGCAGTGGCCAGGCCTAAACCCAGATTGCTTTTTAGCTAATAAGCCCTTTTCAATTACCCAACCAGTGTCTTACATAAAGGATTTTTGACATACAGGTTTTCTACAGTGTCAATTAGGCTTCTCAGTCTGTACTTTGAAAGATCACCCTTGTCATCTTTTTTTTGTAAATGAAAACCATAACAAAGAGTTTCTAGCTACCCGAAATTTAGCAGGAATTTTTGATATGAGTAAACATATCTGGAAAAAAGGATCCCATCAATCAACTTAATATTTAAACAGTTCAGGGATAGGTGATCTTCCCCAGAAGCTTTATTAGACTTCAGAGTTTTAATGACTCCTCTAATTTATTGTTAGCCCTCCGAGGTTGTCCAGAATGGGAGCACTACTAGGAGTATCAGCATTGTCTTTATTGTAAGGTTACAGTACATAATCTTGCAGGTCTGAAAGTACTCCTCCACTCTTCTTTCTGGTTTTTGGAACACTAGAGAAGATGTATTCTGAAATGCTTCTTATACTCCTCCTACACTTGTGGACTGAGATACCTCTCAGATTATTGCCTAGGCTGCATGTCTTCATCCTTTCTCCCAAGGTCATTCTCACATACCATTACATCCCATCCGATCCTATCCATTCAGTTACTGGAGGCCAGGATGTGGAGGGGCTTCTTTTTGTAGGTCATTATATAGGTCAATTATGAGCTATACTCAAGGAAATTTGAAGCAAATGTTCTCAATAGATTATTGGATGGGGTGATGAACAGCATGAGAAAGAAGAGTTACCCATTACCTCAGTAGGGTTCCCAGTACCATTTGCTCTTCCACAATGAATAAATGCCATCTATTATAAAGAAGGAAAATAAACATTCTTCATTAGAAGTCATAGCTATGCTAGCTATGTTCATTCTTGTAACTGGTCCTGTTCCCAAAATACGTTTAATCCAATCATCCAGTAACTAGGTCAAATTTTCTTACCAGCAATTCTAGCAGCAAATAATCCTATTTAGTCCAAACAAAACCCACTATTTTCAGAATTCCCAACCACTATCTCTAGAAGTGTCTGGTATTCATGAGCCTTCGACCCAAGAGAGAAATGGCAAACCTTGATACTAAGACTAGCCCCATTCCATTAATTGTCCTGGAAGATTATAGCATCCAATCTGTGCATTGAGAAAATCTTGTGTAACCAAGATTTTGAAATGAATTATTTAAGAGAGTGGGTTGCTTTTATGACATATCTCTCTAAATTTATTTTTTAGAAGGTAGGTTTGCAAAATGGGATACAATTTAGGGTTTCCATGAGAGAACTAATTGGGAAGAGGAATTTAACACCCTGCAAGATGGGGTTTATTTGTGGTAAACTGTAACACCCATAACATTAATTCATGAGGTTAAGTATTCCATTAAGTACTCTGCACATATCCCACTCAGTTAAGTATGTTCTGGGAAATAGGTTCCTTGTTTCCACCTAGAGAAGCAACCATTTTTTATGGATCCCACTATATGTAGGATATATAAAAGATTATCACAGTATGTAACAGCCAAGCATTTCTTCATGCACAATGTATAATATCCATGTTTTCGAGTATTCTGCATCTACTTTGTCTGATTTTTTTCAAAGTTGCTATAGGTCATGTTATTTTTTTTTTGTAGTGAAAGCAGCTTCTTCTACATTGACTATTATACTGTGCAAGTAAAATAATAATCCCAATTATTAATAATTTATTTGATTTCCACCGTCCTACCTTTGTTTTTCTCAATTAGCTTCCCTCTGGATGTGTTGGACCTTCAAGGGTGCAAATTCCTGGTCTCATCAAAACTTTAGTTGATCGACTAGAAATTCTGTGTTATGAGATCCTAACCCCTGGAGAATGTCTATGGAGATTCTAAGTCATCCAGGTCATGGTTGTCCCAAAGATGCTTTTTTCAAGAAGCAACTGGACGTTTTGTTTTTTCTTTGAAGACATTTCGCTTCTCATCCAAGAAGCTTCTCCAGCTCTGACTGGATGGTGGAAGAATGGAAGGATTTATACTCCTTGCAGAAAACTGGTTATTTGCATTCTTTTAGTGGGTCATTAAGGTCACCTGGAGGTTTATCTGTGTTGCACCTGAATCGTGCAAATTGGTGTGGAGCCTTCTTGGAATGTTGGAAAGGACTGTGTTGTAGATTGGAGATAGATGATGCTGTATCTCTCCTCCTCTTCTGAGAGAGGGCCGTTTAATTTTGACATCAATGGCCTCTTTAACCCCTTTTTCAAACCAGTGATCCTCTCTGATTAAAATATGGACTTTATTGTCTTCAAAGGAGTGGGCCATGTCTTTTAAATGAAGATGGACTGAATCTAGTCATTGTGCCATGTGTTTATGAAGTGGTTGTTTTGTTTCCCCAATGTACAGATGTATATCTGGAGAAGGTAGACTTATTTTCTTTCTCAACCTGTATTGTTTATTTTGATGCAGTAAGCAAAGACAGGCAATTACACACAAAAAAAAACATCAGGCAAAGAATCTTGAGAGTTAATTCTTTGGTAGATTTAAGGGAGGGGAAGGTCTAAAAAGAAAAGCTAAACAAATTCCCCTACCCCACAGAAAATGATTGATAATAATAAAAAGACATTTGGGCCATTTGATCATAAACAGCAGAGTTCACTAGCACAAGAAATCATGCAGATTGTGCAGGGAGACATAAAACCACTGAATTATGTATTAATATGTCATATAAAAAGGAAAAAGTACTGAAGAAATATTGTAGGAAAAATAAATAAAGCAGCATTAAAAGTGCACGTGTCCCATTTGGTCAGTTACGTCAAACATAAAACAACAAAAATCACAGTTTGGAAGTTAAAACAATACTTTTAATTTTAGTACTAACTTGCTACCCTGTTGCAAGCCATGCTGAGGTGTGGTCAGAACTTAGCATCAAGGATTGATTTTCTGTCAGAGCTCATCTAAATCAATGTCTGGGTGCGTGCACAAGCATTTGTGTGTGTGTGTGCAAGCATGGGCGACTGTGTGTGTTTAAATACAACCTGGAAGCCTAGAGATGTATGAGCTTGTTGACATTAAATTAGAACTGACACAACCACAAAGGGGATTTCTGAATGAAAGTAGCCTTGATTGAAAGCTTCTTGTACTGATATGGAGCTTGTTTGGATTTTTTCCCTTCCTGCCCTTAGACTTGCTACATGCTTGTAAAGGGCTAGTGCAGTGATGGCAAACTTTTTTGTTGCGGTGTACTGAAAGCGAGCACGCAATAGCACGTGTGCGTGCCGGAACCTACAATGAAATGCATTGCCGTGCATGCATATGCAACACCCCTGCCCCATCCCCTTACCTGAAGTGCACATACACATGCCTCCCAGCTGATTTTCAGCCCATTTGAGGCTGTTTTTGCCTTCCCAGAGGCTCAAGGGAAGCCTCTGCAGCCTTGGGAGACTGAAAAACAGGCCTTCCGGAAATAGCAGAAGTGCTCATTTTCAGCGGGAGGCCATTTTCACCATTCCAGGGGCTCGAGGGAAGCCACTACAGCCTTTGGAGGCCAAAAAACGGGCCCACTTCAGCACTTCTGATATTTCCAGAAGGCCTGTTTTTCAGCCTCTCGAGGCTGCAGAGGCTTTCCTCAAGCCTTGGGGAGTATTGAGGTAATTCCCCATTAGGAGAATGAGTGTACACAGCGATATGTAGTGAGAGTGGTGAGGAATAACACACAACCAGCACACAGATACACTGAAAAATAATATGTAGGTTTTACTTCCAGTAAACGGTTAAGCAAAGTCCAACAAGCAGTCCAAGTCATACACGGTTAAAGCTGCTGTAGTTTCTACCCTATAAGATTGGGACCCTGTAACCGGTGACACCCTTGCAGGTATCCATAAGGGGGTCCCCTGTGAGGTTTTTAGCATAGACATTGTCACCTTTCTGGAACAGTCGCTGGATGAATTTACAGGGATATCTGAATTGTAGTGGGGTGTAGCCTGTCTAATTGAGATCTAAGTTTCCTGCCCATTAACAATTTGGCCGGGCTCTTGTTGATCATTGCACTAGGTGTTATCTGCTGTATGCTTAATAATTTGTCTATTTTAGCTTGTGTGTCCCCTGGCTCTAGTCTGTTTAGTGTCTCTTTCATTAATCGTATTATACGTTCCATGTGGCTATTTCTTGACTGGTATCCTGGTGCTGTTAAAGCATGTCTTATTTCAGTGCTAAGAAACTTTCAAGCTGAGTCGCTGTATTGTGGCCCATTGTCAGATGCTATTATATCCGGCAACCCATGAGTTGTGAATAATCTTCTAAGGGTTTTCATTACTGCCTCAGTAGTGATGGAGTGCATAATGCTGACCTCTAGCCATTTTGAGTATGCATCCACCACTACCAAAAATGTATGCCCTTTTACTGGCCCAGCGAAGTCAATATGTATTCTTGACCATGGCCCATGTGGCTTTTCCCACTTGTGGTTGGGAATGGCAGGGGGAGCCGGTCTCAATTATTGGCAGGTTTTACATGTTGCCTTCATTTTATGTTGCCTTACATGTGACTTCATTTTAACTATCCCTGGTGCCCTACATGTAACATTTCTAGCATTTGTTCCCTTAGTTCTTCTGGAATTACTGCTCGATCTCCCCACAACATGCACTCCTTCAATATAGATAGTTCTGTTTGCCTAATCCAGAAAGGTTTAGTCTCCTCAGCTGTTTCACTTTCCTGCCATCCCCTCCCCACCCAATTCAAAATTCATGCTAAAAGTTTGTCTTTTGCTCTTATTCTTGCAATGTCTGCAGCTGTCACTGGTGCTTGTTCGAATGTTTCTATCAGCAAAGTGAAGGTGGCAGGGGCTGGGTCTACATCTTGGTCTGGTAGGGGTCATCTACTGAGGGTGTCAGTGTGGTTGGTGTTTTTTTCCAGGCCTATATATTATGTCATAGTCATATGCGGCCAGGAATTCAGTCCAACGCGTCATTCTGGGTGACAAAATGTTCAGGGTGGCTTTGATTCCCAGTAGCGGTTTGTGATCAGTGACCAGGGTGAATTTTCTGCCACAGACATATTCATGGAATCGCTTGATTCCGGTGACTGCTGCTAATGCTTCTTTATCCAGTTGACTGTAATTACATTCTGGTTTGGATAGTGTTTTTGAATAGAATGCTATAGGGGCTTCTTTGCCATCTGGCAGTCTATGGCTGATGACGGTGCCAATTCTGAATGGTGGGACGTGTCACACATTAGAATTAAGGGTAATGTCTCACTGTATTGTATTAGTACTCAGTCCGAAGTTATTATATTTTTGATGCCTCAGAATGCAGCCTCCTCATTTTGCTACCAGGCCCATGCTGCCTTCTTGTCAAGCAGCCTGTGTAAAGGTTCCATGGCTGTCACCTTCTGCAGTAGAAATATATTGTAAAAGTTAATTAGTCCTAAGAAGTCTTGTAAGTTTGTTTTGGTTTTGGGCCTGGGGGCTTCTTTAATTGCTTTAGCTTTATTTTCTGTGGGGTGAATCCCTTTCCAGTCAATCAGGAAACCTAGAAATTCTACTTTATCTGCTGCTAGTTGGCATTTTTCCCTTTTCCCTTTTAGTCACACATTTTTGAACTGAGCTAATACTTCCTTTAAGTGGTCTCGCAGTTGTCCTTTGTTTTTAGCCAAAATAAGGACATCATCAAAATAGGTACTAGCCCAGCTAACCCTTGAAGGAGGCATTCCATTAAACTCTGAAACAGCCCTGGGGCAACACTGACCCCAAATTGTAACCATTTGCATTTAAACGCCCCTCTGTGTGTCACAATTTTCTGGGCTTCTGCCATGTCGTCGTCAATGGGTAATTGTTGGTAGGCTTGTGTGAAATTGAGTTTTGCAAAACCTTTCTGCACCCCAAAGAATGTGGTAAGTGTTGTACTACTGGGACAGGGTACGCGCTTTGCTGAAGGGTGTGATTCAGGGTAGCCTTATAGTCAGCACAGATGCATACTCACCCATCTGGCTTTTCTGGGTTGACTATAGTTGTTTCCCATTTGGTGTGGTCGGTGGGCTCTAAAGTCCCTTGTGCGATGAGCTTATCTAGTTGTTCATCTATCTTCAGTTTCAGATCAAAGGGAACCCTCCTTGCCTTCAACCTAATGGGTGCTATGGATGGGTCTAAATTAAAAGAGATAGGGTACTGAGTACTTGCCTAACTGTCCGTCAAACACGTCCTGGAATTCTTAAATTAGGCTGTCTTGGTAATGCTATGTATGCTGGTGAACTCAAAGCCTAGTGGTTGGAACCATTCTAGTCCAAGTAGGCTTGGTCGGTCCTGGTCTACAATGGTTAGTGGTAGGTATCCAGAAAACTCTTTGAATGCCACTTTAAATTTTCCAATGCCTATCACTGGAATCTTATTGCCCTGATAATCTTTTAATGTCAGTGTTTGTTTTGTTAGTTGATTCTTGGTTATTTCTGGGCTCAGTTTTTTAATGGTGTCCCAGGAGACCATCAATAGGTATGACCCAGAATCTGCGTCCATTTTGCATGGTCTGCAATTTATGGTTATTTGGATGTGGATTTTCTTCACATGGGCCATGCTAGAATTGCCTATTGTCACAGTTTGGTGTGTCTCACCTCTATTGCTGGCCGGTTAATCTCTTCTGTTCTGGATGAACTGGCTTCGATGCCCTCCAGGCTGGGTTGTTCTGTTCTGAGGGGATATGTTTTGTCTTTTCCTTCTGTTGGGGTTGTTCTGCTTGGCAGGCTCTCACTATATGCCCTCATCGGTCACAACGCTGACAAATGGCATCACGGAAACAGCATTCTGATCATGGATGATTTCCTTCACACCCCAAACACCAGAATTCCTTTTTCTTCCGGTCCTTGTTTTTCGTATTCCTTTCCAAATGAAGTTGGTTTACTTCCCCCATTTTCATCAGTCTCAGACTCAGACTTGATGTCCTCATGGCGAGTAGTGGCAGTTTCTTTCAGTGGTTGCTGGGGAGCCTTATTCATTTTCCACATGGCGGCTGCTGATTTCTGGGATGCTCCCACAGCCGACACTTCTTCTATGGCCTCCTTTAGAGTTATTTTGGGCTTTGTTAGCAGGCGGCTTTGCAGTGTTACATCTTGGAGCTCCAGGACTATGTGATCTCTCATCACTTCATCCATGTTTAGGAACTCGCAAGCTCCAGCGATGTCCCGAAGGTTTGTGACAAAATCGCTGATACTCTCTCCCTCCTTCTGGTCTTGTTGATAGAATGCATGCCTTTTGACTAAACAGGATGCTGGGGGAGTATAGTGTGCTCTCAGGATTCTCTCCAAATCCAGCCAGGCCATCATTTTTACATCGTTTGGTGTGGATAGTGCTTTTGCCATCTTGAACACTGTGGGACCGCAGTGTGTGAGGAAAACCGCTCTCTTCCTTTGTTCCGAAATGTTCAGGAGGTTGCTTCCTTCTAAGAATATTGGAATCAATTGATGTACAATTCCCAATCTTCTGTTGTGGGGGTTGAACAGTGCGGGTGGCGTATTAGTTCCAGCCATTTTCAAATTCAATTTAATTTGCCACATGCTTACTGGTCTTGTCTCAGAATCCCACCTTCGTCGCCAGTGTTAGATCTTGGGTACAGATGACAAGAGGCTCCAGCTCATTCAACCCTATTTTATTCTCTACAGGCAAAAGGTGAGAAACGGCAGCTGCAGCAGCTCTTTATATAACTGAGCTAACCATGGCTCCGACCAGTGGAGACTGTTTGGTTTTCCCACTCTCGCGATTCCAACCAATAGGAGGTAAGTATGCTAATATCTAACAGCACTCTGCCTCCCGCACCCCCCAGGAACAAAAGCGGGATGGAGAGAGGTGCACTGCACCGCCTGTGGCCCATTTTGGGCATAGTGGGCCTCCCTACAGTCCCTTGGGATCAAAATGGGCCACAGGAGGGCTGTGCTACACACCCCTGTGCTCTGTTTTGGACCCAGTGGGCCTCCATGAAGCCTCGTGGGAGTAAAAACAGGGCATATAGGGACTCCTGGAAGGGGCGTGGAGAGAAGGGGTGGGGTCAGCCAGCAATTTAACAACTGGTTCAGCTGAAGTGGTGAGAACTGTTTGAATCCCACCACTGGATATGAGTATGTATGCATCCTCAATGATTGCCTTTCAGTCTTTCTTAAATTCTGACTAGAAGGCAAAGTGAGAGGATGAAATACCAAATTTAAGAAGGCTAGTTTAGCCCATAGTCACTTAATGACTGATCCAATGGGGTTGCTCATCCCTGCTTTAATCTGAGTTCAAAACAACCCCTTGCTTTCTGTGTTGGGATCACTTTAAAAAAGGCAAATTAATTTAGCTTTAACAAAACTCTTTCTTCAGCTATTGCTAATGTCAAAGACTGTGAAGGCAGAGATCGTTCATAAAAGACAACTCTTCATTTTTTGGGAACACAGATTGGCTGAATTGATCTTCAAGGATTTACAAGAATGTTTAGAAGGGAAAGGGTGTTTTATTGGGAAGTGAAAAAATGTAGAAGGAAGTGGTTGTTGCTTGTTATGTTTTCACTGGCCCTCTAGTTTAGAGCAGCACCTGAAATGTACATAGGATTGATGGTCACATATTTCTTTGTGAGACTTGTGTTATTATTTGTGAGTTTTTGCCTGGAAGTTCAACAATATTTATTATTACCTTCTGAACAGGAGTTCAACAATATTTATTATTACCTTCTGAACATCCTTTTGGAAAGGGCACTTATTTTTAACTTAGCAAGATTGACTGACTGCTTTCTAAAACAGGAAACAGATATCTGGATTGTTGAGTGCTACTGGGCAGATGTCAAAGTCTATTGTTATTCCATTTTGTCTGTCTCTGAGATGAGATTAGGGGCCATTTATGGATATCCTTCAGAGGAAGTTACAGGCTTAATGCTCCATTTCAAGGGGGAAAAAATGAATGGAACCAAGCACTGATGAAGTAATTTAGCTGACTTCGGGTTTTGTTCATTGAAACAGAACTGGCAAGGTTCTATGCCATATGGTGTCTTCCTCCAGTTCTTTCACTGGCTGCTATCAGCTTCCCCAAAGAGCTTCTGTTGCTCTGAATTTTGTTTCGTTTGATGAAATCTCCCCAGAACTTTTTGAATTCAAGTCTACATGTGACTAGTGTGGGCCAAGTTCATTTAAGGAAGAAAACAACTAAAATATCTGACTTGTTCTGTGTTTGGCATCTTACACTTATAAATGGGGGACTTTCTGTAGATAGTATCTGGCTGATTAATCTCTTAGGATAGGATAGGATAGGATAGGATGGGATGGGATGGGATGGGATGGGATGAGATGGGATAGGATAGGCTGGAATAGAATGGAACAGAACAGAACTCTTTATTGGTTGGACTCATAAGCAATTCGTCTCTGATGCATAAACTCAGTATACATACACTGGAATGAGATGTGTATGCATCAAGCATCTTGGCAATTTTTTTTTGTTCAGTGGAAATAACTTGATATTAGTGCAAGACACCCATTTTCAGGATTTGGGATTTGATAAAAAGGAAGGGCAGAATTTAGGGAGACATTAATATGGAAGAGAGCTGGATGTGGTTCTTCATTTCTGTTGGATATGAAAACCCTGTGGCAGGAGCAGTTCCTTTGCTTCTTCTGGCAATAGGCCATGGAAGACATGTCATATGAGAAGTACTGTAATAACAGATCAAAGGCATCATCATAAAAATAGAGATATATACTAACTGGTGTCATTGGTACTAAAGTGAGAAAAGCAAGAGGACGAATGTGAAACCAAAGGCAGCGACTGCAGAGCCTGTTAGTTCAGGCATGGAAAATGCAAGTATTCACAGATTGGTATTGACTGGTGATATTACTACTTTTGCTTTGGATTCCTTTTAGTCCAGTTCTCCTTGGAGTGCCTTTGGAATCAACACAAGCTCTACCACATTCCCACTTCATCCTTGGGAGATGGGACGAGTTCTTACTAAAAAAGAAAATGAAAGCTTATAACAACATAGTATTTGTGCTTCCCTGAGCAACAAAAAAGGTCCTACACACACATCTCTTCCTTGAAATAGCAATGTCTTTCTTTGGAATGGCACAGCTAATGCACAGGTCAGGAAAATACACTGCTCAAAAAAAATAAAGGGAACACTTAAACAACACAATGTAACTCCAAGTCAATCACACTTCTATGAAATCAAACTGTCCACTTAGGTAGCAACACTGATTGACATGCTGTTGTGCAAATGGAATAGACAACAGGTGGAAAGCATAGGCAGTTAGCAAGACATCCCCAATAAAGGAGTGGTCCTGCAGGTGGTGACCACAGATCACTTCTCAGTTCCTATGCTTTCTGGCTTATGGTTTGGTCACTTTTGAATGCTGGTGGTAGTGCTTTCACTCTAGTGGTAGAATGAGACGGAGTCTACAACCCACACAAGTGGCTCAGGTAGTGCAGCTTATCCAGGATGGCACAACAATGAGAGCTGTGGCAAGAAGGTTTGCTGTGTCTGTCAGCAGTGTCCAGAGCATGGAGGCACTACCAGGAGACAGGCCAGTACATCAGGAGACGTGGAGGAGGTCATAGGAGGGCAACAACCCAACATCAGGACCGCTACCTCTGCCTTTGTGCAAGGAGGGACAGGAGCACTGCCAGAGCCCTGCAAAAGGACCTCCAGCGGGCCACAAATGTGCATGTGGCTGCTCAAATGGCCAGAAACAGACTCCATGAAGGTGGTATGAGGGCCCAATGTCCACAGGTGGGGTTGTGCTTACAGCCCAACACCGTGCAGGACGTTTGGCATTTGCCAGAGAACACCAAGATTGGCAAATTCGCCACTGGCACCTTGTGCTCTTCACAGATGAAAGCAGGTTCACACTGAGCACATGTGACAGACGTGACAGGGTCTGGAGATGCCATGGAGAATGTTTTGCTGCCTGCAATATCCTCCAGCATGACCGGTTTGGCAGTGGGTCAGTAATGGTATGGGGTGGCATTTCTTTAGGGGGCTGCACAGCCCTCCACGTGCTCGCCAGAGGTAGCCTGACTGCCATTAGGTACCAAGATGAGATCCTCAGCCCCCCTTGTGAGACCATATGCTGTGCGGTTGGCCCTGGGTTCCTCCTAATGCAAGACAATGCTAGACCTCATGTGGCTAGAGTGTGTCAGCAGTTCCTGCAAGACGAAGGCATTGATGCTATGGACTGGCCCGCCCGTTCCCCAGACCTGAATCCAATTGAGCACATCTGGGACATCATGTCTTGCTCCATCCACCAACAGTCTGTTGCACCACAGACTGTCCAGGAGTTGGAGGATGCTTTATTCCAGGTGTGGGAGGAGATTCCTCAGGAGACCATCTGCCACCTCATCAGGAGCATGCCCAAGCATTGTAGGGAGCTCATATAGGCATGTGGAGGCCATTTTGACGTGTTTTAAGGACATCACATCAAAGTTGGATCAGCCTGTAGTGTTTTTTTCCACTTTAATTTTTAGTGTAAGTTCAAATCCAGACCTCCATCGGTTGCTAAATTTGATTTCCATTGATAATTTTTGTGTGATTTTGTTGTCAGCACATTCAACTATGTAATGAACAAAGTATTTAATAAGAATATTTCATTCATTCAGATTTAGGATGTCTTATTTTTGTGTTCCGTTTATTTTTTTGAGAAGTGTATATGTCTGCTTTAAGTTATTGTTGACAAGAGTTATATTTCCACTTCCATGTTCTTGAGTCAAACTGACTGCATATTTCTTATTAAAGGAGTAGTCTCCAGTTCAATTGTTTGTAGGTCTATCTTTAACAAGAGCTTATTTACAAAAATAAAAGCTTTATTTTCCAAATACATTTCTCATTAAGATGACATTCTTCTACTTACCTGAAGTCCCCATAAGTTCATAAACGCATGCAAATTGTTTTCCTAACAACCAAATGCAGGAAAGTTTACTACTGCCTTCTTCCCAATTTTTTTAAATTTCCCAAATCTTGCTGGGGCTCTAGTGTCTCTTGAGGGTCAGCCATTCAAGCACTATCAAGGTCCATTCTTAGTTTTTCAAGATCAGCCAAAGCCATTTTAAGCAGCGGCCTTGCAAAAATCTACTAGCAAGTGTTTTAGTTTAATAAATGTTGTATGAAACACCTTTTCAAAATGTCTTGACCTCCCTGCTTCTAAATGGAAGCTGTCACATTCTTTTGCACATGACCACTTTTGAAGCCTGCTCCAACAAATCTAATCACTGTAAGTCATCCTCAGCCTAAGCTGAGAAGTCCTTTTGGGACTAATGCATAAGTGTCAAACTCACAATGTCACATTGTCATCATGTGATGTATCACAACTTTTTTCCCCTTTGCTAAACTGGGGGGGGAGGGCATGGCCAATGTGTGATGCATCTGGCCTGAGGGCTGCAAGTCTGACACCCCTGGATGGAACCAATTGTCAAGGACATAGTATGAAAATATTGCAGAAACCATAACATGTAACAGCCTTGAATGCCAAGAAATCCAGTATTTGCAAACTGAAAAGTAATACTATGTGACCTGGGGAAGAGAAAAAACAAAACTCCTGTTAGTTATACTGCAGTCATATTGAGGAATGCTTTAAAAATCAACAGTATTAAGACCAATCTCCATGTAGTTTTGTAGCAAGAAAGATGCAGCAGAGAATGTCAGACTGTATTATATGTAGGACAACTGGGTTCCCTACAGCTCTCTAAATTATAGCATCTGTGTGGGAAGGTCCAAAAAGCATTCTGTTGTTTCCTTAGCTATTTGGTTGCCATTTCAATAATTGTTTCCCCTATTGATTTATTAGTTGCAGGAAACTAATTGACATAAGGCTATCCCTCCACCTGTGCTTTGGATCTAGGCTACTTTTTTGCTTGCATCCAGCCATTCCAACGGTTATGGGAAGGGACAGGATGCAATATGGCTGGCCGTCAGCAGGCAGTTATTCACAATATCAGATAAATAATAGTGGACATGCTTGGTTGTCCTTAGCAGGATAAAATATATGGATATTCCCTTATCTCATAGTTCTTGTATTTATTTATTCATTTGAATCATTTAACATGGAAACTGGGTTACTAATTTGAAGAAAAGATTGACTTCATTGAATGCTGAGGGTCACTGTCAGAATGAGAAAGAGAAAAAAAATGTTTCAGGAGGAACCTCTAACTTGTTATGTCTCAGTCATCACTTATTTAAAGAAATCTTCTACAGCACGGATGTCAAATTCATGGTGTCACGTTGCTGTCACCTGATGTTTCACGATGTTTTTCCCATTCATGGAGCTGGTGTGGGTGTGGCTTGCGCATGACGCATCCAGCCCGTGGGGCGCCAGTTTGACACCCCTGGTCCAATGGTTAAGGCACCAGGCTGGAAACCAAAAGATTATGAATTCTGGTCCCAGATTAAGCATGAAAGCCAGCTGGCTGACTTTGGACCAATCACTGTCTTTCAGTCCAACCTACTTCAGAGGATAGTTGTTGTAGGGAAAATAGGAGGAGGAAGGTGTGTTCAATATGTTTGCTGCATTATTTTTAAAAATAATAAAGGTGGGATAAAAAAATATAAATAAATAAAATATGCCTTTCATACATGCTATTAGTTGTCAGGCCACACCTAACCGGGACAGATTGCTTTCTGTCATGGCAGAACAGTGTAATAGATCTTTGCTGGAGAAAACAAATTGCCCTTTAGCCAAGTCCCATTAGTTCCACCCAGCAAGGAAATGTTGGAGGAAATATCCAGGTCCAATTCCAATCCAGGAGAAAGGCACTAGAAATAAAATGGAGGATGGAGATTGATTGGAAAGAAAGGTTCCCTTTACTGATGAAGCAGAATCACCAACCACATGTGATTTTAGGACAGCTGACAAAATAGTTGAATGAGTGGATGGATCTTTATAGGTTTCTGTGACTTTGAAGTTTGAATTGTTCAGGGGTTTGTCCAAAGTAGGGGCTTGTGTCTTTTGCTAAATGGTGATGGGTCAATCCTATTATGTCCTAAACCTAAAGGGTCATGTCCTTTTCTCAGAATTTAGGTGGAGGAGAATGTAAATTTTAATCCCATCTCTGGGATTATTTTGTGAATAGGCTGGCCCAATCTTTCTTAATGGGCACAAAATATCTGCTGGAGCTATTAAGAAAGACTGAGTCTGCTTTCTGTCTTTAAGAGCATGTTTCTCCATTTCTCCCTTAGGGGAAATATTCTATCCTGCTTTTTTTTAATATTCCCAAAATAGTTTCATTCTGCTGCGTGGAGGATGGCGGGGAGCTTCCCACAGAATGCTTTAAGCATTAACATGGCACTTCCTTTGGTGTTGCATAGATATACTGTACTCCCTACCAGGCAAGATATAACTTGGGCTATAATATGAGATCCTTTCCATTTCTCATATTTTTTTCCTGTCCTGTCCATTTCTGTCTATGAATATATTTTAAAGTATAGCATATGTACCTTATATGCATTCCAATAAATACATTTTCTGTAATTGCATTTTGAAATTTAATAGAATGGAAAGCAGGATGTTGGCGCTTTAGTTCACATGCAGATTCGTAAAGTGAGAATTAAGAAGATTTGCACGAAAGTGAGAATCAAACATGTTTTTCCCCTTACCCCTAGATGTTACATTGACAGAGAGATCTTATTATGTGATCCCACACATTTATTTGACAGGGTAATGTTTCAATTTTCAGTTCATAAGTTCTTATGCTTGTTATATATTAATGAATTTTAACACTGTGTAGAATGATATATGTGCAATTGAATCCTCACATCCAGATATATTAAGGAGACATCAATTTGTCTCCAGATTATATGGCCATAAAACATGGTTTCCAACTCTGCATATAGCTTTCTCCCCAATTCAGCATTTCCAGGAGCCAGAAAAGGATACAGGATAACTACAATGAAACATTGGTAATGATGGGGGGAAAAAAACCCTATATTGTTTCTAAATGGTTTGATCTTCTTCAGCAGTAATCCAAAATCTGTTCCCAGATTTTTCAACAATTTAAACTGCATTCTGAAATACTTATCTGGGAGTAGGCCTCTTGAACCTAATGATGATTCTTTATCAGTAGCATATAGAATTGCATGGCGAATGCTTTTTGAAGATTTTTGCTGTGTAAAGATAAAGGTTCCCCTTGCACTTACGTGCTAGTCATTTTCAGCTCTAGGGGGCAGTCTTCATCTCCATTACAAAGCTGAAGAGCCAGCTGTCTGAAGAAGTCTCCGTGGTCATGTGGCTAGCATGACTAAATGCCAAAGGCACAAAGAACAGTGTTACCTTCTGACCAAAGTGGTCCCTATTTTTCTACTTGCATTTTTACATGCTTTTGAACTGCTAGGTTGGCAGAAGCTGGGACAAGTGATGGAAGCTCACTCCGTTACATGGCGCTAGGGATTTGAACCGCCGAACTGTCAACCTTTCTGATCAACAAGCTCAGCATCTTAGCCACTGAGACACCACTTTGTACAGGACAAAATTCATTAGCATCTGAGCACTGTTTGTTTTTAATCTCTCCACTGAATTGCTGCAATGACAAGGCCAGAAATTGCTATCTTGTTTGAAACTCAAAACTGACATTGACAAGAATAATCACTGCTTCTATGGCTTCCTTTTCTTATCAGTATTTTCTCAACTAGGCTCTGGGGGAAATCCTTGATGAGAATAAAAAGAAAAGAAAACACTTTTTGGGGGATGCGTAGTGCAGAAAATCCCTACTGAATATTCTAGTTTATTCAGCATGTGAAGTTTGGTGGCATATGGAGAAAGAATAAACAATAAAAGTAGCACTTTGTGCTCAACTATATTTTGAGTGCCTTAGAATGGAATCTCTTTGGTTTGGTAAAAATAAAATATTTTCTAGCTCACATTTTAAAAAGCTTGTTTATAAAGGGGGTAAAATATTTTCTGCAGTTAGATAATGAGACAATGTGCCTAGATTATCATTTCTTGAAGGAGATCAAGAAGCTGAAATAGAGTACATTTTTCAGTGTTGATATTTGAAGCATCCTTCTAATAACAAACCAACAGACTGATTTCTTCCCAATGCACTAATCTACTACCTTTAAAAAGTAATATAAGAAAATCCTAACAATGCTTTTCTTGTAAACATTAATATTACCTACTATTTCTGTTCCAGCAAACAATCTATCATCAACAAACCTACAAATCACATCTTCAAAATAAACATCACACATTCAGTAAAGATACTGCAAGGATCAAGCAACAAGATTTCAAACTCCAAGTTGGTGCTCATGTGAATGGGATAAGTTTTTGAACAATTTCTATTTTCTGCTCTTTGGATCAATGGAACAATTATTTTAGTAGGCATGTGCTACCACAAATCATGCATCATCAGACTTTATTTACCTGGAACTCTTCAGCTGTGTTGAGGCCTATAACTCTAAAATTAACAGCCAGAATTAGCATGAATCACCCTTTGGCATTAGTTAATGTGTTGTATGAGATATAAACCATTGTGTTCTAGTTTGAAAGCTGCCTTTCTACTCAATAGGATGGCCAGTTCTGTCAAACATGCTTGATCTTGATGCACATTTATGTCTAAATGCATCAGTGCACCTAGGTCAGACTTCCGGGTTGAGCCCTCCTCACTGACGGACCATAGATCGTGACTGTCTGTGGTTATTGTCCGTGCTTTTTCATTGGAGAGCCCTGGTCATTGTGATTAGAGGCTGAAGCTGCCTTGAAGGGGTGGTGGAGTAAGGGTTGAGGGGAGCCGCATCTCCCCTCCTGGACTTGGTCTTTCCCCCCCCCCGAAGATGACTGAAGTGGTGGTCCAAAATGGCCACCCCGAAGAGGAGGACTCAGCTGGACTAAGATTTGTGCAGGAGTGAAGAAAGAGGTGGATAACATCTGAGCTGGGACAACTGGGCAAAACAACTAAACAAAAGTACCCTGGGATTAAGGTAACACCGAACTTTTAAGAAAAGAAAAGTGAGTGGTGGAAATACAAAGGGACAGGAAAAAAATAAGAAAATAATTTTGACAGCTAAGCGGGGCTTCGAACTGGGAAAGGAAGAAACTAAAGACATAATTAAATTGGACTAAAATATTTTAGCAATAAAAAGGAATAAAATAAAACTGGACTTAAGATTGTCAAAAAATAATAATAATAAAATTTACAAATTGGAGACTGGATTGTGCTGGAATATTGAGATTTGAAAAACCCTAAATAATAAAATAGGGGAAAAAGATGACAACTTTGTATAATGGAGTGTGCCATCTTCTGACAAATAACTTAAACTCAAACAAAAGGGAAATCATGCTGTTTCTGTATAAACTTATGTCGATATAATGTTAAAGAAATATTGAAACAAAGTAAGAATTTTAGAAAGTGAAAGCAGAACTAGAATAAAGAAAGAAGGAAGGAAAGACTGCCTGTGGGATTGATTGGTTATTTTGGTATAGACCCTGGGTTGGAATAATGGAGAACTTTAGAAAACTTGAAGAAGAAAGAAGGAAAGTAAAAGCGTTTTTTGTGGACTTCAACGATTAGAAAATATAAGAGTGTGTAATGATGATATCTCTTTGGGAATTAAGAATGGAACTTAAAAATATGAGAGAATTACTACAGGAAAGAGGCGAATCACTTTGCTCTGTGTTAGAAGAAATGGAAAGGGTGACTGAAGAACAAGAAAAAAGAACTTCAGAGGAGGAGGAGTCGACTCAAGGAGAAGCCATTTTAAATAGACAATTAACACAAAGAACACTACAAAGACGAGGGGAAAGACGGAAGGCTAAAAAGTTGAGATTTAAGAAGATAATCAAAAAGGAGAATACCTGTGAAATCAGGAGAGGTAGAAAGGCACAGCAGAAAAGGGGAAAGGAAGATATCAAGAAAGAGAGGGATATAAATGGAATGAGAAAAGATATGGGAAAAAGAGGGGGAGGAGAGGCAATAAGAAACAGGTGCAGGAAATAAAGAAACACGGAAATAGTAAAATGATGAAAAGAAATTGTTTTTTCAGAGATAATGGTTGATAAATTAAAAGGGGGATTCTGCAGGGTGACAAGGGGTAACAAGAACATATTTGCAATTAAAAAATACTTAGAAAATAGGGCAATATAGATTATTAATGGAGGGATAGATACCGATAACTCTTATTAGATGAATATACATTTTATTTTTATCTTTAAAAGAAAAGTTAAGGTCTATTGAAGAAATTGTAATAATTGAAATGAATGTGAAGATGTTTAAAAATGAGGTAAATATGAGTGACCAGGATTTAAATAGTCAATCTTTCCCTTTTATTTTTTTTGAAATTAGAAATAAAATTAAGGGGGGAAAATATATTGTGGAATCCAAATGAAAAGATGTAATGATTATTATTATAACTACTTAAAAATAAAGGTTTATTGGGAATTAAGATGAGGGAATAAAGGTATATTTTAACCACTGAGGTGTCACACTCAAAGCAGTAAAAGGAGGGGCGGGGGAACCTATGCTTGTTTCTTTTTCTTTTGTGTTAAAACTTGTATTAATCTAGAATTTATAGAAAGAATGTGTGATGGAAAGAAAACATGACAGATTAAAGAACTATTAAATTAATAAGCTAATACAGACTATTAAAAGGAAGGAGAGACATTGGTAACTTTTTTTTTATTAGGCAAACATATTGTTATTTTTTCTTTTTAAAATAAATATCAAAGGATTATATTTGAAATTAAACGAAAGGATGTTTGGATTAAGATTGATTTAAGAGACTAGGATTAAATTGATTGTTTCTCTCCTTTTTGAAAGTTTGGAATGGAAAAGGTAATAATCGAATTAAGTATGCATATATGAATGTATAACTATTGTCATATTTGTATGTAAAAGTGATGACCTGGAAATATGTTGTCCACTAAAAAGACCTTTTTGTTTTTATGTGAAAAACTGAATAAAATTTGTTTTTTTTAAAAAAGTCAAATTTGTAGCTTGGTAACGCAACTCCCAATTAGGCAAACCAAATCCTCCTCTTATTCTAGCATCTTGCAAAAGTTTAAACTTTATTCTTGCTTTCTTACCTTGCCATATAAATTTCAACACAATTTTATTTAAATCTTCAAAATAGTCTTTTCCAAGCCTAATTGGAATTGTTTGAAACAAATGTAAAATTCTGGGTACAAATTTGATGTGGGTTAAGGAATGGATAACATTAAGAAATGCTAGATTGTTGATATTAGAAGGACATGATCTGTTGTTGGGGTGGTAGGCTTTTTTATGGTATAAAGGAATTAAAACACAGGGGTATTTTAGAAGACATTATATACGGGAGTCTCTGTGGTTAAACTGGGAGAAGATTAAAAGACAATGTTATTTGAAAATTCTAGTCTGGCTATCGACTATTGAAGCATTTTCTTATCCTATAATATACAAAAAGGAAAAAACAGTTAGATATGGTGAAATATTGAATGAAAAGGGGGAACTTAAATCTATACAAAAACTAGAGGAACAAGGTATAAAGATGAATTGGTTTTCATATGCGCAAATACATTCAAGGTATGATAAAGATTTTAAAACAGAAGGTTTCTATGATAAACTGACTGACTTAGATAAGATTTTGACAGGTACTGATGAAAAGGTGATGTTGGAAATGTTGGAAATGTCATCAGACACCTGGCTCATATTACCATATGTGGTGGACTTGTGCAGACGCTAAAAAATACTGGACTAAAATCCATATGTGGTTGGAAAAAATGACAAAAAAGCATATAGACTTGAAACCAGAGATACTTTTATTGGGAATTTTACCTGAAATATATAGTAAAGACTTGAAATAACCGACTGTAAATGTATTAACAGCGGCTAGGATTGTATTTGCTAAAAACTGGAAAAATGAGAAAATATCATCACAGGAGGAAATCATTAAGTAAATATTGGAATGTGCTGAAATGAGCAGATCAACATTTGAAATTATAGAACAGGATGATAAACAATTTTATAAAGTTTGGGATCTATTCTATCAATGGTTAGACAATAAAGTATAGTAATGAAATATGTAGACTTTTAGAAAATACTAAATATATAAAGATGTATTTTTTTCTTATTATATCTGCAAAATGTTTTTAGGATAGATTTGGGATGATAATATGAATTGTCACAAAACAAATTAAGTAAAACATGATTATTTTCCAAAGCATGAATGAATAAAAGTATAGTCAAATGATTGATTAATAATGATACCAATGTATTTAATATTGGATTGAGATCATATACAATCTAATTGTAATTGAAGACTACGAAATAGAAGCACAAAAGAATTTGTAAACCAACCAGCACACTGTATGTACATATATGGAAAACGGCCTGATGTTTTTATGTTTTGTTTCTTTATGTTTGTTTTAAAAGCCAATAAAAATTTTATTAAAAAAAATACGTAACAAAATATGCTCAAAAAAAAAAAAAATAAGTCCAGTTTTGACCTTCTGGTTGACAGTATTCAGATGTAAATGGGGGGTCAGCCAAAGCAAACATGCATTTGCCACATGTAATAGCACTAGTCAGCATCATGGGGCCAAAGCTGTAATGGAAGAGGCAAAATGGTGCCTCTATCTCCACTGGAGGGCACCTGAGCAGGTAGAGGAACTATAGCTGCAGTGTACTAGTCTGAAGAGCATTCATGGGCCAGGACAATCATTACATTATAGTGTTCACGTGTGAGTACAAGAAATAATAAAAGCAATTTTTTTTTTTGCTTTTAAGAGATTTTAAAAACAGCTGTGTGAAGTCCTTTTCAGCAGAAGTAAGAGAAAACTTGTAATGCAGCAAGTGATTACAGACTGATGACTAGAAACTGACTTTTTCCTGCTTTAATTCAACCCTTACATTTTAATCTACATATTCTACAGGTGAAACTTGAAAAATTAGAATATCGTGCAAAAGTTCATTTATTTCAGTAATGCAACTTAAAAGGTGAACCTAATATATGAGATTACATGCAAAGCAAGATAGTTCAAGCTGTGATGTGTCATAACTGAGATAATTATAGCTTACAGCTCATGAAAACCCCAAATCCACAATCTCAGAAAATTAGAATATTGTAAAAAGATTCAATATTCTAGGCTCAAAGTGTCCCACTCTAATCAGCTGATTAAGCCATAACACCTGCAAAGGGTTCCTGAGCCTTTAAATGGTCTCTCAGTCAGATTCAGCAGGAATCACAATCATGGGAAAGACTGCTGACCTGACAGTTGTGCAGAAAACCATCATTAGTACCCTCCATAAGGAGGGAAAGCCTCAAAAGGTAATTGCAAAAGAAGTTGGATGTTCCCAAAGGGCTGTATCAAAGCACATTAATAGAAAGTTATGTGGAGGCGAAAAGTGTGGAAGAAAAAGTTGCACAAGCAGCAGGGATGACCTCAGCCTGGAGAGGATTGTCAGGAAAAGGCCATTCAAAAATGTTGGGGACTTTCACAAGGAGTGGACTGAGGCTGGAGTCAGTGCATCAAGAGCCACCACACACAGATAGATCCTGGACATGTTGTATTCCTCTTGTCAAGCCACTCCTGAACAACAAACAATGTCAGAAGCATCTTATCTGGGCTAAAGACAAACAGAACTGGTCTGTTGCTCAGTGGTTCAAAGTCCTCTTTTCTGATTAGAGCAACTTTTGCATCTCATTTGGAAACCAAGGACCCAGAGTGTGGAGGAAGAATGGAGAGGCACACACTGCAAGATGCTTGAAGTCTAGTGTGAAGTTTCCACAGTCTGTGTTGATTTGGGGAGCCATGTCATCTGCTGGTGTTGGCCCACTGTGCTTCATTTAGTCCAGGGTGAATGTAGCCGTCTACCAGGAGATTTTGGAGCACTTCATGCTTCCTTCCGCAGATGAGCTTTATGGAGATGCTGACTTCATTTTCCAGCAGGACTTGGCACCTGCCCACACTGCCAAAAGCACCAATACCTGGTTCAATAACCGTGGGACTACTGTGTTTGATTGGCCAGCAAACTCGCCTGACCTGAACCCCATAAAGAATCTATGGGGCATTGCCAAGAGAAAGACGAGAGATATGAGACTGAATAATGCAGAAGAGCTGAAGGCCGCTATTGAAGCATCCTGGTCTTCCATAACACCTCAGCAGTGCCACAGGCTGATAGCTTCCATGCCATGCCGCATTGAGGCAGTAATTTCTGCAAAGGGGGCCTAAACCAAGTACTGAGTACATATGCATGCTTATACTTTTCAGAGGTCCGATATTGTTCTATGTACAATCCTTGTTTTTACTGATTGCATGTAATATTCTGAGATTGTGGATTCACGGTTTTCATCATCTGTAAGCCATAATCATCTCAATTAAGACAAATCATGGCTTCAACTATCTTGCTTTGCATGTAATGAGTCTATTTCATATATTAGGTTCACCTTTTAAGTTGCATTACTGAAATAAATGAACTTTTGCACGATATTCTAATTTTTTGAGTTTCACCTGTATGGTTTTAGGACCTTCAGTGCAGCCCTGCTTTCTAAAGACAGCGATAGACGTATTTTTAGGAACAGGTCTAATACTCTGCCAGAAGAGTGTTAAGCTTATACTTAAACAGATTAACAATCCAGGTCTAACACTTTTTCAAAAGAGCACTAAATCTGTGCTTATAAGAGCCCTACATGTATAGGGTTTGGAAAGCACCAGTTAAGCAGAGTCTAGTATCTGGTCTCTCCTGCAGCTTAAGTCAAAATGGCCATAGAGGGCAAAGTTCAAGGACCAGTGGGGAGAGACAGCATGCCCTCAGCAGCCAAAAATGTCCAATGGAAGCTGGGCAGATTACAAGACCTCATTGCAAGTGGAATAATTAGTGAAGAACGTTAGTCTGTATCCATAATTATAAGGGGAAAAGAAGGAAAATATTACTTTAAATGGACATCTAAGAATGAGTTTAATCTGCCTCATATAAGACCTGAAAGTAAAACAACAACAGATTTTAGCTATCAAGGAAAATAGGTGGGCATGGAATGTTGTAATACATCAGAAGAAAAAGAGCATTGGAAGAATATCTGAAGATATGAATAAGATGTACTGAAGCTGGTATGTCAAGACAGCTTACTGACTTACTGGAGAGACCAAACTGGAAAAGCCAAATGAGAAACAGAACAGAGGCATGAAAAGACAAAACATTATATTGCCAGTTTATTAAAAAAAATAGCAGGGAAAACAGATAATAATAAGATCTGGCTAACAGTAGGAAATTTGAAGAAAGAGACAGAAAGGTTAATTCTGGCTGCCCAAGATCAGCAACAAACAGCAAATGCTGCCTATGTGAAGAAGCTGAAGAAACAGTGGATCACCTGGTTAGTTGCTGCAAGAAGATCGCAAAAATTGAGTACAAATACATCATGACAACGACGGTGCATTGAAAGATCTGCAAGAAATATCTTTTGCCTGCAAGCAAGAACTGGTGGCACAATAAAATAGAAAAAGTCATAGAAAGTGAAGAATTGCTTTGAGACTTTGGAATTCAAACAGGCACCTGTCATATAACACCCCAGACTTAACAATTGCCGATAAGATCTGAACAGCGAATGTGGTAGTACCTGGAGACAGCAGAATAGAAGAGAAAGAACTAAAGAAGATCACAAAATACAAAGACCTACAAATAGAAATAGAATGACTGTGGCAGAAGCAAGCAAGGGTAGTCTCAATAATATCATAATAGACGCCTTGAGTGCAATCCCAAAACAACTGGAGCATCACTTGAACATCATTGGCCTTGACAAATTTACCACCGGTCAATTGCAAAAGGTGGCTTTACTCAGAGCAGCTTACACCCTATCACAATATCTGTAACACCATCAAACATCCAGATTTGCCTATCCCAGATCCTTGTTATTTTGTTAAACAGAGTAGGAAGGGACCTTGGAAGTCGTCTAGTCCGACCTTTGCTCAAGCTGTCCAATTTCTTTTTAAAAACCTCTAGTGATGGAGCACCCACAACTTCTGATGGCAAGCAGTTCAATAAATGACGGCAGCTCACAACAGTCAAACAAAAAAATGCAATAAAATCAATAATACAAAAAATGATAAGTGTGGTGAAGTGAGGGTTCTTATTCTCTCCTTTGCCAAAGTCCTGGGTAAAGAGCTAGGTGTTCACAACTTTTCTAAATAACAACAGAATTGTGGCCATCTGGATCTTGGTGGGGGAAAACCTCATTCCAGAAGGCAAGAAGATATGAAAGGGAAAAATCGTCACCATGACATATTCTGACTAGAAGGAAGGGAAAAAGAGGCCCATTCAGTATGTCCTCATGTGGTATCAAATAGTCAAGATGGCGACCCTGACTGTGTGATCAAAGCTTTGCTCATTAGATATCTTGACTGTTAAGCTCCCCTTGTGATTGCCACTGGCCCATGCCTGATAGATAAACTATTAAAGAATTATACAAAGGATTATATTCACATTGGATGTTAGACATTCCGTTTCCAAAGGACTACAAAGTGACATGAATGTGACATCTTACTTGAAACACATGGCATGAGATATCTAAGCGTTCTCCTTCCTTACCCAAAATTGGCAAAACCCTGGTTTTAAAAGAAATTATAGGGAATGCTAGAACACACAGTAAAAGTGCACTTTCAATATAGCAAAATTCAAGTTAAAGAGATCAGCGTTGTATCTGTTAAAGAATTAAAGTGAGATAGCTTATATGAAAAAATCCTATTCCTGGGCAATTAGCAGCTAGATAAATTAGGAAAAGATGAATGCAAGTTTTTCAGTGTTAGGAGACAGTGCATACTGAAACAATTATGTCATTTTCTACAGTAAAAAAAAATCCTGTCAGACCAGAATACTGCCTTACTGACACAGACAATAAAGTGGATTAGATGATTTTGCTGAGCTATACATCCTACTGGTGATGTGGAACAAAGTGATAAAAAAGCTTAGCACAAGGGATGCTTAAGATGAATAAATGGAGCAAGGAGAAGTGCAGAAAAACCCACCAGTTTTCTCATCTCTTGCTCAAGCTAAATCTGCTTTTCTATCTGCTTTTCTAGCCCTTCATTGAAGAACTGTCTTCATTACCTGAATTGTTTTTTCATGGAACAATTAAGAGAAACCAGGATTAACAATGCCACAAACAATCAGATACTTTCTAGAGCAGGGGTTCCCAACCTGGGGTGCTTCCACCCCTTGCGAGTGTGAGACGATATTCCAGGGGGTGCGAAAACTTGGGTTTAGAAGTTTCTAAATTATAGTGTGTATGCATAATTTTATGCAAATTGTATGCATATAATTATTTATTTTTGTAAGGGGTGCGAGAATATATCAGAAGCATTCTAGGGGTGTGTGGTATAGAAAAGCTTGGGAACCCCTGTTCTAAAGTAACATAAGCTATAGTGCCCACTCAGTGGTGGGTTTCAAAAATTTTTACCACTGGTTCTGTGGGCGTGGGTTGGTGGGCGTGGCAGGGGAAGGATTCTGTAAAATCTCCATTCCTCCCCACCCCACTAACCTGCTTTCCAGCTCCGTTTCCTGTGCAGGGGAACAAAAGAAGACTCAGCCAATCAGCTGGGACTCAGGAGGCAGAGAATAGATTGGGGGCAGAGCAAGTCAGAGGTGGGATTTGCCAGTTCTCCAAACTACTCAAAATTTCTGCTACCAATTCTCCAGAACCAGTTCTCCAGAACTGGTCAGAACCTGCTGAATACCACCTCTAAGGCAGTTCCAGCCAACCTTGGTACAGAAAGTGAAGTATAAAGTTCACAGTTGCAGGTAGTCTTCGACTTACAACAGTGACTGCTCAAAATTAATAACGGCAACTGAAAAAGGTGATCTATGATGATTTTTCACACATATGACTGTTGCAGCATCCCCATGGTCATGCGATTTACATCTGAATGCTTGACAACCGGTTCATATTTATGCCAGTTGCAGTATCCTGGGGTCATGTGATCACTTTTTGAGACCTTTTGACAAGCAAAGCCATTGAGGAAACCAGATTCTCTTCACAACCATGTTACTAATTTAACAACTGCAGTGATTCACTTAACATAGGTGACAAGAAGAGTCGTGAAATGGGGCAAACTCACTTAACAAGTTCCTCACTTAACAACATACATTTTGGGGTAGTAGTTGTAGATTGAGGACTATTTGTATTCACTTACACAGCCGAACTATCAGACAAAGGCATTGTCAAAGATGGTTGGAATTTGAGATGCGTTGCAGGAGTTGAAACCAAGAAAATCCAAGGAATCCCTTATCAGTGCAAATTTAAGTGTAAGATTTTCATCCAGATTTGAATGCATAGTTACTACTAATATACAGTTATTTACAGATTCAAAATAGGACAACAGTGAATATGGCAGGTGCAAAAGTTTGATGTTATACTAGTTCAGCGGTGGCTAACCTTTTTAGGCTCCTGTGCCAAAACCTGTGTGCACGTTGGCATGTGCATGCAATTTGCACTCCCCCATGCCCCCTGCACATGCATGTGCAATTCCCACCATGTCACCCCTCCTGGTTGCCCCCTTACCCGCACTGCACCTCACAGCTGATTTTCAGCCGGTTTGAGGCCTTTTTTGGCCTCCCGGAGGCTTGAAAAATAGCCTTGCAAGGCTTTTCAGGATGAATAATAGGCCCGTTCCGTCACTTCTGGTATTACAGATAGTGACGAAATGGGCATATTCGGCCTGCAAAGGCTTTTTTCAAGACTCTGGGAGGCCGAAAAAGGCCTCAAATCAGCCAAAAATCAGCTGTGAGGTGCGTGCATGCGCAGTGAGGTAAATTTGCCTGAGGCTTGCATGTCGGCACAAATGGCTCTGTGTGCCATCATGGTACTAATCTGTCAGTCCTCCTTGGGTAGAAGCAACAGTTCAAAAATATTCTTAGGGCTCCTTGTATAGCATGCAGAGCTTTTTCTCAGCTTCTGGTCTCTTAGGGATTCATGGACACATATAGTGCATTCGGAAAATATTCAGACCCACTTCACAAATTTCACTTTGCCAATTTTGTTATGCTGCAGTCTGATTCTATGGTGTTGAAATTCATTTTTCCCCTCATTAATCTACACTCTGTACTTCATATTGACAAATGTCTTTACACTTATTACAAAGAAAAAACTGAAAAATCACATTGGCATAAATATTCAGACCCTTCACTCGGTACTTCGTTGAAGCACCTTTGCCAGTCTCGAGTCTTTTTGGGTATGATGCAACAAGCTTCTCACATCTGGATTGGGGGAATTTCTGCCATTTTTCCTTGCAAATTCTCTCAAGCTCAGTCAGGTTGGATGGGGACCCTAGGTGGACAGCCATTTTCAGGTCCCTCCAGAGTCAGGCTCTGACTGGACCACTCTAGGACATTCAGCGTTGTACCTAAGCCACTCCTGTGTTGTCTTGGTTGTGTGCTTAGGATCATTGTCATGGGAGAAAGTGAATCTTCATCCCAGTCTGAATTCCTGAGTGCTGTGGAACAGGATTTCTTTGAAGATATCCCTGTACTTTGCTCCATTCTGCTTTCCCTCAACTCTGACCAGTCTCTCAGTCCCTGCTTCTGAAAAAAATCCCCACAGCATGATGCTGCCACCATCATGCTTCCTCATTGGGATGATATTGGGCAGGAGATGAGTGGTGCCTGGTTTCCTCCAGACATAATGCTTAGAATTGAGGCCAAGCAGTTCAATCTTGGTTTCAACAGACCAGAAAATCTTGTTCCTCACAGTCTGAGGTACAAGCAGGCTTTCATGTATTTTGCACTGGGGAGAAGCTTCTATCTAGCCACTGTGCCATAAAGCCCAGATTGTTGGAGGACTGTAGTGATGGTTGTCCTTCTAGAACTCTGTCCCGTCTCCACACAGGATCTGTAGATGGTTAGGGTTCTTGGTCACCTCTCTTACCAAAGCCCTTCTCTCCCAATTGCTCAGTTTGACCAGCTCCTGGTTTTGCCAAACTTCTTCCATTTGAGAATAATGGAGGCCACTGTGCTCTTAGGAACCTTCAGTGCAGCACATATTTTATTGTAGCCTTCCCCAGATCTGGGCCTTGCAATAATCCTTTCTCTTGAGCTCTGCAGGCAGTTCCTTCGACCTCATGGCTTTTGCTCTGCTACAGAAGTGTGTGCCTTTCCAAATCATGTTGCATCAATTTAATCTAACACAAGTGGACTCCAATCAAAGTGTAGGAACATGTCAGCAATGATCAAGAAAACTGGGAGGCAGCAGAGCTAAATTTAACGTGTTGTTGCAAAGGGTCTGAATACTTATGCCAATGTGATATTTCAGGTTTTTAAAAAATAAATTTACAGACATTTCTAAAATTCAGTTTCCACGTTGTCATTATGGGGTACTGAGTGTAGTTTAATCACAAAAAATGAATTTCAACAACTGTAGAATCAGGCTGCAGCATAACAAAATTGACCAAAGTGAAGGTCTGAAAACTTTCTGAATGCACTGTATAATCTGACTAAGAGTCATAAATATTTTCACACAGCTGCAATAAGCATTAGGTTAGGCTAGCATATGGGCCTGCCCACTCTGGTTCAGTATTTTAACCCATATACACTTGGCGGTGAGTCTCATAATCTGAAGTGACATTTTAAATGAACCACATATATAATGGGGTGAGAAATGCAAGTAGCTTAACAGGTATCACTTTGGTGGGAATGTAACAGCATTCTGGGCACCTTTGACATATGACATGGTGGCTACATGACCACGGAAATTGTCTTCAGACAATGATGGTTCCCTTGGTCAAGAAATGAAGATGAACATTATTAGAGTCCTAGAGTCAGACACAACTGGACAGGGAAACCTTTACCTCACTTAGACATCATGCTTTGCTATATAATATAGAATGCTCTTTGGAAAGACATCTTTAGCAATCTGGCTCTTTCTAAATGTATTGTGACCTTGATTCTACTGGATGGCAATTTTTGGCTATCCTAACACTGCTGGGATTAAGCAGGCTGTTTATACTAAGATTCATTATATGTACTTCTTCAAATCAAATTAATCTTCTAGAATGGTGTTCCTCCTCCTTCAACAATTATAGCTGTAACATTTGATATTTGTTTTAAGATTTAGTTTCTGAAATGAGATTTTGATACAAAAGAACAGAACTGAAAAAAACTGAAGCTGTTTTGTTTTTCCTTGCTTTCTCCATTATTCTCCAGCTGAAACCTCCCAAGAGCATAATTGAAACTGAGTCACTGATGCATTTGAATCTTGCTATTCTGGCTTAATAAAGGTTTAAATTAGCCGTAGATCTCATCATCTGAAGTAACATTTTAAATTAAAAAGTCTTAGCTATTCATTTAATATAGATTTAATAAGACATTTGTTCATTAATAAAAAAACAGTTCATCACTGCATATTAAAACATATTAATGTTGAAGTTTACATATATAGACACAATTGATTTACAAATCTTTAAAATGCTTAAGTGTCTGTTGGTATTAGTTATGGCTGGTTACTGTAAACATGTTGAAAGATTCACAACTTTTGTGAATCTGTATGAACCACTTTTCAGTTTATAAAGCAGTTCAAATCATCTGATATAAGCATTTATTTATTTTGTAATACTACAAAATGGATGAAAAGAGAAAAGTAACTGGAAGAAAGAATGCCATGAAATTCGAGGAGGCCATCAAGAGTTGGCTTTGATTCAAAGAGACTCTCTTTCTCTGTGAAAATGAAATGGCTTGATCCTTATATATTTATTTATCAAATGCATTAATTCAAACAGTTCCCTGGACATCCTTTTGAGCACCAAACTCACTTAATGCTACTGCAAAGAGCTAGTTAGGACTGTCACTCAGATGTGACAGATGTTGAATCTTCAGCTTGGTTATATAAACACATTTTATGTTCATAGGTGCTTTCTTATTTGAATAGGCTTAGACAATTCTGGTGAAATGCACAAAAGACCTTGCAAAACTGTAACTGGCTAATGCCTTGATTGAAATATGAAATATGAAGTTTTTGAGGATGAGGACTTGCATTTTCCCCTTGCAAAGTGACTCCGTGATGCAGCATTGTGTTCTGACCCAGGCTTTGTCAAACTTAATAAAACACAAACTGATTTTAAAAGTAAAACCTATTTTAATGCAATACTGGTAATTACCTGCATTCCCAGCCAAAATTAATCATACACAGTTCTTCCTGATAAGAGCATGCTTTTTAGTGCTGTAGAATGCTGCCAAAAAACAGAAGTCCAATTAAGGCTAACATAAACCAACCCAAAAACCCAGAAAAAAATGACCAGAATACTGAGCTTCAAGAAGGACTCAGAGATTACTGAACTCCTTTGCATCCTGCAAGGCTTTTTGTCATTGAGGTCTGACTTTTATCCCTTATGGGAGAGGCAATCACCTCCCAGCCTTACTCCCAAGTCGCCCCTTCTGCTTCAGCTGCTCTCGCCTTCTAGCAGCTCTGTGCACACGTGCACTGGGAACAGGCTCCCCTGGGTCCTGTGCTTCGCTGCTGCCAGACTCCAAAGGCTCTGAAGGCAGCACCCCACTCTTAGATGGTCCTGGCCCCATCCCTGCATCAAATGCAGGACCCTCGTCCAAGTCCTCTCCAGACTCCCTGACTGGTTCCCTTTTATCCTCACTGTCTGATACCTTTGCCGGCTGCACCAGCTGCAGGCAGAGCACAACACATTGATTGTTCATATTTTACTTCAGTGTTCCTCAATCTTTGACAACTCCCAGATGTGTGGACTTCAATTCCCAGAATTCTCCAGCCAACATGCTGGATAATTCTGTGAGTTGATGCCCACACATCTTAAAGTTGCCAAGACTGGGAAGCACAGCTTTAGTTTGTTGTATGTTTTCAAAGATCTTGAAGAAGTGCTTTGATTGGTGACATGCTTAACAAAATCTCATGATGATACCCCCAAAAATAAAGGATAAGTGAAACTGAGCAGTGCACAAATGATTTCTTGGACTGACTCAATCCCATTGATCGTGAATCTTTCCAAAATGCTTCAAAACTGTAGAGAAGAAAGTTTAAATTTTAAACGGTCAGGAGCGGATGTGTTGTTTTTCTCCCTCTATGGAAATAATAACTACTACTTATTGTTCTCATAGTTATATTAATGCACGCATCATGATTACTCCATCTTAATAGAACCCAAATGTTGTGTTGAACAACAAAAATGTTTAGTAGTAAATGGTCTGTAGAGATTCTCAGTCATCCAGGTTATGGTTGTCCTAAAGGTGCATCTTCGGGAGGCAACTGGACTTTGTTTTTTTCCTTTTGAAGACATTTCACTTCTCATCCAAGAAGCTTCTTCAACTCTGACAGGATAGTGGGGAATGGAAGGATTTATATTCCTTGCAGACAACTGGTCATTTGCATCCTTTTAGAGGGTCGTTGAAGCACTTGGAGATTTATTTGTGTCCTCAGGGTCACCTGAGTAGTGCTCCTGGTCCTGTAGTCTGCAATTTTTTAACTGGAAATCCATTCCTATTCCCACACCATTCAAAGGGTGTTCATCCCAAAGGTTGTCTTAAAGGCAGGGGTGGGATTCTACCAGTTCGCACCTATTCACTAGAACCTGTTGTTAACATTCTAAGCAGTTTGGAGAACTGGTTGTTAGAAGAAATTACTGGCCTAATCCTGTAAGGAAGACAGGAAGGAAACATTTTGGTGTTGCTTACAGAAACTGCCTCTCTGTTAAACCTTATTACATTCTTGGCAGGACTAGACTTCTTATCTCAGGAACGTCTCTGGAGTTTTTCCCCTCCTTTGCTGGTACTTTGCTTGTGTGGAGTGACCATTTAAAGTTACAATGGCACTGAAAAAAGTGTCTTATGACCATTTTTCACACTTACGACTGTTGCAGCATCCCCACAGTCATGAGAGGCCAGGCGAGGAGATGTGTGCCTCAATGTGAGAGTGATATTGATTTGGCCACATCCAGACAATAACATGACCACCAAGTCATGTCCACCCAGTCACATGACCACCAAGCCACACCCACCACCTAAGCCATGCCCACAGAACTGGTTGTTAAAAATTTTGAATCCCACCCCTGCTTAAAGGTGCTTTTCAGGAGGCAACTGGACTTTCTTGTTTTTTTCCTTTTGAAGACATTTCATTTCTCATCCAAGAAGCTCCTTCACCTCTGACAGGATAGTGTAAGTAGCATTTAGTAGCAAATGTTAAGGTGTATATACATTATTTGTTATATGTATACATGGCAGTTTTTCATAGAATTTGGTATGAGGAAATACTTCCTTTCCTCATATATCACAATTATCCTTCCTTCTATCCCTGCTATTTCTTTCTTTTTAATAACATGTGTGCTGCTGATAATGTCCCTTTGCCTGTATTAATTCAGTCAGAAGGAAGATCCAGAAGCAGAAAAAGATGAACTGACTCTGAGCCAACAGTTACCTCAGTCCATTATTGTTGCTCCCAGTGAAAAAGAGCTTGATTAAAGGAAGGCTGTGTTGTCATTACAGCTGCTGTGCATTTTATTCCACAATCCTATTGTTTTCCTTCGGCTCCTCAAAAGGGTGAGAAAGGAAAGGAGCCTGGAAATTCCTGTCAACATCCCCGGTTGGCCTGTTTTCCTAACTTATGCTGAAGCATCTGCTGCCAAGGATGAATACACCCCTCTGTCTTAGTAGATCAGTGAATGCTCCAGCAGTTTCCTGTCCTTGCATTCAACTTTCAGTCTTGCCCATCCAGCTTCTAAGGCAAGCCCCCATGAGCTGAACTGGGCTCCAATGCTGTGGTTTTTCTTTGTGTGCTCTGAGCTGATGGACCGATGTTGTGAACAATCTTGCCTCAAGGGCAGTGCATTCTTCTTGTACTGTCTGAAAGGGTCTGCGTTATTCTAGCTTTTTATCATGTTTATTTCACTTTTCATTCCCATCTTCTCCCATCTTTTTGATTGTTTGCCTTTGGGCAGATTTCTGTTCTCTAGCTAAAGATGCAGCTTCACATTGAATTAATGCATGTCTCTCTGCCAGCTAAGGAGGCGTCTGCCTACCACTGAAGAAGTTAACCAAATAAAGAGTAGGTGTCACTCTTTTGTTTATGGCGGGAATTTGATGACAAGCTGCACCAAGTTACAGTCCCACTCCCCGAATCTTAACCAGCTTGATTGCACTGTAGGCACTGTTATTTCGACAGTCTTGCTCACCAGCTTCTGGTATAATTGGAAGCAGCAGCCAGCAGGTATCAAATGTCAGTATGAATTGTCTCCTGCTGCGTGAGCATTGACTATGAAATTGATTTGCTGTCTCTCTCTCTCTCTCTCTCTCTCTCTCCTCCACCTTTCTCTTTTGTGCAGTTCCGTAATGACAGTAATGCAAAAAGTCCAGTCGGTGTAAGGCTACAAATATCTGGATTGCAACTAGATGGCAGTGAAAAATACAGAAAATGCTAGGGTTTGACTGCCATCTAGAGATAATCCAGATTTGTGCAAATATGCGTATGAAATTTCTCATCACGTGATTCCCTTTGTGGGTAAGTCATGTTATACAGAGTACAGAAAAAGAAGAGTAAGAAAAGTAAGAAATGGGAAGCCAAGAAAATAACAGATACAAAGAAGAAAAGGGAACATGTCTGAAACTAACTCTGTTCGTTTCTGTACTTGTAAACCATCCTTGCTTCTACATGTCTCTATAGAGCTTCATACATTTCCTTTTGTTCTTTCAGCTTCTTTAAAACTAAATTAAACTTTAATGTTTAACTTGTGTAAAATGATCTCTTAGATGGTCTCATAAACCATACCTTTCAATCTCCCATTTTTTCCTCAATTCATTTATCTTCCTTTCCATAGTTGTTTGGAATTTGATTTCTGCATGTAGGATTGCTCTATTTTGTATTCAGTCTACATTCAGTAAATCTACTTATCTGACTTTCTTAAGCCTGCTCAGGTGTGCAGAGTTAAATTTCCATACGTGGTATGAAGTTTTTACATGTGGCACTGCCAAAAATGACCTGTCCCCATTCAGAACCTCCCTTGTAATTTTAATATTTTTTTCAATCTTATATCATCTATAAATCATGTTTGCATATTATAATTATATTTATTTCTTTGCCATGTATATGTATGGATAGATTTAAGCTACATATTCAGAACAGACCTCTTCAAAACCAGATGCCCAGCAAATAACCCCATTCTGGTTTATTCTTGGATCCCTGAGTGGCCTAATCACATTTTCTGTGCTCTTTCATTTTCTTCTAACCATTTAGATTATCTAGTAGAGCATTAATTCAGAATGTTGTATCTATTACTCACCTATGGATAGTCACTTTCATATTCAATCAAACAAGTAGGTCAGTTCATACATTCTGACCTACATCTTAGTCTTTTCATTTATAATTTAATCCTACATTTGTTTATTAACCCCACTCCTCCCCAGAATCAGACTAGCTTCCCTATATCTGTTATCTTTCTCTTCATTTTACAGACACACAGCATATTTTCCCCTCTTTTTGCTTCACCAATGAGTCCATGCTCTTTTCCATTTTTTCCTTTATATTACAGGTTGAGATCCTCCATCTATCTTGGTCATCACCACATAGGCCCACGGATAGTGTCCTACATGGCCCATGATGACCTTAATCAACTGAAGCTCTCACCTAATGCTACTTAATAATAATATAGAGCAGGGGTGTCAAACTCACATTGCCATGGCAGCATCACGTGATGTATCGAGACTTTTTCCTCCATTGCTAAAACAGGCATGGGTATGGCCAGCATGTGACAAATCCAGCTCATGGGCAGGAGTTTGACAGCCTTGATATAGGTAAAGGTAAAGGTTCTCCTCGCACACAGTGATTTCCAGCTTTAGGGGGTGGTGCTCATCTCTGTTACAAAGCTGAAGAGCCAGCGCTGTTGAAGACATCTCCGTGGTCATGTGGCCGGCATGACTAAACGCCAAAGACGCATGGAACGCTGTTACCTTCCCACCAAAGTGGTCCCTATTTTTCTGCTTGCATTTTTACATGCTTTCGAACTGCTAGGTTGGCAGAATCTGGGACAAGTAACACTCCATTACGAAGTACTAGGGATTCAAACTGCCAAACTGCCGACCTTTCTGCGTCTTAGCCACTGAATGTAAACTAGGCTCCCAGACTGTGCCAAATGCAACAATTCTTATTAACAAAAAGCCAGGTTTGATACATTTCACTCCATGTGCTACAAGCATAATTTTATTCATTGTTATTCTATACAAGGTTGGACCACTAATTTTAGCCTGAACCTCACCAACTGGGATATATATGCAGTGTGCTTATATACAGCCAGGATTTTTTGTAACCCAGATACAATAAGCTCTAACTCTGGGCAAATTGACTGTTTGAGAGGTCTAGTGGAAATAATTAATAAATTATGTTAAAATACAGCTACTGCTGCTGAAATACAGAACATGATATACCAAATTTGATTGCTAATACACAGCTTCAGTGATTCTCTAAAGAAAAGTCAGATTCATACTATTGCTAAATATGGTTAGGGGAATACCTGCCTCTTATTCATTTGTTTCATATATTCTGGGGCACTGGAAAATAAAGATGGTCACCTACATCTAGAAACATGCCCAGAAAAGAACTATATTTTTAAGCTTTCCATTTCCAGAACAAAAATATCCTTCAGCTATTTAGCTCTCCTTCAAATGCTCAGTCTCACTCATTTGACTCTGGCCAAATCAGGCTATGGATTCTTCCACAACTGAGATTAACCCCTGTGAGAACAATTTTTGATCCCAAGACTATCGGTAGCTCCTTTTTTTTTATCCCTGACACTCAGTCTGGTTACAATGGCATGACTCCTATTCTGAGACAAGAAACAGAGGGAAACTATGGCATATGTCCTAAAATAACCATTACCATTAAGCAAAGAAAAGCTCTGTTTCATACTCCCAAATTAAAGACATTATAGCAAATTATCATCAAGCAATTTTATGGTGTAATGGTCAGCAATTTGGACTCTGAATCCAATGATTTGAGTTCACATCTCAGGGAGACCCTACCTTTATATTTGAAAGCCAGCATGATGTAGTAATTAACTACTCCTTAACATCTAGTTCAATATAGGATAAAACAGGCTTTATTATATCTTCACTTGTGGAAGCTCACTGGATAACTTTGGATGGGTCACACTGTCACAGACCAACCTACCTCATAATTTTATTGTTGTGGAGTTAAATAAGAGGTGAAAGTACTATCTATGCTTCTTTGAGCTTCTGAACCAAAGCCTCTTCATATGATTCCCCGCTTTCCAATATTAAATCTCCACCAGCTAAGAAAGATATATCCTTTCTACTTTCAGGCAACATTCTCAACCAGGTGTTCTTTGGCTTTTCACAGTTCCCATCACTCTCAATTGCTAACTCAGATTAATGATTGTTGCCAACCAGGAAACTATATAAAAGTCCCCAAATTCTGCTGCCTGTGATATAAAATGATTTTATAGTTTGGATTTTGCATCATGTTTTTCGGGAATCCTATTTATATTCCAACTAACAAAGACAACGATTATCTTTTCTTCTTGTAACCATTTGAGAAGATTCCTTATGAATCACAAATGCCCTTTTTTCTTCTTCTTGCAGCGCAAATGTGTTTGTGTTTCATAAAGAATCTTCACAAGTTTACAAAGTTCCATTCTAAATAATATAATTTTTTCCCTAAAAGATAATCATAATCACATAGATACCCATCAAATTTCACAGAAAGGGCTATAAACTGTCTGAGAAAAATCAGAAAGAGCGCTGATAATTGAATTCGCTCTGTTTAGAAAATGAAAATGTTGGAGAAAAGTGGCAAGAACATCTGGTGTATTCAGCTGGGCCTTCCTGCCAGAGTTTAATTGTGTTTCTGCACCAACAATTAGTTGCAAAGCAATCTGGGAGTGCATGATGGGATACATTATATATCCCATCATATGTTATATAGGCATATAATTGCCCAAAATAAGCTCCCCTTTTGTTAACCGCTAAGGTTGAAGTTGAGACTGTTTCCTCTAAAATTCAAATCCTGTGCAAGCAACTGCAATTCTGACAATAAATCTGATTGCCTGCAACGTTTTGGTGGTTCTTCTGCTGGGCTACAAATTGTTTAGAATACTACACTGCCAGGATCAAATGGAGGCTAAGTATGCCAGATCCCGCATTTTGAAAAATTAGCCTATTCCCACAGAAATTGCATGGCAGTTGGAGCCTTTTCTATTAGATGTACATAAAGACATCTGTATAAAGTTATTGCTTCACTTCTTTCACTGTAAGTCATAGAACACATTATATTTCTGTATATTGATTTGCTATTGTGGATTCAATACATCCCCAAAACAATAGAAATCTTCATATAAGAGGCAATGATATCCCTGATTAGAAGGAAAGGAAGCAAAAGGATTGATTTTGAACAAATCAACCTATTTTAAACAAAGCCATACTGTTCATATGACCCTGTATGAGTAGTCATGAAATCCGTGATCAAAAGGAAAGGGAGCTAAAAAGCACTCATATTATAACCATCCAGTCATAGCAAAACCAAAAGCAATATGTTGTAACCCATTTAAATTTAGTCATCTTGATATTCTACATATTATCAGTTTTCCCAAGTGTTGATCACAGGATTATGCTGCTGCCATCTGCGAATCAGTTGCTGGATTTTATAGCAATATCAGAAATCAAGTCATCAGATGAGGATTACTACTAAAGTAGCTACTAAGGGCTATATGTACAGCCAAAAATGACCTGGCAACATCTTTATAGAAATGAGTTACATTACTAATAGTTGTATATATAACAATACAGAATAATATAGTACAATATACATAATAATACAGGAGAATACTAATACAGTTACATTACAGAATTACCTGCCATATTGAGGGCAAAGTAACTCATTTCTGCTAAGAGTAGTTTTCCACAAGAGCCTTGGTGGTATAGGGGTTAGAATGCAGTATTGCAGGCTAATTCTGCTGATTACGGACTGCCAGCAAATCAGCAGTTCGATTCTCACCAACTCAATCTTCCATCCTTCTAAAGGTCAGTTAAATTAGGACCCAGGTTGTTTGAAAAAATATGCTGACTCTGTAAACCACTTAGAGAGAGCTATAAAGCACTGTGAAACAGTATATAAGTGCTAGTGCTATTTCCCTCTTATTCTAACACTTCCCAATGGCAGTCTCAAGTTGTATAAAATATGTAGCATTAAATTGGCGGGAAATCATGAGCAACAGTCACTGGGAATAAAGTCAATAGAGGCAGGAGAGAGTCTGAGGGGAAGATGAAAAATACATGTTGGTAGTCATGGCAGTGTGACTGAAGCCACATGTTCTTGACTGCTTCTCATGGATGCTGCTATGTAGAGGTCAGGATGGAGGCAGTAAATTTTATGTAAGGTCATCTGCTGCTGCCTGCGGAAGACTGGTCATAAGTCACTGTTTTCAGTGCTGCTGTAACTTTGAAATGTTACTAAACAATGGTTGTAAATAAAGGACTCTATGCATTAGGATCAGTGCAAACACACACACACAGTATGTTATTCAGCATCTAGCCAATATATACCTTGATATTTACATATTAAACACCAGCTAAATATCTATGGAGATTCTCAGTCATCCAGATCATGGTGGTCTCTTTGTTTTTCCTTGAAGACATTTCCCTTCTCATACAAAACTCTTTTATGAACATATCAGCAGTAGAAAAAAAAAAGGGAAGTAAGGCAAGAAGTGATCCCTCTGCATAATGAAAGAATGAGTTTGATAGGTGGGGCTGTATCCAAACTTTCATGAGTGTATATCATCCTTTTGAGGAAGATTAATTCAGGAAACAGATTGCATAAAATTCTGGAACTCTTCTGTATAGGCTATAGTAATATATAAAGCCTGAAAGTCTCCTCTCCTTTCCCCTTATATCTCAGGGAGTTAAGGTGGAGCCAGTTTTACTTTCTTACTAATGTTGTTTTCATTTCTCAGGCTTAAAACATATTTTTGTAACTGTATAGTTTCTCCGAGGTCATCTCTGTGACTTTCTGAAAATAATTCATTACACAAGATTAAACATTAAATAAGTATGGTAATTCTTCTTCGCTCAAGAGGAGGGTCTAATATTTGCCCTAATTCTGCCTAATTCTAGGACTGTTCAATTGTTGTTTTCTCCCTGTTGCAAGTTTAACCCAGAAAAGCAGCTTATCCTAACTTGCACTTCAAGTTGCAGAAAGGGAAACTGTTGGCTTGGATTAAGCCGAAATGAGAACTGCTCAGCTGAGTGCTGGTCAGGCTAAAAGAGTATTCCTTGACATTGTGTCTATATCAAAGCCATGTCTGGAAGAACATTTTCCCTCCCACTTCTTCTGCCCTTTAAATTCTTGTTCTTTGGGCAAATTTGCACCAGGAGTGGTACCACTGGAGATTCTGCTTGCAAGCATCTGTTTGGATTTTTGGGAAATGACATAAATATGACCAAAAAGGGATACAGAAACTGCCCATTAACATAGGCTCATTTTGTCCGTGTCTGTGACCTGACCATATAACACAAAGAATTTCCTGCTTAACTCTCTGTGCAGCTGTTTCACTGAAAAACATGTGAGCGAGCTTTATTTGTTCTGCTTCCCGTCCAAGATCTTCTTGGAACGGCTTCCACACATTCCTGACAAGGCCACGGTCTATGATATCACCATTCAGGCTTTTGAAAGATCTCAGACTGATCGGACGTGGCATTCACAGAGTAGGACTGCAGTAGAGCACACAGTGTTTTGAGCCTTAATTCATCCCCATGAATTGCTTTTATAACGGGAAATCATTTGAGCCAGGCACTTGTACTGAATGCTAGAGTGTAGTACTAGTAAAGTTAATCTCTCATCATGCCCGCATAATGCAGATTAGCTGGGCATCAATCATAGAAACTCTCAAATCAGAAATTCAGTCTAGCCTTCACACTGTTGTATCACTTTTGATAAATTGAAAAGCAGCATGTGTGTGTGTGTGCGCGCGCGCGTGCGCGCGTGTGTGTGTGTGTGCATATGTGTGTGTATGTGTGTGTATGTGTGTTTATGCCAATTGCCTCTTACAAAGCACAACTCACAAATCTGCCTAATTTAGAGAGGATTCAAAATACAATTTTATGTAAATGGGTTGCTTTAAATATAGCCAAATTCTTTTTGCATCTTTAACAAGAAGATGTTTTTGTTATTTTGAGGGATGTACATCTTTATACACTTTCTTTCAATCTACCTTTTCTTTTCTTTTTTTGCAATTTTCCAATTTTCTCCAGATCCTCTTTGGGTATTTAATTATTAACTAGATAGGCCCAGATATATCCCTTTATGACTTGAAACCTAAATATGTTTTATTATAATATTTGAAGTATCCAACAGTAGATAGTTGACAGTCTATACTATTTGATGTGCAAAAGTATTTTAGAATTTGTCAGTATTGATGGTTGATCCTGAGTGGTAAACCACAGTGCTTTTCAGACTTTTCTACCTTTAGGAAACACTTTTCAAACTGTAGAGAAAGATCAATAGTGCTCCACCATTCGTTATGCATCCCTACTGATTTTTTGCCTTCAGACATCAAATATCCTTCTCAGAAACCTCTTGTGATCTTTGAAAAACAGTTTCAGAAAAAAAACTGACCGATGGCTCATGGTTGCCATGCAAATTAATATTTGGAAACTGATGATGAAATGCCATGGCTGAAGCCTGCTAATGTCAAATAATGGAGTGATTCCTGACAAGTAATAGAGGCAGAATCTTGACATGGAAATTTCACATGCATTACAATTTTAAATTTTATGTTTTACTATTTTATTCATTTTACTTGTTTATTTTATTTATTTTATTTTATTCAGTTTAATGTTTGAATAGAATCACTTCAACAGTCATCAAAATGAACGTACAGTTTTAACATACAGCTGATTAAATATATTAAATAGATTTTTATATTTTCCCCTCAGAAGGGAACCTCTGTATTTTCACAATATATTAAATTGCTAAAGTGAATTTAATTATATTTTTGTGTTTCTTCCTGAGGTAGATAATCAGCTAGAATCTTGCAATGTATTTTGCTACTCAAGGGAAGAATAAGGAAGGAAGAGGCCAGTTTTGTTTCATATTAGGCCAGAATTATAAAACTGAGAAAAGAAAATTCCTAATATCTGAAGAATGGAAAAGTGTATAGCTGTTCTTGCTTATTTTAGGGTGTGTCTGCATGTTCTGTTTATACTCGTTTTATTTGTTTTATACATGCTTCATTATTGTTGAATTAATTTCATAGATTTAAATAAATAAAACATAATTAATTATTTCCATTGGAAAAAAATACACATACTTTTATATCAGCTTTAAGCAAAGGTCTAAACATTTAGTATTCCTCCTAGATGATTTTTAGGATTTTAAAAATTATTTTCTCTAGAAATCAAAATTGTCCTTGCAACATCTATGGAGAATCTCATTCATACAAGTCATGGCTGTTCCAAAGGTTCTTGGATGAGAAGAGAAATGTTTTCAAAGAAAAAAAAATCAAGAAAGTTCAGTTGTCTTATGGAAAAAAGTACCTTTGGGATGTCCTTGCAATGATTGTTAGTACCTTAAACAAATGCATGCATTCTGCACTGAACTCCAGATAAAAAAATGCTAGGACACATTTGAAAAAGTGCTGTCCTTGGCTTTCTTAGCTGGACCCTGAGAAGATGGTTTGTAAAAGCCTGTTGTGACTCAGAAGTGAGCATTACAAGTCCCTTAATTCCCCTGTCTAAAAATAAAATTTGATCTGACAAATAATTCCTGGCTTTGCTTTCTCTGTCCTGTCAGCACTCATCACCCTCAAAACACGCTGCACTTTACTTACCTGACCAATAACTGAAATACAAGCTCTACTGAACAGTTGGGAAAAGTCTGTCATTTCTTTCTCTTCCCTGGTTTCATTGCTATGCAGAAGCAGCACGAGAGTACTTGGGATTTGTAGTCTCAGGGGCTAAAAAGGCTACAAATTCCATGAGCTAATATGACAGGAGAAAAGAGAGGCATTAGAAAAATTATCCAGCTTTTACGAAGATAATTCAGATAATTTATAAAACATTCTAGAGTAGAATAATAGAATTCCCCCACGTCTGTTTATTGAGCTGATAACAAGTATATGGAAATCTGATGCAGTAGTTTGAAATGCAGAGGGAAACTGCTCTATGAATGTAGACCATGTCTTGGAAAAGTTAGGTTAAAGAGAATGGCAAATGGCATTATCTATCTATCTATCTATCTATCTATCTATCTATCTATCTATCTATCTATCTATCTATCTATCTATCTATTTTTGTCAATTGCTTACAAGATAATAGATATAAGTAAAAACATAGTTATGAATACATGGATACATATAAGAAAAATAAAAGAAATCAAAGAAACAATAGGACAGGGATGGTAGGCACGTTGGTGCGCTTATGCACGCCCCCTACAGACCTCTTAGGAAAGGGGTGAGGTCAATAGTAGACAGTCTAAGGTTAAAGTTTTTGGGGTTTGGGGAAGAAACCACAGAGTCAGTTAGAGTATTCCAGATATATACCACTTGATTGCTGAAGTCATATTTCCTGCAATCAAGTTTGGTGAGATTAACCTTGAGTTTGTATCTATTGTTTGCTCTTGTGTTGTTATGGTTGAAGCTGAAGTATTCATTGACAGGTAGGACATTGCAACGTATGATTTTATATACTATACTTGAAGGCGGTGTAGTTGTAGGTTTTCTAGGTCTAGAATTTTGAGTCTGGTGGCATAAGGTATTCTGCAACGGCTAGAGGAGTGGAGAACTCTTCTTGTGAAATATTTATAGAATTTCTCAACTGTATTAATATCAGATATGTAATGTTGGTTCCAGACTGATGAGGTGTATTTGAGTATTGGTCTAGCAAATGTTTTGTATGCTCTAGTTATTAGTGTAATATAACCAGAGAAAAAAGCTATGTAAGATTAAGTTAACAACTCTTAACACCTTTTTGGTTATGTAGTTACAGTGGGTTCTAGCGTTTAGGTCATTAGAGATGAGTATTCCAAGATCCTTGACAGAGTTTGGATCATCAAAAAGGTCTTGACTATTCAGCCTGTATTTTATTTTCTGATTTTTTTTTGCCAATATGTAGGACAAGAGCATTTATTTGTTGAGATTTGCAGTTGCCATTTGCATGACCATTCTGATACATAGTCAAGGTCTTTTTGAAGGGTAGCAATATTGTCTGTGGTGTTGAATAGCTTTACATCATCAGCGAAGAGAACGCAGCTGCTCTTGATATGATCACAGAGGTCATTTATGTAGAGAATGAAAAGAATTGGTCTTAGAATACTGCCTTTGGGAACACCACTGTTGACAGGTACAGAATTTGGTAGGATGCTCTGACTTTTGACCATTTGTTGTCTGTTTGACAGGAATGCTTCTATCCAGTTATGCAGGTGTCCAGAGATACCATAAAGTTTTAGTTTTAGGAGTAGTTTGTCATGTACCACTGAATCGAAGGCGTTATAGAAGTCTATGTAGATTACATCTATTGCTTTGTCCTGATCAAGTTGTGTAGTCCATATGTTTTTGCAGTGTAAGAGATGCAGATTACATGATAGTTTTTTCCTGAAACCAAATTGTTTATTAGAGAGTAGGTTTTTTGTTTCTAAGTGGAGGATGATGGATTGATTAATAATTGATTCCATGACTTTACAGGTGATGCAGCATAAAGAGATTGGTCTGTAATTTTCAATTAGGCTGGGTCTCCCTTTTTGAAGATGGGGATGACCATGGCTTGTGACCATAGTTTTGGCAAGGAGCTGGTACTGAAAGAGTTTTCAAAGATTATGCTTAGAGGTTTGGCTATGGCAGTGGATAGCTTTTTTAAGAAGTAGCACATATTCTCCGGTCCAATAGATAGAGATGATTTTAGATTGCATAGTGCTTTTTCAACATTGTCTTCTGTAAAATCAATATGCATTAGATCATTGTAGTTGTCTGTGGTTTGACTAGGAAATACTGGGCATGATCCATTGCTGTTTACAAATACTGAGCCAAAGAATGTGTTAAAGAGGTTGGGTTCAATGGTGTCGTTGTTGTAGTCTTTACCATTAAATCCTTTCAGGGGTGGGATGGACCTTGAGTCTTTTAGTTTGTTGTTTACAAAATTGTAGAAAGCTTGGGTGGAATTGATGTGTAGAAGGTTTTCTTCTTGTTTAATGTGATAATTGGTGCATTCAGTTTTTATCTGGTGGCGTAAATTTTTGTATCGGCTTTTGCAGTTGGCAACATGACCAGATGGCTATGGAAACTTTTAGATCAGCTAAGATCTATGGAGTGATTATGTGATGTTTTTCTAAATGTTTTAGAACTCTGGGGTTTTTTTTTTTAAGTCTGTCAATATATTCCATGAACAAGTGGAAATTCTATCAAATACTGTGGAGAAGTTTTCAGCAATTTATAATTTATTTCTAAAATATTTATGTATATTTGCATTACCAAGCAGACTCGCAACTTTTTAGTGCTAGTAGTAAAGACGGGAGAATAGCAATATAATTACACTTAGACTTATATACCACCTCACAATGCTTTACAGCCCTTTGTAAGCAGTTTACAGAGTCAGCCTTTTGCCCCCAACAATCTGGCTCCTCATTTTATCGACCTTGGAAGGATGGAAGGCTGAGTTAACCATGAGCCGGTGAGAACTGAACTGCTGAACTGCTGGCAGCTGGCAGTCAACATAAGTAGTATGCAGTACTGCATTCTATCCATTGCACCACCAAAGCTCTTGTTCTCCTCCCCATTGTAAATCAGAGCTCTTTTCTTGTTTCCTCTGATCCGTTGTTGTGATGAAATGTGCCCCTGAAGAATCAGTGGATAAGATTTTTGGCAACAGAGAGCTTTCCCAGAGAGAAGCCAGATTAAGAGACTGAAGTCCTGAGCTGAATGGAAAAGAGGGGAAGAACTTCAGGTTCACACCCTCGATTTGCTCAGGATGTATCTAGTCGGTTACAAGGTTATAGCTTGGCAAGATTCTGTCCATTAGATCAAAGTTCCCCAACTTTCTGGCTTTGTGGACCAGCTGGAGGAGGGGAAGAGGGGATGGTTCTGCATGAGTGGCAGGCAAGCACATGTACATTTGCATGAGCAGCAGGCACATGCACACATTGCTTATGTAAATGCAGTTTGTGCACGCTTTCCTGCTGCTCACACAAGTGGGGATGCATATACGCACATGTGCGCTCACCCACTCACTTTTGCAGCCCAGTTCCAAAGGCCTGGTAGTGACCCAGGGGCCCAGGGTTGGGAACCTCTGCATTAAATGTAAGCAAAGAAAGGATGGACTTCATTAGATTTCACTGTGTCATCTTTGGGCTTGGGTCTGATAGTTTTACAGTTATAACCTTTCATAAAGCTCTGCATTACCTCACCAGAAGCTGAGCTTCTTTATTTTGAACACCAATTTAATTCAAAGTATCCTTGATCGGTTCCCAGCTAATATAAAATATTTCTGCAATATTTATTTACATGAAAATGTAGCCCTGGAGATCTGATCATAGTTAATGCAATTTGAATAGGAAAAAAATAAATAAAACTAAATTAATATTGTATACATTAGATAACGTCAATGGGAATTATACTGAATTAAAATAAATTGTTGAAAATGTAAATTGGGGAATAGATGCTTGTTGCTGCTTTATTGGTTTTGCAAACAACAATCTGCTCACAAACTTTGCTGGATACTTTTTTGTTAATTTTTTTCCCCCTAGTCCCTGCCTATTTTTGGTATGCAATGCAATAATATGCTGCTTTCTGGTGAAAATGGCCTGTTTCAATATTCCTGTTTAAAAAGATAAAGTCACTTGGAGTAGAGCTTGACTTCTAGTTAATTCATTGGAAAATCCATTGAATTTCCTTGGCATGAATGAGAAGTAATTTCTATTACCATCTTGTGGCATTAATTTTTTTGTACTACCAATTTATTCATTTATATATTTATGTATGTTTATATTTATTCATTGGCTCATTCAGCTTTGGTGCTGTTGAATTTCAAAATCCCTGGCTATCTTTCTTTATGGCTGAAGATGTTTCAAGGACGGATAGGAAAATCATGTTAACTTCATTCATAATATTTTGTTTGTTTCTTTTATTATTATTTTTTCTAATTACCAGGGGTTAGAACAAAACAGATCAAATCAAAATAAAAAAAAAATTCTGAAGCCAAAAATTAAACTGCAAAATGCCACCGAATTCAAAGCATTTCTACACCTTCACCCAGTTACTCCAAACTTTCTCCATAATACAGTAGTTGTACAATATAGGATAAAGGAAAGATCATATTGCTGATGCCTATATGGTCACCCAAGAACTCATGAGCCATACTACAGTCCTTAAATTACTACACTGAATACACATCTGTTTCCAGTAGAAATTCAAAGTACTAATTATTATCATTAAAAAGTGCTTCAGGCTTTATGAGAAAAAGTCTGCAGTCTAATCTCTACTAAGCAGAAGAAATGAGCTGTACTTATTGTATTTTAGCTGCAAAATTTAAATTTTGCACAGGAGTTGAATGGCCAAAATTTTTGTGGGACTGATTCGATAGTATGTTGGACATTCTAGATATAGTATTGTTTAAACTGGTGCCTCTCCAATGCACTTTTGGGGCTGTACCAGAGCAATTTTATCCTAGCAATTTTGTTAGTGAGCAGTTTTATTAGTGAGGAACTGCACGGACAGTTCACATTGGAGTTCATATGTGTGTAACCATTGAATCGTTGAGAATTTTCTGTATTAAAATGTTAGTCTTACTCCAAAATTTCTTTGCTTTATCACATGACTACCATAAATGATAAAAAAATCCCTTCTTTACTTTTGCACTTCCAATATTCATTTAACATAGCTTTATACATTTTAGATAACTTATCTGGTGTTAGATACCAGCGATAGATCATATACAATTTTTCTCTTAAATTATAGCTTAGTGTAAATTTTAAACCCTTTGTCCACATATTTTCCCATTCAACTATCACATTATATCCAAAATTCCTTGCCCACTGAATCATACAATGTTTTACATGTTCATTTTCCAAATTCAATTTCAATAAAATTTTATAAATCTTAGCAATAATGTATTAATCCCTTCCACACAGTAAAATTTCCAATTCATTTTTAACTAAATCAAACCCATAACTCTTTTTAACCAATGTAAATCTTTCTGTCAGTTGTTGGTATGTAAACCAATGGCTTTTTCATCAACAGGGAAATAAAATATCCTCCTAAATCTGGTTGGCTGCAGAATCCATCAGCTTTCAGGAAGGATGAAATCTAATTTGTGCCTAGCTTAAGATGGCACAAAAATTTGAACTAAATCTCTGTAGTTCAAGACTCTTTATCAAGGTGGCTTTGTAACTTGTTAAAGTTGTAATTTGTAAACTTTTTAATGGCCTAATCAAAATATTGTCTTAAGTTGGAGTTAAGAGTGAAAAAATAAAGTGCAAAGCACCACCATTTTCTTCAACATGGTGTTTAGGAATAGAAAATTAGAGAGTGACCTATGGTTTGTGAGATTTTCCCTTCCACTTTACTTATTTTAAGCAAACATCTCTCACTCAAGGAGCATTAATCATCTCCTGTAACTGTGGTGCTAGTCCCAAACTGAGTAATTTAATCAGTTGGCGAGTGAGGGTAGTAGTGATAGATGTCTCTCCACCTATAACACAAACACAAGCAACAGAACATAATGACACCAGAGTTTTGGATTTTAAAAGAGCTGATTTCAATAAACTCAGAGAGAACTTGGGAAAGATTCCATGGATGAAAATCCTAAAGGGGAAAACAACTCAAGAATCTTGGGAAACTCTAAAAAGTATGATCATAGAAGCCCAGACCAGCACAATACCACTGAGAAAGAAAAACAAGAAATCCAAGAAGAAACCAGCATGGCTACACAAAGATCTCTTTGGCAAATTGAAAGAAAAAAAGGACAAGTACAAAAAATGGAAAGAAGGACATACAACTAAGTCAGAGTATCAGCAGATAGCCAGAATCTGCAAAGACGAACTCAGGATAGCAAAAGCTCAGAACGAACAAAGTCTTGCAACAAAAGTCAAAGATAATAAAAAAAGTTTCTTCCAACATATCAATAACAAGAAAAAAATCAAGGAAACAGTTGGTTCACTAAAGAAAGAAGATGGCAAGGAAGTAACAGGCAACAGAGAGAAAGCAGAATTCATTCATTCTTTGCCTCTGTCTTCACACAAAAAGAAACTATAGCTCAACCCACCAAAAACATAACTGTAAAAGACAGACCAGAAATAAAAGTTAAAATAAGCAAAAAAGTAGTAAGAGAGCACCTGTCTGATCTTGATGAAAACAAATCACTAGGGCCTGATGGCTTACATCCCAGAGTTTTAAAGGAGCTGGCAGAGGTCATCTCAGAACCACTGCACCATATCTTTCAAAAATCCTGGAGCACCAGGGAACTACCAGAGGACTGGAAAAGAGCTGATGTGGTTCCCATCTTCAAAAAAGGAAAAAAAAAACAGACCCAGGAAACTATAGACCAATCAGCCTAACATCAATACTCGGGAAGATACTGGAAAAGATAATAAAAAAAAACAACATCTAGAAACAAGTAAAGTAATAACTAGCAGTCAGCATGGGTTTATTAAAAACAGATCATGCCAAACCAATCTTATTTCATTCTTCAACACATTGACTAAATTACTAGACCAGCAAAATACTGTGGACATAATATATTTAGATTTCAGCAAGGTGTTCGATAAAGTAGACCACAACCTACTTCCACAACCTAAGCTAGAAAAAAAAAGATAGCACCATCACCAGATGGATTCGCAACTGGCTGGCAAACCATACTCAACGAGTAGTCCTTAATGGGTCTAAGTCTACATGGAGGGAAGTAAGCAGTGGGGTGCCACAAGGTTTCGTCTTAGGCCCAGTACTCTTCAATATCTTCATTAACGACTTAGATGAGGGAATAGAAGGGGAACTTACCAAATTTGCAGATGATACTAAGCTGACAGGAATAGCTAACACCCAAGAAGATAGGCTCAAGATCCAGATGGATCTTGACAGACTAGAACACTGGGCCATATCTAATAAAATGAAATTCAAGATGGAGAAAAGTAAAGTCCTACATTTAGGCAAGAAAAAAACAAAAGTACACATATAGACTGGGTGAAACCAGTCTCAATAGTAGTAACTGTGAGAGGAATCTTGGAGACTTAGTGGACAACCAGCTAAATATGAGGCAGCAGTTGCCAAAAAGGCCAATGCAATCCTAAGTTGTATTAACAGAGGGATACAGTCAAGATCAAAGGAAGTACTAATACCACTCTATAAAGCCTTCGTAAGACCACACCTAGAGTACTCCATCCAGTTTTGTTCACCACATTATAAAAAAGATGTTGAGATTCTAGTAAAAGTACAGAGAAGAGCAACCAGGATGATTAGGGGACAGGAGGCTAAAACATACAATGAACAGTTGCAGGAACTGGGCTTGGCTAATCTAGTAAAGAGAAGGACCAGGGTAGACATGATAGCGGACTTCCAATATTTGAGGGGCTGCCACAGGGAGGAAGGGTCAAGCTATTTTCTAAAGTGCCTATAGGCCAGACAAGGAATAATGGATGGAAACTGAACAAGGAGAGATTTAACCTGGAAACAAGGAGAAACTTTCTGACAGTGAGAACAATCAACCAATGGAACAGCTTGCCCTCGGAAGTTCTGGGAGCGCCATCAGTTGAGACTTTCAAGAAGAGATTGGACTGCCATTTGTCTGTATCCAATCCACATCTTTGAAATATGCTGGCTGAAAATAACCTGCTTGAACAGGTCCAATAGTAACATATGACCCTCCACTGCACATGTGTGCATGTGCCTCCTGTCAGCCAGCTGGTCTTTGGGTCTCTGCTGTGCATGCATGGACATGGGGTACATGCATGGGTCATGGGGCGCTTGCATGGGGATGCACGTATATTGCATTTTGGGTATGTGTGTATGCATGATTTGGGCACTTGGTGCCGAAAAGGTTAGCCATCACTGAAATAGAGGGTCAACCTATTCTCCAAAGCATCTGATGACAGGACAAGAAGTAACAGGTAGAAGAGAAATCCAATCTAGAACTAAGGAAAAATTTCCTGACAGTGAGAATGTTATGTCTTCGGGACGGACACAAGTTCCCCCTCAGGTCCGTTCATACTGCGGGGGCGTTTGCAGCCCCCATTGGCTGGCTCCCTTCGACAGCCGGCTATAAAAGCCGGCTGCTAGATCGGGCCAGCCGCTGTTCGCTGGAAGGTCTGTTGTTAGCTACAGACGCGACAGCCCCCTTTATTCCCCTGAATAAAGTGTGTTATTGAGATGCTCTGGTGTGGCCTCCCCATTTGTTCTGAGATAGAATATTGGCGATGAGGGTGGGATCTGGCCAACCAGCAGCAATACGAAAGAGCTGAAGTACACACCTAAACGCTGAGCCGTAGCCGCGCCGTTGAGAGCTTGGTCAGCCGTTGATTGCGGAAGTGAAAGTGGAGCGTGTAGCCGCTCAAGTAAAAAAAAAGCTACGTGAGAAAAGTGGGGCACTGAGAACCTCAGCCGCCCAGCATTGACCACAGAATCCAACCGCTGCTGTTTGGATTCTGCTTGTTAGCGAAGTTTTCGGCGCGCTCTCACAGCCGCCAGAACACATAGGCGCGCGATTCGAATAGCTGTCAGCACGACGCTACAGCTATAGCCACCTACGCCCTTGTAAGGGCGCGAAATTCAAACGGAAGTCAGTTACGGCGCTACAGCAATAGCCGCCATAGTCACACAGAGCGTGTAACCCAGAGAGATCCTTTAGAGCTGAAGCAGCGCTGCGAGACCCTTATCAGGGCCTTTTGTATTCCCAGAGAGAGATTGGTCAGTCTACCAACAGACTGAACACCCAATATGAATTCAAATCCGGCGTTTCCGCCATTTAAGCCAGATGAAGATAAGTGGGACTCTTACAGAAACCGCTTCAATCACTACCTTGATGCCATCGGTCTGGCCGACGCTACAGAAAACAGGAAGAAATCGTACTTCCTGAGTTACTGCGGGGCCACAGTATTCGATACCGCCACAGCGCTACTCGCCCCAAGGGAATTAAAGAACGTTCCGTGGTCCGAGTTGTTGGAGACACTCTCTAACCATTATTCCCCAAAGCCATCGCAGATAGCGAGACGTTTTGCCTTTCGTATGAGGAAACAAACAGATGGAGAATCTATCAATCAGTATATGGCCGCCCTGAAAACCGCAGCTCTCCACTGCGAGTTTAAAAATTACCTAGACGACATGCTTCTGGATCAGCTCGTCTGTGGAGTCAGAGATGTAAGGTTACAGAGGCGGTTGCTGGCCAGAAAAGATCTCAACCTCACCCAGGCAATCGAGGAAGCTCTGGCCGCTGAACTAGTGACACAGTCGGCCACTGAAATACAAGGAAGCGCAACCAAACCCAGTCCGGTCACTGTTCATTCCGAGGAAGCAGTGAGTGAAGAAGACCCCACCGAACACTTAGAGGTACATCGCCTCAAACCTTTCAAACAGTCACAGATAGGAGCTAGGCCAAAAGACGGCAACGTGTCCAAACACATCCTGATGTGCCTCTCCTGCTGGGGGTCCCATGCCAGAGCGACTTGCAGGTTCAGGAACGCCACCTGCAACAATTGCGGCAAGAAAGGCCACATCGCCAGGGCCTGCCAGGCAACACACGCGGCTCCACAAAAGGCATCGTCCCCTTACTCCCCTCCGGGGCCACCCAGGCAAGTAGAAAATTGTTATACGTGCTATCAAGCTAACCACACTTTTTGACACCTAATAAAATTACCCTCTCTATTCATTTAGAAGGTAAACCCTGTCTTATGGAAGTCGATACCGGATCGGCACTATCGATCATCTCGTGGAGCACACTTAAGAAAATTCGACCCAGCCTGTCCAGGAAGCAACTCCAGAAGAGTCGCCTCACCTTGAGGGATTACCAGGGGGAAGAATATCCCAGTACTCGGAACAGGCAAGTTCCTCGTTAGGTTCAAATCCTTTAAAGGCCATCTGCCTTTGGTGGTGGTAGATGGTAACCTCCCTAGCCTTTTGGGGTTGGATTGGTTCCCCTATCTCGGCCTTAGCTTAACGGGAGTACATGCTGTCTCGCCTTCCGATATCGACTCACTATTTCAGACTATGCTGATGTGTTCAGCAATGAATTAGGTTGCTATAATGGTATGCCCATCTCCTTTTCGGTGGACCCCCAAGCAGTTCCCGTCCGTTTAAAACCGCGCAGAGTACCATTTGCCCTGCGCGCTAAGCTGGACGCGGAACTGGACAAATTACTAAAACAAGGGGTGATTGAGCCCACGGATTTTGCTAAATGGGAGACTCCAATTGTCACACCCCTAAAAAAAGATGGTTCTATAAGAATGTGTTCTGACTATAAGACCACAATAAACCGCTATCTACAGACTAGCGCATACCCAGTCCCAGTAATCCAACACTTACTACACACATTTGAACCGGGACGATATTCGCCAAATTGGATATGTCACAGGCCTATCAGCAATTTCCTGTGGATAACCAAACGGCCGAATTGCAAACTATTGTCACCCACAGAGGGGCATTTCGATGCAAGCGCCTCCAATTTGGCGTTAGCGTCGCCCCAGGAATCTTCCAGTCATTAATGGAACGGATACTGCAAGGCCTCCCTGGCGTAGTTCCGTACTTTGATGACATATTGATTTCAGCCAGGGACAGGCCCCAACTTTTTCTCAGAGTCAGAGCGGTACTGGATAGGTTCAGGCAGCATGGCCTCAAACTAAAAAGGGAGAAGTGTGCCATCGCCACTAGGCAGGTGGACTTTCTTGGGTATAAAATAGACGCCTCTGGCATCCACCCCGTGGAGTCTAAAGTCAAAGCCATTCACGAGGCACCCACTCCGTCTTCCAAGTCAGAATTACAAGCTTTCCTGGGTTTGCTAAACTTCTATGTGTCATTCCTACCCCACAAAGCGTCAGTAGCTGAACCGTTGCATAGACTTCTAGACAAAAACACTCCGTGGCATTGGGGTCCCAAAGAGGAATATGCCTTTAAGGCAGTCAAATCGCTTCTCACTTCGGACGCTGTCCTAATACAATTTGACCAGCACCTTCCTCTAGTCTTAGCTGCAAATGCCTCACCTTTCGGGATTGGGGCTGTATTAAGCCACAGACTTCCCAACGGCTCCGAAGCGCCAATCGCATTCTTTTCTAGAACCTTGTCCACAACCGAGCGTAATTATAGCCAAATCGACAAAGAGGCCCTAGCCGCGTTGCCGCGGTCAAAAAATTCCATGAATTTCTTTTTGGCCACAACTTCGAACTTGTCACAGATCACAAACCACTCTTGGGGCTCCTCTCTGGAGAAAAACAAACTCCGCAAGTCTTATCCCCCAGAATGACTAGGTGGACCCTATTCCTGGTGGCCTACTTGTACAAACTGGTTCACCACCCAGGAAAAAACCTCAGCCACGCCGACGCCCTCAGCCGCTGCCCGTTGCCAGCACCCGTGGAGGATCCGGCCCCGGTCCATGCCATTTTCGATGCCAACGAGTTCGACATCCCAGTCACCGCTGGCGACATCGCCCTCCACTCCAAAAAAGATAAACCTATCGCCCAGGTTCTGGACTGGGTACGGAGGGGGTGGCCGGGCGGTAACCTCGCAACTGAATTCTCACCGTTCAAAACCCGCCAGCAAGAACTTTCCAGTTTACAGGGCTGCCTACTATGGGGGACCAGAGTTGTCATCCCAAAACCGCTGCGCACACCCGTCCTGAGGGCGTTACACGAGGGGCACCCTGGCATCGTCCGGATGAAAGCGTTGGCTCGGAATTACGTCTGGTGGCCGGGCATGGACGACGAGATCACGAAATGGGTAAGCTCCTGCCGCCCCTGTCAGGAATCCAGGCCAGCGCCACCGATCACCACCCCAACCAAATGGGAAAATACCAACGCACCGTGGTCACGGTTGCACATTGACTTGGCCGGGCCCTTCCTCGGCAAGACCTTCCTGGTGGTCGTGGATTCGTTCTCCAAATGGATCGATGTGGCTCTCCTACCCACAACCACCACCCGAGCAATTGCCCAGGCCCTGACCCGTTTATTTGTTACACACGGTCTACCTGACACCATAGTCTCAGACAATGGGCCCCAATTTACGTCTACAGAATTCAGCCGGTATGCCACCAACCTGGGCATCCGGCATATCCTAACGGCCCTTTTCATCCCGCCAGCAATGGGTTGGCGGAAAGAGCCGTTAGATCAGCAAAAGAGGCGTTGGCAAGATTCACTCAAGGCGACTGGCACTCCAGACTCTCTCGTTTTCTCTTAAGCCAACACTCGACCCCATGTACTGTCACAAACAAGTCTCCAGCCGAATTACTGATGGGCAGGCGTCTAAGGACAGTGCTAGATAGACTGCATCCCCACTATTGCCCAGACACCCCATTGGGTTCTAACACTAGGGTTAGGAGTTTTGTATTACAGGACCAAGTTTTCGTCAGGAACTACGCAGGCGATCCCCTGTGGGTACCTGGGAAGATCGTGGCCATCACCGGGCCAAGGTCATACCGTATCCAGCTGGAGGACGGGCGTATCTGGCGGAGGCATCTGGACCAGATAAGAAGTCGCCAGGGCGAACATGCCAACGCTGACCCAGGGACTTCAGTGACCCTCCAATCGCCGCACCCGAATCCTAGCTGGGACCTTCAGAGTGACCAGTCGCCACCAGCCGAATCAAGGGAGCAGACGGTAGACCGGGACCATCCTACAGAGTCATCAGCCGTACCAGACGACGACACCACCGGGTTGCGTGACAATGACAATTTAACGATCCAACCCGAGGACTGTGACCACTCCCAGACTCCAGTCCGGACTCCAGAGCGACCCTGTTGCCCGGCAAGGCCAGTTCCTGACTTCCAGAACTCTATGCCACCTTGTGCATCGCCAGAACTGCGCCGGTCGGGGCGCTCACACAAACCACCAGCTTACTTAAAAGACTATTCATGTTCGTATCTAGGGGGAAGGGGTGTTATGTCCTCGGGACGGACACAAGTTCCCCCTCAGGTCCGTTCATACTGCGGGGGCGTTTGCAGCCCCCATTGGCTGGCTCCCTTCGACAGCCGGCTATAAAAGCCGGCTGCTAGGTCGGGCCAGCCGCTGTTCGCTGGAAGGTCTGTTGTTAGCTACAGACGCGACAGCCCCCTTTATTCCCCTGAATAAAGTGTGTTATTGAGATGCTCTGGTGTGGCCTCCCCATTTGTTCTGAGATAGAATAGAGAACAATTAATCAGTGGAATGGCTTGCTCCATTACTGGAGGTTTTCAAGAAGAGATTGAACATCCATTTTTTCATAATGGTATAGGGTCTCCTGCTTCAACAGGGCATTGGACAAGATAGAAGATCTCCAAGGAACCTTCCATTCCTATTATTCTATGTTGTATATTATGTAGTTGAGTACTGTAATGAAACTTTTGCAAGCGAGCAAGCTCAGGTGGATGTTTGTGTTTATCTGTTGAGACTGCATACATTTTAAAAATACTTTGAAGAGATACTTTGGGCCCTGCACAAGTGCAACAGCCGTCTTCTATGTTCTAAAGTAGGCAGTGATGGGATACAATTTTTTTTTTTACTACTGGTTCTGTGGGCGTGGCTTGGTAGGCGTGGCAGGGGGAAGAATACTGTAAATCTCCAGTCAAAGGTGGTATTTGCTGGTTCTCTGAACTTCTCAAAATTTCCACTACCAGTTCTCCAGAACTGTTCAAAACCTGCTGAATACCACCTCTGAAAGTAAGCAAACTTTTGAAAGGCTTGGGAATATGGAGGTTTAAGGGTCAGATTTATTTTAACAAGTGGATTCAATAAAGAAAGGACATCTTTTTCCCCCAACTCATGCAGAAGGCTGAAAAAGTCTGGCTGCTTTTTTTAAAAAAAAAACACGAACAAACAGCTGCTGTTCTTCTGTGAAATCCAAAGAGCTTTTTCAAAATCCTTTTCATTGTTATAGTATGTCAGTCTGTCTGTGAATGTGCACATATCACAAATATATATGTATACTATTGCTTTTGTTCAGCAACTGCGACCTGGAGAGAGATTTCAAGAAGAGTTATTGTTTTTTAATTGTACAATCATCTAAGAATCTTTAGGAGTCTTGGAATAAACTTTTAATGCAACTAGGATATGTAGCAGATCTTGAAAGCCTGTCATAGCTTTCAATTTATATATAATACTGCCAAGACAGCCTTGTTTTGGTATTTTTTTCTAATACTTTCTTTTTTTCTGGGACTCAGATACTTTTTCTCCAACAATTCAGCTTTCCTCTCTCTATTTTCAGAATTATACCCCCATTCCTGCATATTACGTCACTCTGCATATTCTTTTGTTATTTTTTTCCAGCATTGTGGCTTCTACCAGACATCTATTGTTGGATGACTTTAGAAAATCACAAGCTGCTGATAGGGAAATAATACCATTTTGTATTTATAAACCTCATTTATATATATTTGATCACACAAACACAAAAATCCATTAAAAAGGAAAGGGAACAATTAGACAAATATATGAATTTTTCCAGTAACAAACATTACGTTATCTAGAGTCACTTAAGCATCACTGTGCTAGTAATAAGGACAGGGTTTCTATCACTTCATTGTCAGTTGGATGATGCTACAATGATAATTCAGTAGAATAGAATAACTTTATTGTCACTTTGAATGCACACTAATCGGCATACATTAAAATGAAATTTTGTTGCACACAACTCTAAAGGGTCTCCACCTCCAATATACAAGTCTTAACTACCAGGAAAGTGGTCTTAATGAAGTTTCATTCAGAAGAAATCCCTACTAGCTGAGCAGTAATCACTAGACTGTTTTCACTTCTTTGATGTGAGTAGTACTACTAGTCATGCAGATGACTATCTACAATACTAGTAGAGGGCAATATAAACTGTGCTGAAACAACCACAACATGAATTAAGACCTTCAACAGCCAGAGTACATGATCTATTATTAAACTGCGTATTTTCCCTTATGAGATAGTAGCTGAAAGCCATTTTGTACACACTTCAGAATGCTATAACAATAAATAATTAGCATTATTCAATCCTCCACACATCCCGCTATGGTAAAATAAAACTAAAATAATAGGCATGCTCTTCTCCCTATGCTATGGAAGAAGTACTGTTGATGGCCAAAAGAGCATATTACTGATTAGATCTGGACCAGTGACTCAGCCTGGAATTATAGTTTCTGCAATTTGCTTGAATTTGTACAACTTATATATCAGATAACATTAAGCTCTATATTTTCCATAGAATGCTGTCTCGAGAATATATTGATTCCTGAAGTATTGAATTACTTCAGAGCCAGAGCAGGTCAAAAGGAGAATTTTACATTTTGTTTTTCCTGCTGACCTTTGAAAACTGGATTCCATAGTTACACAGAGAGAGACCTGAATCACCTTCAACGTCATGAATTACACTTAAAGTGCACTTTACATTGGATTGTATACAATAGAGGGGAAAGTGAAGATGCAACTTCATTTTAATGGCATTTCTCAATTAAAAAAATAGAATGTAGAAGTGAGATTCAGAGATTTACCGAAAGTTTGATTTTTGTAGTCCGCAATTTTGGATGAAACTATGGAACTCACCCCTGAAACTTTTTAAAAGAATCAGGGCTTCAATAGTATGGCTGAAGCAGAGGTGGTACTCAGCAGGTTCTGACCAGTTCTGGAAAATCAGTAATGGAAATTTTGAATAGTTCGGAGAACCAGCAAATACCCCCTCTGACTGGAGATTTTACAATATCCTTCCCCTGCCATGCCCACCAAGCCACGCCCACAGAACCAGTAGTAAAAAAGTTTGAATCCCACCACTGGGTTGAAACCATCCTCTTAAATTTTGAATACCTCTTCATAGATACCCCTGCCTTTGGGTTATATGTGAGCCCCAAAGCTTTAGATAGAGCCAAAAGAGACCTCCATAAGTTTTTCTAATTTGTAGTGTTGTAATATTATAGAATGGCAAAACTAGTATATTTGCTATGACAAATACAACATTTTCCTTTCACCTACTGAATATTTTCTGGAAGCGAATTGTTTCTACATTTAGTGTGATTCTCAGTCTAGGGGGAAAAAGTCAATTCCTTGATTAAATCTTTGTTTTTCAGGTTATCCCACATAACAATATCTTGTTCAAATCTCCTCCAGAGACCTTTAAAATAATTCCAAGCTCTACAGCATATTTCTTTTTGAATTCACTTGGGCAATTATATAGCTTGTGCCACTTCCACGGACTAGGTGCTTAACTATTAAAGCTGATGGATGCAATGTATTTTGAAGTTGCAGATAAATTCACATATAAATTGGATTTTTAGAATTGGCATCCATGTCAAAGAAAAGGTTTTGGAACCCATTTTTATTTTTACCATTAAGATGCTTGATGTCTTAATACTTAGCTACCCAGGAGGAGTTGGTCTCAATTATAGTCCTGGTCATGTATTAAGATTATAAAAGGAAGGTTTTATTTAGATGTCCCTGCATTGGAGGCAGGACAGATGAATGGGCACTGGATGAATCTTTTAGATCTTTTTGCAGTACATCATTATATTACATTCCAAATATTGCCTACATAGTTCTATAAACTATAAAACTATAATACAATATGGCAGACCTTGCCACATGAGGTTTATTCAGTCATTCAATTTCTGTTCTGAGCTTTGGTGGTGCAGTGGTAAGAATGAGGTATTGCAGGCTACGTCTGCTGTCTGCCAGCTGCCTGTAATTTGACAGTTCGAATCTTACCAGGCTCAAGGTTGACTCAGCCTTCCTTCCTTTTGAAGTTAATAAAATGAGGACCCAGATTGTTGGGTGCAATAACCTGACTCTGTAAACCACTTAGAGAGGGCTGTAAAGCAATGTGAAATGGTATATAAGTCTAAGTGCTATTGCTATTCTACCTTTCCCTCCAGAAAAAAGGCCCATGCAGCTGACAAGAATAGAAATACCAATTAGGAGTGATAATATGAAAAACAAATCAATTATTAGGATGTTGCAATAAATTTATAAATAAATGCTTGGTTCAGCTTTGTTAAGTTATTTAGTAAATATTAAATGAATTAATACCAATAGAAGAACTATTCAGGATAAATATATTTACCTTTATAGAAGATTTATGAGTAAAAGTTTGCCTTGTAAAAACATACTTTCTACCTAAGTTGCTCACCATCAATCTAATCAACAAGGATCACTCTTTAGATCACGTGGAGCTATTTGGAGAGAGCTGAAATCTTTCTATGCTTGAGGTCACTAGGGAAACTTCTTCCCCCTTTGAATGCTATGCTGGGTATCACAGAACCAACTAAAGTATGCAATTTGCTAAAACTAGGATCAATTTTTAAAGGTTGGGAGTAACATTTTGCATTCTGATTTATTTTCCAAGTAAGTCTTTCATTTAAATTTATAATGTCACATTTCCTCCCATTGTCTGTTTTGTTTTTATTTTCTTCAAAGGGCTAACATTAACTATCTCCATAGTTATAATTTTATATTATCTGGTAATATTTTTCCGCTCCATAATGATGCACTGTGTATGCCATATCTGGGGCCTGAAAATGCTACAATAGCATAAATTAGACTATGACTATGGATGATTTAGGAGTTCTAGTATACTTTGTCCTTATGAAATTTCATAGCTGCAGTTTTCAAACCTTTAACCAGATCTTTTATGTTAACAATGTTTTTGAAATAAACTGTAAATAATCCCAGGGACGGGGTAAGCTCAGTTGAATCAGCATTTTGAAAATAATAACAACAATTAAATCTTTATCAGTAAATAAATAAATAATATATATCAAGCAGCTTGATACTGTAGTGCCATAGCTAGGATCCCACCTTTGATGTGGAAGACTAGGGTTGAAATCCTGGCTGGCATCTATTGTACCAGTAGGGGTTTTGAATATAGACCCTTTAACGCTTCACCTGCCCACTTCAAATTATAAGAGTGAACATGAACTAAGAGAGGCATGTTGGCTCAGACATTGTTAATTAACAAGGTCCATGTTAGGACTGGTTACAGATACAAGCTCAAAAGTAGAAGTACCTTCAGGCATCTCCTCTACCAAAATGATATTGAGCTGTGTGTTAAGAGTGAATGAGACATCAGTTCACTGATCCACTAGACACAAATCTACAGTGAGGATATTGGGATGTCATTCAGACTGGAAATGTGTGGCTGGATAGTAGCTAAGAGAGGGAAGGTAGTTAAGGCTGAAGGGGTGGAAGACCAGCTACAAGTACTTGGATATCCCACAGTCACATGGGAACCATGATGAGGAAGCAAGAAGGGCAGCAACATCCAAGTAGCAACAAAGGATAAGATAGGTTCTGAAGAGCCAGCTCAATAGGAAAAACAAAATCCATGCTGTCAGCCTGCATACTTTGGCAATATAATGAGGCAATGATCATAGTACCTCAAGAACAGGCACTAAGCACCATATCCATAGAGGTAGAGGTCTATATCCATAGAAGCACAAGGTCTACTACACACTGGAGCAAGGTGCAGATTATGCAGAGAGGCCTTAGACACAATCCAATACCTAGTGGCAGGGTGTAAGATGCAGACAGGAACAACATACACTGAATGGCACAACCACTCAGCATTGTGTACCAGAACATCTGCACACAATGTAGATCCTCCCAAATCCAGATGGGAGATTCTACAAAATATTGTGGAGAATAAGAGGGCTCAGATTTTCAGATTCAGACAGACAGGCAGGTGCTGGCCAATCAACTGGACCTCATGATATTAGACAAGGACCAGAGGAAGCAGTACTGATAGATGTAGTGGTACCTAGTGACAGCAACATCAGAAAGAAGAAGGAGTATGAAAATCTGAAAAAATTCTAGGGCTTGAACTAGGAACTAGGGAGGATATGAAAGATAGCAGAGATAGTGTTCAGCAGGTTCTGACCAGTTCTGGAGAACCGGTAGCAGAAATTTTGAGTAGTTCAGAGAACCAGCAAATACCACCTCTGACTGGCCCCACCCCCATCTATTCTCTGCCTCCCAAGTCCCATCTGATTGGTTGGATCTTCTTTTGTTGCCCTCCAAAAGAGAACGGAGCTGGAAAGCAGGTTAGTGGGATGGGGTGGGGAGGGAATGGGATTTTTACAGTAACCTTCCCTTGGAGTGGGGTAGGAATGGAGATTTTACAGTATCCTTCTCCTGCCACGCCCACTGAGCTATACCATGCCCACCAAGCCACACCCACAGAACCAGTAGTAAAAATTTTTGAATCCCACCACTGAAAGGCAAAGTGTTCCCAATGGTAGTAGGAACACTCAGGACTTTGACTCCTAATGTGGGAAAGTGGCTCCAACATAATGCAAGAACAACATCAACCCTCTCTATCCAGAAGAATACAATGTTAGCAATAGCTGAGATATAAAGCCATAGCTGCTTCACTGAATAACTAGAATGTATAAACATGTCGGTTTTTAAACTGGCTTATCATTTAACCTAGGTAGATAAAGGCTTCAAGAGGACACAAAGAAGCTATACTAAAGCCTTGATAGTTCTTCCCAATTGCTCAGCAAGTCCTTTGTATTATGTATAGTGAAGCTGCTTCAACTAATTTCCATACCAACACCCACATACTGTGCCTTGTTCTGATACTCCAACATTGTTACACATTTATAATGAAGTATGATATTAATTATGAGTTAAATCTCTTTCATCTATGTAGCTTGATGGCTAGTCATAGTCATATCAATCATTGTCACATCAATAATCTTTGCATGTCTCTAGATAATGTGGGGATCCTATAGACCTCCTCTGAAGCATTAAATTTTTCATCAAACTCATGCTAATCTTATTGTGTCCCCTTTTTAATATATCACATCCCTTACTCTTCCTTATTTTTGACATTAATCGCTTATATTTTACTCATTTTCCCCCCATTGTGGCTGCCTGAAGAAATACAGGATTGGTGTTAAGTCTGTGCAAAGTAAAATGGAGCTCACTTGGGAAAATCAATTCAGGCAATGGAAATAAAGTGCCTTGCATCAGGAAAGTGAAAAGCTTGCCTTCTTCTCCTCAATAAAGCAATTCTGATAGCCACTTTGACCATGTTTTGTGGAAAAATCACCTTTGTCACTTTTCTTCCCAGGAACAGGCCATAGAGTTTCCACATTGAGTAGTTTTGGGATTCTCAACAGTTTGAACCTCAACAGTGCTGCAAACCTGAAAAATCATTTTAGTCTGCAGTTCTTATCAAAAGTTCTAGTCTGGATGAAGCGCCACAGAGTAAAGGGCAATAGTAGGAAAGATAAGTTACTTTTATCCTCTCCCTCCTACCCTCCCCCACCCCCCCAATGTGATGGTTTGTGGCATTATGTAAGATTCTGCAGGGTTATGTGCAGTGGGTGCTGGAGATATCCAGCCTCAGGAGTGGGATTCTATCAGTTTGCATCTATTCGCTAGAACAGGTTGTAAACATTCTAAGCAGTTTGGAGAACTGGTTGTTAGAAGAAATTACTGGCCTAATCCTGTAAAGAAGGCAGGAAGAAAACATTCTGGTGTTGCTTACAGAAACTGCCTCTCCATTAATCCTTATTACATTCTTGGCAGGACTAGACCTCTTGTTTCAGGAACATCTCTGGAGTTTTTTCCCCTTCCTTTGCTGGTACTTTGCTTGTGTGGAGTGACCATTTAAAGTTACAATGGCATGAAAAAAGTGACTTATGACCATTTTTCACACTTAAGACTGTTGTAGCATCCCCACAGTCATGAGAGGCCAGGCAAGGAGATGTGTGCCTCAATGTGAGTGATATTGAGCTGGACACACCCAGTCAATAACATGACCACCAAGCCACATCCACCCAGTCACATGACCACCAAGCCATGCCCACCAACTAAGCCATGCCCACAGAACCGATTGTTAAAAACTTTGAATCCCACCCTTGCCCAGCCTGAATGATTTTTGGTGCCTTCTAAATCAATTCCAAAATGGCCACTTTGGGCAGGCACTAACAAAGTATGTTAGCAAAGGTTGTCCAGCCTGGGAAAACATGAACTTTGAAGTTATAACAAGTAAAATGTAGAGAAGAAATATGATTAAGGGTACATGGGAAGCAACATGATTAAGGAGTTCAGGACTATAAAATTACAGACAAACTCTTTGCTGCCATCAGCAGTCACCCGGATGTTTGCACTCTTGAACTGGTTGTCCTAAGGTAGTTACTCTGTTTCCTTTTTAGGGATGAAGGGAACCACAGTGCTTCATAAACTGGCTTTGGCTGATGATTATTTGAAGCTTCTCGAAGGCGAATCACCCCTTTGAAAGTTTTGCACAGCTTTGAATATTTTTTCCCATGAATTCCAGTTCACTTGTGCTTCTTGTGAACATCCAAATATAAGCTTAGTTTTTGGAATGCCATCTGAAAGGGCAGCTCTTTCTTCATTCTGCAATAATTCTGTTCTGTTAAGATAGATAGTGAGCCACAAAAGGTTATTTGATAACAAAATTAGTTTATTTTTAAGTTGACATGAAACTATTTATTTATTTATTTTTGCAAGCTGCTTAACTCAACCATTCAATTGTATTAGCCAGCTGGGAAAATAAAGCTGCATGACTGAACAACATCCTTGAACAATAGTAGCACAACTGACTGGTCATATTCCTGGGAGCTATTTTAGAAAACTTGGAATGGCAGTCTTTAAAAAATTAACTCCAGAGGATTTGGTCTTTCTGAAATTTAAAGGTTTGCTTCATATAATGTTAAATAGAAATTCTGATAGCTATTCCCAGTTTTGAATTTGGTGGTTGATGTGGAAAACTTTCTGGACCTCAATTTTAGTTACTCACAGAAGGGGGAAAATGGCTGTTGTGGTTTATTTGATTTGGGATTAAGTTTAAGCATGCTTAGTTCTAACTGAGGACTAACAAAACTCAAGTCGACATAACAGGTCAATTGGATTTCCTAGAACACATTAGATCACAAAGCATGTCTTTTTATTTTAGCCTGGTATAGCATGTTTTATAACCCAGTACTTGCAAAAGAAACTAATGGATTTTAAAGGTTGCCAATGAGTCTGCCACTACTGAAGCTACTACCTTTCCTCCAAGATGATCTAGTCAAGTTACAAATCAAACAAACCAATCAAAGAAGTAAAAAGGTTGACTCATTAGCTTGTGGAGCAGACTCAGAGCTAAAAGTTGTATATCCATAGCAGTGTATATAGAACAGTGTATATAGAGAAATGTATATAAAACTGACAACTGCATAGCAATGCATATAAAACAAGCAGGGATGGGATTCAAAATTTTTAACAATCGGTTCTGTGGGCATGGCTTAGGAGGTGGACATGGCTTGGTGGTCTTGTGATTGGGTGGATATGGCTTGGTGGTCATGTTATTGGCTGGGTGTGGCCAACTCAATATCACTCACATTGAGGCACACATCTCCTCGCCTGGCCTCTCATGACTGTGGGGATGCTGCAACAGTCGTAAGTGTGAAAAATGGTCATAAGACACTTTTTTCAGTGCCATTGTAATTTTAAATGGTCACTTCATACAAGCAAAGTACCAGCAAAGGAAGGGAAAAAACTCCAGAGAAGTTCCTGAGACAGGAAGCCAAGAATATAATAAGCATTAATGGAGAGGCAATTTCTGTAAGCATCACCAGAATATTTCCTTCCTGCCTTCCTTACAGGATTAGGCCAGTAATTTCTTCTAACAACCAGTTCTATAAACTGCTCAGAATGATAACAACCGGTTCTAGCAAATAGGTGCAAATTGGTAGAATCCCGCCCCTGAAAACAAGGACAGTTTTTTCCCCCAAACACCATCACTCTGCTAAATAAATAATTCCCTCAACACTGTCCAACTATTTACAAAGGCTGCATTACTATCACTATTAACCTTCTCATCACTCCTTTTCACCCATCCCACTTGTGACTGTATGACTGTAACTTTGTTGCTTGTAATCTTACAATTTATATTGACTGTTTCCTAGTATGGTTTGATTGCTAATTCTTGACTCTTGATTAGTGTATCTTTTCTTTTATGTACACTGAGAGCATATGCACCAAGACAAATTCCTTGTGTGTCCAATCACACTTGGCTAATAAAGAATTCTATTCTATTCTATTCTATTCTATTCTATTCTATTCTATTCTATTCTATTCTATTCTATTCTATTCTATTCTATTCTATTCTATTCTATTCTATGTATTTATTTATTTGCATTTTATGACTCCTGGCAGTTTATACCGGGAACTCCATTCAAATACATAAAACCAATTAAAAAACCATCAACTCAACTCAGCATTCAGAAACCTAAATTCAAGGTGACTATTTTTATATATTAAAACTTATGCAAAATATTTCTGTTTTTATTGCCTCCTGGAACTCAGCAGGGAGGGTGCCATCTAAATGGAAGGTTCTTCCAGAGAGGTGATGCAATATAAGATAAACATTGTTCTCTGGTCATCTGTAGAAACCTCATGAATGAAGAGGCATCCTCAGTCTCCCTGCTTAAGATGAATGGACTAGATTAATTGCTTCTACCAGAAAGAGTTGGTTCTGGAGATAGCTGGACACAAAGCCATGTATGGCTTTATAGGTAAAAATCAGCACTTTGTGCTGTACTCAAAGATCTATTGGAAGCCAATGCAACATCACAAAAACCCAGTGTTAATCTGGTTGTAACGGGTCTGACCTACCAAGGTGAACTGATGCATTTGTATTACCCATCCCAAGAGGAATAAATGAACAGTTGGCATTGATTTCAAAGTTTGACGCTTTCTTCTATTATTGTTTTCAACTAAACCCCTGATTCTAAGTCAGTTGCCTATTGTGGTATACAAGTGCTTCAAAAGAACATGGATGCTCTGGAGACAGTTCCTCTACAGCTTTTGTTATAAACTTTACCATTAGTTTAATAGCAAGAGTTTAAAAATGTAAAGAATCAAAAGAAAAGAAAGGCAAAGAATTGAATTCAGGGGCAAAGAATTCAATTGGTAATAGCAGTGATATGCAATAATACACTTCTTTGAACTAATTACATCTTTTGACAAACTACTGAAAGAATCCAACAACTGTACATAATATTATCTCTTCTTGAAATAAAACAAGATGGAAGGGTTAATTCTGAATGAGATCTGAACTGATCTGTGAACAAGGACTTCTTTCTATTCCATGGAAAAAGTTTGTAATGAATATTCATAATATCCTTTTTATATATTTAAAGACTTTATTTTAGAAGAATTATGATAGAAGCAAAGTCAGAAGTCAAGAAGGATACCAACAAAAGGTAAATTTATCACGAAGGGATCAGACATCTTTAGTAACATTTAAAAACCCTCTGAAATTGCCCTTTTGTCTTCCACTACTTATTAGTATATCAGATATAATGTTAGAATAGCAAAGCAGAATATATATTCAGTATATAAGGAGAGAGTCTAGAGCATTCAAGGACACTTGCAAAAAAAGACAGTCCAGTCTGTGAGTATGGGTATTTCTAACATCAATACAGCAGCTTAATTAATGACAGTCACATAATGGTTTATGGATTGAAATGGGATCTTTGGAACAAAAATGAATGGCTTTTACTTGTATAACTAAAGAAAAGAAAAGGGGTAAAAAAAAAAAGCAATGCTGGCAACTGTCTAGCCATACCTTATTTATCCTTGTAAAATTTACATAAAATTAAGCACAACATCCTGAGATCACCTCAATAATAGTAAGGTAATAATATTCCTGAAAAAACCAGTTTGGTGTAGTTATTAAGGCATCAGGCTAGAAACCAGGACACCATGAATGGGTGACCTTGGGCTAGGGTGGCTTAAATTTTTTTAGCAAATGGTTCTCTGCCTGGTTGCTGGGTGGGCATGGCCCAGTTGGTCTCCTGCACTATGGTGGGGGGGGATGTTTTTCCCCTCTCCAGGCTCTGAAGGTTTTCCTCGAGCAAAAAGGCCTCCCCGGGCTTCGGAGGCTCTCTGGAAGTCAGAAACGGTCCAATTTCTGGCCTTCCTAAACTTCTGGGAGGCCTGTTTTTCACCCTCCCTGAGCCTCTGTGTGCGCCCTGCACTTACCTGCATCCAAAACGGGCCACGTGAGCAGTGGTGGGATTCAATTTTTTAAACAGCCAGTTCTGTGGGCGTGGTTTAGTCGGTGGGTGTGGCTTGGTAGTCATGTGACTGAGTGGACCTGGCTTGGTGGTCATGTTATTGGCTGGGCGTGGCCAACTCAATATCATTCACATTGAGGCATGCTTTTCCTCACCTGGCCTCTCATGACTGTGGGCATGCTGCGGGTTAAAGAGTAGCAGTTTCTGTAAGCAACACCAGAATGTTTCCTTCCTGCCTTCCTTGCAGGATAAGGCCAGCAATTTCTTCTAACAACCACTTCTCCAAACTGCATAGAATGTTAACAACCGTTTCTAGCGAATAGGTGCAAACTGGTAGAAACCCACCCCTGCACGTAAGGACTCCTGGGAGGGGCAGAGTGGGGTGGGTGGGGCCAGCCCAGAGTGAGATTTGGGGGTTCTCTGAACTGCACAGAATCTTAGCTAGAGCCTCTCCTGCGAACCTCCAGTAACCCACCCCTGCCTTGGGCCATTCATTCTTTCTCAGCCCTAGGAAGGAGGCAATGGCAAATGACTTTGGAAATCTTACCAACTTCTGGGATTTATCTCTAGGCAGTCTCCAAGAATCTGACAAGATTGAATGGAAGAAAAAAAATCCTAAATAAAAGCAATTGTTAGAGATTCTATCAGTAATTTTAAGAGAAATTTAGAGGAATCTGATCTCAGTGAATTTTTAAGTTTTCTCTTATTATTGAAATAGGAGAAAAGTGGGAGTGGAAAGAAATCTGTTGCTATACAGATGTTTAGCAATCATTCAAAGTTACAGTGGTGCTGAAAAAGTAAATTTATGACTAGCACTTATGACCATGGCAGGGTCCCTGAGTTAAGCAATTGAGATTCAAACACTTTGAAGCCACTTGGTTGCATAAGGGCACTTATGACCATTGCAGTATCCCTGTAGCCATATAATCAAGATTCAACAGCTTTACAACTTGTGAAGTATGTTTACTATCATCACAGTGTCCAATAGCTGTAATCACTATTTGTGCACTTCACCCCTGGCTTCCAACAAACAGACTCAATGGAAAACCTGACAGTAAAACATTTTTGAATTGGGTATCCTTGCTTGCTTCTTCAGGTGACACAAAATATTCTAAATAGTCTAAAAAAATTGTGCCCTGCAATAGAGCAGCACCGCATAAGTAATAAATAGCTCATAGCCAATACAGGTGAAGCTTTCCACCCATCACCTTTCCTCCTGCTTATCAGTTTGGATTGCATAAACACGGAACTTTTCACATAGTCCATGATCTTCTCTTTGTTCTTAGTTATTCCTCCGACTGTGGAACGATGCATGCTGTAGGAAAGTGCCATGTTGCCCTCATCTGCCCTCCCCTCCCTTTTCTTCAATTTCTCTACCTTTGTCTGCATCGTGATGGATTGGCACTTCTTTGCACTATTCCCTTCCCCATTATCACTCTTGAGCTTAATTAAAGACATACACAGTCACTACACACCACCCACAACTAAACAACAACCCAATCTGCAAACAGTATACAAGCAAAAGTTGGGAGAAGGCAGGAAAAGTTTAATTTCTAGCATACAACATATGATTATCCTTTCCTTCTTTCTCCGGACTTCAGGGACCTTCTGTATATGAGCTGAGACAGGTTTGTTTGTATTGGAAAAAGTTTACAACTTGAAAGTTCTTTGAGTAATATTTGTATATATGCATAGGATTATAGTCTCAGAAAAGAAAATAAATTAGAGCCTCATTTGCATATAATTGATCCAGCAGTGGGATCCTACCTGTTCCATTACTGGTTCGGTGATTGTGCGCACACCTTACATGCGTGCACAGCTTTCCACACACCAGCTGAGGTCTGCAGCGCCAATCAGCTGAGAGGATAAAGAGAAAAGTGCAGCGGCATATAGGAGGGCCGAACCTGCATTTTTCTCTTCTTTCTTGGCTAATTGTCGGAGGTTTTTTTCCCTCATCTCAGCTGATCTTTGGAGGCTTTCTTTACTACCAGTTCAGCTGAACTGGTAAGAATTTTTGCTACCAGTTTGGCCAAATCGGGCCGAACTGGTAGCATACCACCACTGAATTGTTAATCTTGAATTTCAGGTGAAATGAAACAGGCAAATGAAATGACAATTGGAGCCATGATTTCCTGCCCTAAACAATGTTGTCATAAAGTTCAGTCATGTTGCTTAGTGATGCAATTGCTGCAATCCTAGTTGCCATTGTCAACCAAATCTCATGATGGTTACATGAATCAATTTCCTGCCTGCTTTCCACAACCAAAGTCAGTGGGGCAACCATTAGGAAGTTGCAAGTCCCAGGTTGTCAGACAGGTAAGTGGTTGCTGCCAGGTGGGGGAAAGGAGAAAGCAGGTGCATGAAGGTGTATGGAAGGTGCAGCAAGCATGTGCAAGGACGTGAAGGGGCCACCATAAGTGGAGTGAGGGTCAAAGAGGGTGAGAGTGGATGAATAATAGACACAACATGTGTTGGGAAGGATATATGAGGGTGTGGATGAGGGAGTGTATGAGAGGCACAGAGCAGGTGAAGGCAGGTCCTGATTTGCAAACAAACTTTATTTGTTATTTTTGATAATTATTTAAAAGCACATTGTTTATATATGATGATGAGGGAAGATTCCCTATTTCAGAAGAATGTCTGATTATATGTTTGTACTGACAGTATTTCTGCATTTCTTTGGCTTAAGGCATCTCCTTATAATGAGTACAGTGGGTTTTTTTTTTTTTTAATTAACAGAATAACAGAGCTGGAAGCTGATTTTGGAGGTCTTCTAGTCCAATCTTCTGGTCAAGCAAGAAACCCTATACTATTTCAGACAAATGATATTTCAATCTGTTCTTAAAAATCTCCACTATTGGATCATCCACAACTTCTGCAGGCAAGTCATTCCACTGATTAATTGTTCTAACTTTCAGTTAGATGTGCAGCTGCTTTAGATGTACAGCTGCTTTAAATTAGATGTACATCTGCTTTAGCATCTGTAGCAAGGAGGAATCTCAACCAAGACAGCTTTCTAGGTTGCCCTAATTCATAATTGCTGCAGAGGTGTAGAGCAATTCATATCATTTATAGAATTTTAACTGTCATTGTTTCTATAAGGGAATGAAACTGCCCGAGAAAAGCAGCTGCAGCCAGGCAGAAATGTTTTCTGCTCTCATTTCCCCAAGAATGCCCTCAGCTTACCCCTTTTCCCAAAGAATGGCCTCAGCTCATTCCTTTTCCCAAAGGGCAGTAGAACTTTCAGAAACTTGAGTATACTATAGGTGGTTCATTCATTTATTGATTCTCCCTTCCCCCTTAACAGCTTACTCATAAGCATTCACACCTGTGTTCCAGGTGTCTGGTTAATTGAGCCACACCTGATGTTTTTAGGAATGTGCTGATGTTCATAGGCATCTCACCCTGCCCCTTAGCTGACAAAAGTGTGGGTGTGTAGATAGAACATTAAGAAGATACTGAGAAGATGAGGAAGTGACGTCTGAGAATGTACAACTAATGCAAACAACAACCAGAACCACAAGCTGACAGGAAGCAGTTCATTGTGATGTGATTCTGGTGTTTGGCAGCAATCAGAAGAGGTGTGATCATGTTGAGGCAGCACCTAATCCCAACAAGTACAAGAAGTTTTAGAGGGAGGTGAAGGTTATATTCCACTCCACAAACTTTACAACTTGTATTTGACGTAAGGAATATCCATCAAATACTGTACTTATTTGCATCAAATTGCAAAACCTGAGAGGAGGGATTGAGTTAACCCAAGGCAATTGCCTGTTGAAGGTATGTGCTACAACAAGAGCCCTCATAGTTTCCTTCAGATATCTGTGAGAAATAGTATTAAACATTAAATGAAATCAGTAGTGAAAATTCATGCAAGAAAATCAGTGTAGGATTATTTTATTGTTGTGCTATCTTTTTGACATTTGATCATATGTCTAGAATATTATATATTGAGTTTGTTTGGTTTTGCCTCTTTTTTAATGTGATGACTGATCTCTCCCCTCCCCCCCATGAAATAGTGGAGTAAAAGATTCTTCATAAACAATCTGAATATGTATGTGTGTTAGGAATGTAAGTCACCTAACTGTTGGATTGGAAAATATATAAACCAGGATAGACATTTTAATACTGTCTCTTTAAGGGAATGCTAAAATTGTAATTGGGTATGGTTCCTCAAATGGCCATAAGATGGAGCCAGAAACCTGGGTTGTTCTGTCCTGTTGTTGAGAGTGTTGCTGTTCCTGCATTTCCCTGTTGACTGTTGCTGATCATAGTTCTTCTTGGATTTGATGTAAATCTGTTACTGAACTGTTTATGATACTAGACTTTGTTACTGGACTGAAAACTGACTGCTTTAACCATGTATGACTTGAACTGTTTGTTGGAATTTGCTTAAACGTTTATTGGAAGTAAAAACCTACATTTTACTATACAGTGTATCTGTGTACTGGTTGTGTGTTATTCTTCACCACTCTCACTATGTCTCCCTGTGTGCGCTCATTCTCCTAACGGGGAATTACCTCAACAATGTGCATATGAGAGAGAGAAGAGAGAAAAAGAATGCTTAAGGTATAAAGAAAATAATATATACCTACGACTCTTTAGTGAGCGCTTACTTTTACACATTATATACCTAGGAACATCTGGTCTGGTCCATAGTCACATAAATGTGGAAAGTCATTCACTAGCATTAGCACAGTTATGAATTTCTGCCTTTCTTGTGCAATGAGGATGTTTCTATATAGGGCCTGATGTTTCACAAATGGAGTCACATGTCATCAGATATGTAGTAAAATGCCTTTTAAAGAGTTATGCATTGTAAACATCTTGATTTTAATTCCTATGAAGTTCTGCAAACTAAAATCCCCATTTTCTTCGAGCTGTAGCTACATTGGTCAACTTTGACTTGCTAGATCAAATTATGGACAAATTTGGCTTAGGTAATAGTGGACCAGAATAACCAATGACCATATTGTTCATTCATTGGAGTTAATGTTTCTTAAGTTCTAGATATGTTACCTTTCTAGTCCCATAGAAAGATTTTAGAGTATGAAAAGTGTGTGTTCTCCATGAGCTGAACATCTCACCAGAGGTCAGAGATTTTTATTAGACGGTTATAGCCATACAAAAGAAATGTTCTGGGAATGATTTCTAAAAATCTAAGTTTTATTAACTTATCAAAATATAAAATACAGAAATACAGAGAAAAATGAAAATAATGGGAAAAGAGGGGAGGAAAAGAGGAAGAGGAAAAAGTGTAGGATAAAAGGAAGAAGAAAAAGGAAACCATTGACTTCAGACTCCTTTTGGGCAGTAGAATAATGTAATAACATACAACCACAACTTCTTACTTTTACACAATAATATATGCTAGCTATTTCTATAACATTCTGTGAGTGATTTCAGTTAGGAAATTAGCATTAATTTCTGGAAGAGATGTGAGCAGTCTGTAATCCCCCCCCCAACAATATTTTGTTTGCCTCAGATTTTAACCCCATTAATCATAGCATTATCAGTGGGGGAATTTGTCTTTAATTGTTCTACCTTACCTTATTCAGGGTTGACATTTACATATCAGTTTGACTTCTGTATGGATTTGTTTTCTGTCAGGGTTTTCTTTTCCTCATAATGTTTTATTTATGTACTCTTGCTTATGTTTGTATCCCCAAGAACCTTTTAGGTCTTTTCTGCTTTGCTTTTGTATTTTTCTACTGGGATGGGGAGGTAACTTGGGTATCGGTGGTAATTTGTTTTATCACCTGAACTTCCTAGAGTGCCTCACATTTAATTACACCATCACAGCAAAGTGACTGCATGACAAATATGGCCTTTGGGTCTTCCATGAAGGGAAAGAGCAATTCTCTTCCTCAATTGGATCAGAGAGGAAGAGAGAAATTTGCCTGGTAGAGGAAACCTCACTGATCTGGCATTCAAGTCCACAGGAAAGAAAAAAATGTCTAAAACTTAACTTTATGGAAATCAAGAAAAGATCATAAGGGAAACCTCTTTTCATTTCCCCAAACAAAGGTAAACCAGGAGGTTGACATCTGGAATGTTCCAACATGTAATTAAAATGACTGCTAAATAATTAGTTTTGTGCTGATTTTTCTACCCACAGCATTAAAATGAAGGAAAAGCATAACAATCACATTGTTAGTCATCACATCATTCTGCAGTAGGATATGCACTCCCCCCCCTTGCTTATATTGTTTACAGCTTTTTGATTTGTTGTTGTTTTAGAAGAAGTCCTTAATAGTCCGCAACACTGTTAGCAAATAGTAAGCTGAAATCACTAAGAAATGACATCATATGAGAATGGCTATTTTTGTAAAGATGGATAACTTCAGCTTAGCAAGCCAGGCTGATACAACAGCACCTGAGCATATTGTAGAAACACACAAGTACAGAGGTGTCTGAATGTATATAAAAAGTCAAATGGGTATTGCCCTAATGACTTTCTGGACTGTCCCTGTGAATATCCTCGCACAGCTAAAACAGTGCTACATCAAGCTGATGGTCTTTGTTTTGGTGCAGTGTTGGGGGTTTTCAATTCAATGTGTGGAGTGTGAAGGATGTGTGTTTGTGTTTATTTTCATGGTCATGATGTGCATTGAAGATGGTGTTTGACTTCGTTGTATGAGGTGCAATGACAATAAAGTAAACTAAATTCCCTCTGGCACATTTTAATATTTTAAAACTTATTTGATGAATATTTTGACTTCCTAGTCAAGTGTTCAAGGTGCCTAACAAAATTCAAACAAAATGTTATGGGAGGCCTTTTAACCATATTTATCAACTGCTGTTTGGAAAGTTTGTGGACTTAACCCTTTCTTCACTGAAAATTATTGCACATACGTTCTAATTTGCTCCATTTCCTTGCTATCTTTCCTTGCTTTGTTTCCCCCCGCCCCCGCTCCCTTTATCAGTCTGCAGTCATGATCTTTTCCCTTACTTCTAAATAGACATGTCACAGAAAATATTCCATCTCTTCAGTGAATTGCATTTTGATGAAGAATGTTGAAGTTAATGTAGAAAGTGATATTTCACCAAGCTTTTAGTTATCTCCTGGAAACCAAGGCAGGAGAGAAATGAATGCAGAAGCAGAAGAGCATTCATGGCTTACTCATGACCGAAAAGATACATCAGCAAAAAAGTTCAGATATGGCACTATGAGAGTGCCTGGTGTTTTAAAGGAAGGTCTGTCCTGTCATTGGAGGATATTTGGGCTTTGTCCTCATTCCTAGATCCCAGATTGCTGCAGTATATATGTGTGAATTATATAAAGGCACAATTGATAGTATACCCCACTAGAAGTGTGGAAGACAATGGAGGCTTACCGCCAGGGGTGGGATTCAAATTTTTAACAGCCGGTTCTGTGGGCATGGCTTAGATAGTGGGCGTGGCTTGGTGGTCATGTGACTGGGTGGATATGGCTTGGTGGTCATGTTATTGGCTGGGTGTGCCCAACTCAATATCACTCACATAGAGGCATGCATCTCCTCGCCTGGCCTCTCATGACTGTGGGATGCTGCAACAGTCGTAAGTGTGAAAAATGGTCATAAGACACTTTTTCAGTGCCATTGTAACTTTGAATGGTCATTCCACACAAGCAAAGTACCAGCAAAGGAGGGGAAAAACTCCAGAGATGTTCCTGAGACAGGAAGTCTAGTCCTGCCAAGAATATAATAAGTGTTAACAGAGAGACAGTTTCTGTAAGCAACACCAGAATATTTCCTTCCTGCCTTCCTTACAGGATTAGGCCAGTAATTTCTTCTAACAACCAGTTCTCTGAACTGCTTAGAATGTTAACAACAGGTTCTAGCAAATAGGTGCAAACTGGTAGAATCCCACCCCTACTTACCTCTATAGTAAGCAGAGAAATTAGTTTGCAAAACAATGGAGGTTAATGTATTAGGACAATAGGAAAATATGACAGACCACTAGCAATTTACACTTTTATTTTTCTGAAGAAGGGATAGGTTAAGATGTAGTTATTAGCTCACAAGTACACACTGATTGTCTGACAATTCTCTGTGCACTGCTGCTTGTCAGAAAGCTTTATAAATTACAAGCTTTATAAACTCAAAACATATAAGCATGACCATAACTATAATATCATATGTCAAAATAGGCTTAATTGTCAAAATAGTCTGGATTAATGGGAGTCTGTTCCAATTCTCATTAATTAAATAGTGTCAACTTATGGGAGACAAGAAATGTGCCTTTTCTGTTGTAGCTCCTGACCTCTGAATGACCTCTGTCCAGAAATTCATACAAATCCCATTCTAATGATGTTCATAAAAATAACTACAGATTTGGTTATTCTCCCCTAGGATGGCTATAGAAGTTCTCCCCCCAAAGGTTTGCCTTTTTAATTTTTTTAAAAAATGATTTTTATATGCATTATTTTCCCTTTATTTGTAAGTTGTCCAGAATTAATTGAAATTGGACAAAATAAATCAGCCAGGTTTATAAGATTAGAGAATTATTTGTTATCCAGCAGTGTTTCATTCATGAGGAATGTTTCCTTCAGTTGTAAATTTTCAAAAAAAAACAACAAAACCATTCAGTTCCAGATTTTGCCTTTGCTTGATCTTTCAATTTAACAAACACAATAAGTTTTAAAAGCTGGCTGACTAGAATGTATGATTTTAACCAATCATCTTGTCCTGTCAATCAAAGACTCTGGAAAGCTTTTTTAAATAAGTGGATTCTTAGCAGAACTATTAATAAAAAAAGAATAACATGAAACAAAAATCACATTTCATTCATTTCTACCTGTAGCAAAAAGATTCTCATTCCTATCTTTAAATTAGAATGATTGATTTAGTTGCAATAACTCTTCTGAGAAACTTAATGCCATGTTGGTTGAGGATTTTGAGAACTAAGGCAGTGGTGGGCTGCTGGATGGTCGGTGATATTCAGGAGAAACCCTAGCTGTGATCTCTGGCTGGGCCTACCCACCCACCCTTGTGCTATGCTTTCCCTAAATAACTAACTTCTTCCCTGCCCAGGCTGCCCAGGTGAGTTCCGCATCATCCTGCTATACTCACCAGAGCTGCCTGAGTTGATTAGCTGCCTGTTTGTAACTGCATTTCAACCTCAAAGTACATTCACGACCAATGAACTCCTCACCAACGAAAGTGCAGCCCACCTCTGAACTAAGGGTCCACATTATCTAAAAATTGCTAATACAAATTGCTTTCTCCCTCCTTTTCATTTGCTATGTCGACTATTGAAAAAAGAAGAAGCATAATGCCGAACAGTATACTAATAAGAAATGCAAATTACTCTCATTTATTCCTTTAGAGAATTCCTGGGACCTGCCACTTTATAAAGGTGTTAGCAGTGCTTTGTGAGAAGACCCTATCTCTTTAAAACAAGCAAATCCTACACAGAGCTAAGTGCTTAGTAGTCCTTGAGTTCAACTCATAACATGTGTGAAATTGGATTACATATATATCGTGGAGACATTATTTAAAGAGCAAAATGATTTGCTATCCCCAATGTGCTTGTTTATTACCTTGAGTTGTATAAAACAAAGGCAGAATATAAATACAACAGTCATTGGTATCATCCTACATTTCAATACACTGGAACACCAATCTTAAATCCAAGTCTTGAAAACAAAGAGTTTGATTCTGGAGGATTGCTTTTCCTGTTACACATCTCCTTAGAATCCAAGTCCATGTTACACAATCTGGTCATATGCACATACCCAAACCCCAATTCTTGTATACTTTGTTCCATGTTGCACAGCTGAAATTATGTAACAGCTACTTCCAATTGATTAAAAATAATAAATGCTTCTGATCTCACAACTCAGTTGTAACCAGGAAAACAGGAAGATTTAAGGAGCTATGTTACAAATTTACTTTGACAGAAATTATTTTTATACTAGAATTCAATATCCTTCCAATCCCCAATTGCTCAGTGAGGTACACTTAGAACAAATTGTCCAATATATTGATTATTCATGGGACTGAATAAATCAGTTTGAAGAGTGTGCTTACCACTTTCTAAAGCCATTTGGCATGTGTTCATTTCATGTTTTTGACAAAAAGAGTTATCTTGAAGGATGATTTCATCTCATAAGTAGACCAAAGTAAGACCCTTGCCTATAACAGTAATGTAATAAACCAGTGTGTATAATAATTAAAAGTGGTGCACAAACCTGTTTATTGATCTCATCTCATCCCTACAAGAAATATTTCATCCCTATTTTGAAAGAGCCTAATTGGCTCTTCAGCTTATTTATTCATTTTGGAATACATTTTTAAAAACTACTCCATGCTGTTGCAAGGATCTCATAAAATGAAGATGAAGAATATTTTAGCTTTGCCTTGGATTAGACCAACCTCCTCCAACATATTGCCATGCTGGGCTGGGGAATTCTGGGTTTGGTAATCCTAATACTTCTTAAGAATTAAGATTACAAAACCTATATTGAGGTACCCTTCAATATTAAGGAAGAATGAATAGACAAAAATTACTAACATCTATAATTTTGAAGAGTACATAACAACAACAATTGGCAGTGCTATTCAGTGGTGCCAGTATCATAATTTAATAAATAGTCCCAATTCAGTTTACTTCTGCTCAATTCAATCCCTCGTTCCCACATTTTGTTCCACTTTCTTCTGAGCTGTACCCAAAGCAAAGCAGCAATGAATACAGCTTAAGGATAAAACATCATGGAGAAAATCTATTCATGTGTTTGCTAAGAGTCAACAGTGACTTGATAATACTCCCAAAACACATAGTAGACTACTTCATGTCTCTTGAGTCCATATATGTTCCTGATGCAGCAGAAAAAAATCTAGATTCTTCATCCAAAGACATGCCAGATCAAGGACACATAATGAATGCTAACTAGTGGTTTAACATGCGAAGGTGATAATATCTGTCACAGAGTAGTGAACTGAGAAACATTTTGCCTACGCTATGAATCCATTCTCTTACTTCACTTCAAATCTGACTTTTTTGAATCGTCGATGTGCACAGTCTACCATTAAATGCTTAACCCTTGCCCTTTGAAAGAATGCTTTGGATTTTGAGGAATAGCAAAAATATTTTTGAACTTGTCAAATTTGATAATACTGAGGGAACAAATGGGAACACTGATGACAAAACATAACAGATATTGTATCAAAACTACTTCCAATTTTAGAAAATCCCAATCCTAGCAATCTCCAAATGCACTGGATTATAAACATTGGGAGTTATAGTTGGAAGACACTAGCTTAGAAAAACCTTTAAAAAAAGCAGAAGTAAACCTACAATTTCAAAACGGTAATTAATTGTAAGAAACCATATTACACAAAAACTCACAGCTGCTTTGGGACTTCCGGTTTGCAAGGCTTCGGCGGCGGCAGGGATTCGCGATACTGCGCGATCCCTGCTGCACTCGCCGCCAAGGTTCCCCCGATCCGTTTGGATCTGGGGGATATAGCTGCCCTGTAGGGGCAGCTGAAGACAGGGGGATCCGGACAGGGGTTTGGGGGTGTCGCAGACCCCCCTCCCCAGCCGGCAAAACCCTCTTTTCCCAAGGCGGAGGAGCGGCGGTCTGTAATGGACGCCACAAAGAAACCTACAGCCGGACAAGATTGTGCTGGAGGGAGAAAGTTGGAAGAGTTGTGAAAGTTATTTTTGACCGGGACAGAGCAAAGCAAGAAAAAGTACCCTGGAATTTTGAAAAATTGCTAAAAATACATTGTTTCCAGAGAGAGTTGCAAGCAGCGAATGGAACTCTAAAAGGCAAAGTTTTCTTCTTTTTTCACTCTCCTTCCTAACGTGATAGTGGATGGAACCATAAAAGAAATCGGAAAGCCTGCATTGGAGATATTTAAATGCTGAAGGGATATGGATTTCTGAACATTAAAAAAAAAAGAATCTTTTTTGCTGTGAGTGGGAAGGGAGAGGGAAAAAAAACTGGAGCAGAATTTGAAATTAAGGAGAAGATTGCCTAGAACTCTAAAGAGTTATTAAATATTAATAAGACTTTTAAAAGATATATCCTAAATGGAACTTTGTGATTAAACTTTAACCCCAGAAAGAGAAAGTGAAGAAGGAGAAAGTATTTAAAAAGTATTTAAAAGAAACAGCTTGTTTGGATTGTTCGGTGACTTTGGAACTTTTGAGAATTACCTCTAATTAAAGCTCTTGGGTGGTTGTTTGTTTGGAAAACCTTTTTCTCTTTATAATGGCATCACTTGTGGATGGACTGAAACTTGTATATCAAAAATATGAAAAAGAAAAGCAAGAAGGGAAGGATGCTTTGGGCACTCTCTTTCAATTTTTAGAAATGGCGGTTTGTACTTATGTAAAACTGAATGCACAACAGGATGACTGGGACAAAGAAGAAGCCATTTTTGATGAACAAGTGACTTTGGCTGGGGAAGGAAAGGAGAAAGAGAAAATGGAAAAGAAGACTTTAAGACTTGGAAAAATAACCAAAAAAGAGAAGAATAAGATGAGAAGGGGACACTATGTTGGAAAACAACAGAAAGGAGGAAAGCAGAATAAAAGGGAGGTGGAGAGACAAGGGGGTAAAGATTACAAGGAGAAGAATAAGCAAGGGAGGAAGGAAGGGATGAGAAGTCTCAATGGTGGGGAGCAAGATGCAAAGAAACAAACGTTTTTTAGAGATAATGGGTAAAATTTACTGAAAAAGGGATTCTGGAAAGGTACACAAGATTGTATTATTGTATTTTCACATTTGTACTTAGAAATAATTATAGAAAATTGGAAATAATATGCAATTTAAAATGTGATGATATATTTAGTATAACTTAGTGAAATTTTTGTCAAGAAAGGGGGAACACTTTAATGAAAAAATGACTTAAGATATGTGATATGGAGGGGAAACTAATTATGGAAAGCATAAGTGTTCCCATAAAGGTATAGTATTTAACTGAAATGGGTGAAATGTTTAAGATTGTTAATATTAATGAGTAGACTATGTTGTCCTAGTGAAATTTTTTTTTTGAAATGAGAGATTTGGAGTAGGAGAAGGGGGAACAGCCTAATGAAATAATGATTTAAAATATGTGATGTGGGGGGGGGGATAATCTTGGAAAGTAGGTGCTCCCATAAAAGTATGTGATTTAATTGAAAAGTAATGTGCTAAGTTGTGCTCAAGATATAAATGTGCTCAAGATATAAATGAACATTAATATTAATGAATAGATTTGTATTGGTATTGATAATATTGTATAATTTTAGAATGTACCAAACAGAATCCCAATGTAAGCTATGTATTCTATATTAAGTATTATAAATGTAGGGGAAAGAGGTAAAGGTGTCATACTCCAATTAGTGTACAGGAGAAGTTTTCTTTAAAGAAGAAAGATAAATGGATAGCTGGAAGTAGAACAGACAAAGAATAATATTATGATTCGAATTGAGATGAGATAAACAAATAAAATAAAATTAAGAAAATTTAAAAGAGAAGAGAAGCTATATAGAAAATTGAAAATGTTAATAAGATATGGAATGGTATATAAAATGAATATGAATTTGATTTTGTGTCTGTGCGAAGAGTTTTAACCCAGGACTAAGCAACCTTCAGAAAAGAGGTTTTTTTATGTTTCTATGTCTTGTGTTTATGTCTTTAAAAATTAATAAAATTTGTTTAAAAAAAAAACCTCACAGCTGCTTTGAAACAATCTTTTATCTCTGTTACAGGGCATGTCACCTTGACCTGATGAAATAAATGATTCTATTGGATATACCTTGGGGCTTTAAACTATGCTTGATTGGCTGAGCTTTGAAAACATTAACCTTTGAAATGATGAAGTTTACAACAAAGGCCAGAAAGATCAAAGGCAGGTACTTGGGTCTTGGAAGACGTGAATAATTAGAGAAATATTATTGTTTTGAGATATAATTTGTATGCTTCACATTTTGAGAAATTCCAACCCTCAGTCCTATGCAACTAGGTAACTTTGAAATTATGCCCATTTGTGTAGAGGCAATATTGACCAGAATAGATAAATACTCTGAGTCAGCATAAGGCACTTTCCAATATTCCTGTCAGTTCAGTGTGAGGCTTATTCCCAAATTAGTGTGCATAGGATTTCAGCCTGAAGGAGAAGACTGATTTGAATCTCCCCTCCACTAAGCTAAAGCACTTGAATTTAAGTGGTATTAGTCCCATTAAACTAATCAATGGGATTGATCTAGCTTCTGCAGCACATGCTTGCATAATTGGGTTTGTGGATTGCAAGCATCATCATCATGATCCTTCATTGAGGACAAAACAGTCCTAAAACTATTAAGCACTGCACAACAGTAATTAAACACCACAAGTATACAATCTAAAATGGACCCTTACTTGTAAGAAATGGAAGGGGTTCTAAGAGGTAGCTGTAACTACTGTCGTTTTATGCCTTTCATGTTTAAAAGAATGAATGCTCTAAATGTGAGTCTTGCAAGTTACTTACTTCGTTTCTAGCATCCAAAGCTATTGCTTTTTTCAGTCACCAGCTGAAGACACTTTTGACAGGCAAGGAATTTAGAAAAAATATTACTTGGAAATATGCCATATTTCAGAGTCGGAATAATGTCCATGAAGATTCTCAGTCATCCAGGTCAAGGTTGTCCCAAAGGTGCTTTTTCAAGAAACAACTGGACTTTCTGGGTTTTCTTTGAAGACATTTTGCTTCTCATCCAAGAAGCTTCAGCTTTGAGCTGAAGAAGCTTCTTGAATAAGAAGCAAAACATCTTCAAACCAAAAAGTCCAGTTGTCTCTTGAAAAAGCACCTTTGGGACAGTCAGAATAATAGTTTATTCTTCCTTCCAGTTTTCTTAAGGTTTTTTTTTAAATGACCAATTGCAGCTCTTCCATCTAAAAGAGTAGGCGGGCCATGAGTTCTCATGTGACATGGCAGATCTCTGATTATCAGATGGTACAGATTTTGTGGGTTGACATCACTGCTATTCTCCCAAAGCTTCTGCTTGTGCTGTTGTTTATATCAAGGAACAAATAAGTTAAACAGATATAGTGTGTCCAGCTATTAATATGGCTTGCCAGAAGAAGGGGCTCAGTGCTGTTCCCCCACCATGTTGTTTCCCCACCCCAAACTTTCCAAAGTTTGAGCCCTACTACTTTATAATTTGCTTTACACAAAGGATCTAACAGCTCTTGTATAAGGCCTGTGATGCTTCACAAATATCATGGTAGATGGAATTTTGGGGGAAAGGAAAACAAGGCCTTTCCTGATGGATTTCAAAGACCAGTCATTGTGCAGAATGCCAAGATGTCTGACTGCCTGTGCAGTGTTTATTTTCTTTTATACAGTTTTGAAAAGCAGAAAAGGATAACACAGAAACAGCACCTCCATTGGTCAATTCCCCTCACCAATCCTTAAGAATAGTGGTGTTGTTAGTAAGATGAGATCACGTATCAGCTTGGGATAGCTCTGCAACATTCTGGTGATGTGAACTAGGTGAGATAATGTTTAAGGCATGTAGGATTTGCGGCAGTGTGCTGCTCGCGCCCCCTACAGGATCTACCTCACTACTATACTTTCCAATGCTGTTTCCTCCCAATTCTTTACATATTCATTTTCTATTTTCATCTCGGACAGGACCCTTCTTTAGTCATTCAGCTGAAGGCAAGGCAGGCTTCAGATAGACAATGATGTCATTGATGTTATAGACATGGTTCTTTTTTATCTGTTCTCTCTGGCAGACATGTTTGAAGATGGAATTCTAATGCACAGTGGCATTTGTGTTCCCTTGAACTTAATAGAGAAGTTTGCACAATCTAGAACCCTGCCAGACAGGATATCAGGTTTATTCGCCAAGGGCCAACTTGCCACAGACCAATTCACTATGGCCAACTTGCTGTGGGGCATATCGTGCAGGATAATTCAATGCCGATTGACCGGTGCTAGGATTCCATACTCTGACTCACTCCACTTCAAGGATTTTTAACTTGAGAAGTTTCAAACCTAAAGTGTGACAAGGCCCACTGCAATTCACTTGCCCCTCTCTTGAGTTATCTTGCATTGAATTATACTGCAGCAAGTTGGCCCTGGTGAGCCACCAACAGCAAGACAACTGGGCAAGTTGGTTGTGGTGAATTGTCCCATTCTGTAAGAATACAATCTTGTCTTTTTCTTTGATCTTTGTATTAAGATCATTCTGTATGTTGGCAATTCTGCAATGACCAGAACCTTCTGGGACAGTCAGGACACCCAATAGTAATATCTATGACTGAGGAATTAGAAAATGAAGTTCTTCCTGAAGAAGAACTTGCTAAAATACAGTTATGATGTTTGTATTATTGTTACAAACTCAAATCCCATTTGATTGCCAGAGGTTAATAATCTTACAGGCCAGTTTGATCTTGAATAATATTATAGGTTATTTGACTTAAATATTTTATTTAGTTGTTTCTAAGGAAATTAATCTTGCAGGTTAGAGGAAAAGAAGGACAAAGAAGAGGAGAAATATTGTTTACTCAAAAACTTGCTGGAGAGCTTAGTAAATAGTATAAATTGTAATAAGGACCATTCAGTCTTCAGAAAAAAATTAAACTTATCCCCATGGAAACCTCTCTTTGAATATGAATAAATTACCTACCTCTTGATAATTCTCTTTTTGTTACTGTTTAAAATGCTTGGTTGCTACTGTTCAGTGTAAAAACTCATATGGACCATATGTGTGTTAACATGGGAAATTTCTTTTTTCAGAATAACCCTAACACTAGATAGGATTGGTTCCACAGGGTTGTGTGTTTTTGACTATAGGAGAAAGCAGAAGAGGGCCAAAGCAGCAAATTGATACAAAATTCTAGCCCCTTCTGTGAAGAATAAATCCCATTGCAGTCAGTGCAAGTTAAAAGTAGACAAAACTATTTACATTTACATTTCATTTGATTTGTTAATCGTTAACAAGATATAAGTATAAGAATAAATATAGTTTTGAATACATGAGATAGATACTTATAAGAAAAATAAAAAAACAATAGGACAGGGATGGTAGGCACGATCGGTGCACTTATGCATGCCCCCTACAGACCTCTTAGGAAGGGGGTAAGGTCAATAGTATACAGTCTAAGGTTAAAGTTTTGGGGGTTTGGGGAAGAAACCACAGAGTCAGGTAGAGTATTCCAGAAATTGACCACTCTGTTGCTGAAGTCATATTTCCTGCAGTCAAGTTTGGTACGGTTAACCTTGAGTTTGTATCTATTGTGTGCTCTTGTATTGTTATGGTTGAAGCTGAAGTATTCATTTGCAGGTAGGACATTGCAATGTATGATTTTATATGCTATATTTAGATCAGACTGGAGGCGGCGTAGTTCTAGGTTTTCTAGGTCTAGAGTTACAAGTCTGGTGGCATAAGGCATTCTGCAATGAGTAGAGGAGCGGAGAACTCTTGTGAAATATTTCTGGACTTTTTCAATTGTGTTAATATCAGATACATGATATGGGTTCCAAACTGATGAGCTGTATTCAAGTATAAGTCTAGCAAATGCTTTGTATGCTCTAGTTAGTAGTGTGATACCACCAGAGAAGAAGCTACGCAGGATTAAATTAACAATTCTTAATGCCTTTTTGGCTATGTAGTTACAGTGGGCTCTAGCACTTAGATCATTTGGGATGAGTACTCCAAGATCCTTGACAGAGTTTGGATCCTCAACAAGGTCTTGACTATTTAGCTTGTATTTTATTTTCTGATTTTTTCTGCCAATATGTCGTGTACCACTGAATCAAAGGCTTTACAGAAGTCTATGTAGATTTCATCTATTTCTTTGCCCTGATCGAGTTGTGTAGTCCATATGTTTTTGCAGTGTGAGAGTTGCAGACTACAGGATAGTTTTTTTCTGAAACCAAATTGTTTATTAGAGAGTAGGTTGTTTGTCTCTAAGTGGAGGATAATGGATTGGTTAATAATTGATTCCATGACTTTACAGGTGATGCAGCATAAGGAGATTGGTCTGTAATTTTCAACTAGGCTTGGGTCTCCCTTTTTGAAGTTGGGGATGACTGTGGCTTGTGACCACAGTTTTGGCAAGGAGCTGGTCCTGAAAGATTTTTCAAAGATTTATGCTTAGAGGTTTGCCTATGGCAGTGGATAGCTTTTTTAAGAAGTAGGCATATATTCCGTCTGGTCCAATAGATAGGTATGGTTTTAGATTGCGCAGTGCTTTTTCAGCTATGTCTTCTGTAAAATTGATATGTATTAGATCACTGTAGTTGTCTGTGGTTTGACTAGGAAGTACTGGGCTTGGTCCATTGCTGTTTACAAATACTGAGCCAAAGAATGTGTTAAAGAAGTTTGCTTTGATGGTGTCGTCGTTGCAGTCTTTGCCATTATGCAGGACTGCATTCTTAACACTGTTAAATTAGCTGCTAGAGAAATCATGGGCCAGATCTCCCAAATAACCTCAGATATTCATAACAGAATTTTCTATACTCTCTATGGTTTTTAATAGCTGGGTAAAGTATTCCTCTATCACCCCAAAACAACCAATAAGAAGTGAAATAGGTGACTTTGCTTTTACAGAAAGGCTACTCTACCCTTGTCTTCTTTAAACTATTCTTCTGGTTTTGATTTCCTAGTATTTTTTCCAAAAATATAAACTGAAACATGATGTTTATCAATTTAAGCATTTTATAACAAAATTTGAAAACTCTTAAATTAGTAAAAGAGTGTGTGAACAAGAGAGTTAGAGATGAATCTCATCACATACTTATGGTGCTTTGTAACATAGTCTTTAAAACTTATTGGTGATAAAGGTTGCTATAATTTCTATAGAGGAGTTAAGCCAAATAAGGTACATATGGAAACAGGAGAATAATATTGCTTGAGCTTCCTGAATCTTCAGAATAAAGAACAGTTTGGCTTTTAATATATGTATACAGCCATGACACAAGAATCATTTCCTTTTTATTTTACTTTAAAGGAGAAAATAACCCCTTTTATTCTTAATATTCTTCAATTAATATGGATAGTAAATGTTTGTTTTATTTGCAGTTTTTTTTCAAAACAAGTCAATTTGGAGTACAAACTTCAGAAATTTAGAGCAAGGGCAGCTTTTATTAAATAGGCCTGACATGTTAACTTTCATTCCTTTATCAGCTAGGAGCACGTTATGATTTCTTATCCTTTCTTTCTCCAATCTACAAATAATTTGTGAAAAAACTAGGGTTGTTATTATAAATAATGGGGGAAATAATGTCCTTATCAACTTATAATGATGGATGATGTGGTTCATGTTGTTCTTTGGCTTCCTCCTTTCCACCTACTGCACCTTCTTCTTTTTCAGTCGTCATTTGGCAGTCCTCTTGGAATTCAATTAGTGAAATTTCTTTTTCTGCCTCTTCCTCTTTCCCTCTAAAGAATTCTGTGTTAAATGATTCAGCTTTCTCAATTGAGTCAATTCTATATCTCTGTTCTTGCCATGTGAACATTAAACCTTCTGGGATCAACCATCTATAATTCACCTCTTTTTAAAGTAGCATTTTGGTCAGGAATTGATATTCGCTTCTCATCTCTCTCACTCTTCTGGGTACTTGTTTCAAGACCACAATCTCCTTGTCTTTGTATTTCAATGTTTTCTCTCTTGCCACTTGCAATATTTGCGTTTTAATGGCTTTCTTTGTAAATCTAGTGTGAACTTCTCTTGGAAAGCTATTTCTCATTGCATATCTTGTGAAGACTCGATAGACCTCATCTGTTCCATCCATCATCTTCTCTTCAGTTATTTCCAAAGCTTCAGCCAATGTTTCTATCATTATCTCAGCTAGGTTTTGTCCCTTTTCTTCCTCTATGTTTTGGAATCTAAAATAAAATTCTGATGTGTCCATCTCCCATCTCAGCATACCATTTTTATCTTGTTCAACCACAGTTAATCTGTTATCAATATCTCCAATCTTCTTGTCTCTTTGTTTATCTTCTTCTTCAATTTTTTGGAGCCTCTCATCGTACTTCATCATCATTTGTTGGATGTTCTCCACCTTTTCATCAGTTTTCCCTGTTCTTTGTTCGATGTTCTCAGTTCTCTTTTCAATATTCTCTGTTCTTTTTGAATATTTTGAATTTCTTGCATAATCAGGGTCACTTTTTCTTGTTCTTTTTCTTGCCATAACATTGTACTGAACATTGTCCTCCAGATGGTGGAGAGGAAGAAGAAGTAGTTGAGGAACCAGGGGCTGTTAATTTCCTACTCATTTTGAGCAGTTCAAAATCTTCAGGTTCTTCTAGACCTTAATCCAATTGTGAAGACCAATTGCAATTCCAAATAAAAATAGTAGGAAAAAAGAAGCCAAATAGTAATAATAATTAAAAAAAATTCTTCAGGTTCTTATATACCTTAATCCAATCAATTGGTTAGATAGCGGTAAAAATTCAAAAATGAAGGAAAAGACCATAAACACACACAAAAAAGAAGAAGTTGTAAAATCCTAAAAAAGGCAGAAAAGTGAAAAATAAAAAGCTAAAAAAGAGAAAGGGAAAATTCTTCAGGTTCTTCAACACCTTAATCCAATTAGCAGGTCTCAAATATAAAAGGATGTATAAGAAAAAAAAAGGCCAGAAAAATAAACAAAAGAAAAAAAATCAATATGGAAGGTTGATGGGAAGACAAAAATACCAGGGAGGGGGAGGGGAAAAAAAGGAAAAAAAATACTACTCTCTTAAAAAGAAAAGGAAAAAAATCATTAATACTAAAGCTTTTCCTTTAAAATAAAGAGCAAGCGTAGAAATTTAACTTCCAAAGAGAAAAAACAAAAAACAAAGGCAAGTTCCAAAGAGCCAAAAATCCAAATAGCTATTACAAAAAGTAAACTTATGAGGAGGGGTAGCGCAGCTTAGAAAAAATAAAAAGAGCACACTGCACTTTCTTTAATTATCCAAGGCTCTTGTTATAACTCTCTTCTCCGGAGACTTATCACCTTTTCTTTTCCTATAAGCTTCAACACCAGACTCCAGCTGTTGATAGAAACCCAGAAGAGCACCTGTAATAATACTCTCCCATGCTCTTCCCTCTATCTTATCAAATAGCAATGTACTTGAAAAAAAGTCTCAGTTCTTCCTCAGCTTTGTCTGGTCAAAAGAGAAGTAAAATATTTCCAAGCCTCTAGTTGGCAGTGTTACAAAGTTTCTTTTGCTTTCACTTTCCCCCTCCTTTTCCAAGCAAAATATAATAAGAATTAATTAAAAAAAAGAAAAAGATATTTTTTAAAAAATAGCTAAAAGGGAGTCTCTAGCCTAGAATATTATAAAATCAAAAGGAGAAAAAGAATAGATAAAAGAAGAGAAAAAACCAGTCCAGATTCAAAATATAAGATTGTGTGTAGAAAATCCAGCAATGAGAAAAAAAAAATACTTTGACATTCCTGTTTAAAATCGCCGCTTAGTCACTTCTGTCAAAACTTTTACAGATTCTTTCTTTTCCTTAGGGTGTCCTTTCAAATCTTAGAATAAGCAAACGGTAAAGGTAATGATAGAGGGAGAACTGACAGACTCTATCAATATAAGAAAAGGAACAAGACAAGGGTGCCCACTATCACCTCTGTTGTTTGTGTTAACCTTGGAAGTGCTAAATAGAAATATTAGAGATGAAAAGAATATAAAAGGGATGAAAATTAAAAACGAAGAATTTAAATTGCAAGCATTTGCAGATGATCTGGTTTTCATTTTAGAAGACCCACTAGAAACAGCATCAAAATTGATAGAAAAGATAGAGACATATGGAAAGGTGGCTGGTTTGAAAATAAATAAAGATAAGACAAAGATCCTGACAAAGAGGTCATGAATAAGATCAAGTACCTGGGGATATATTTGACAGCAAGATGCAGTACACTAAAAGAGAATAATTATATCAATCTTAAACAGCAGATAGCTCTAGATTTGGTGAAATGGGAAAATTTACAACTGTCATTAATAGGGAGAATATCAACAATCAAGATGAATAAATTACCCAGAATTTTATATTTGTTTCAAACAATTCCAATTGGGCTTGGAAAAGACTATTTTGAAGATTTAAATAAAATTGTGTTGAAATATATATGGCAAGGTAAGAAAGCGAGAATAAAGTTAAAACTTTTGCAAGATGCTAGAATAAGAGGAGGATTTGGTTTGCCTAATTGGGAGTTGTGTTACCAAGCTACAAATTTGATGTGGGTTAAGGAATGGATAACATTAGGAAATACTAGATTGTTGATATTAGAAGGACATGATCTGTTGTTGGGGTGGCAGGCTTTTTTATGGTATAAAGGAACTAAAACACAGGGGTATTTTAGAAGACATTATATAGGGGAGTCTCTGTGGTTAAACTGGGAGAAGATTAAAAGACAATGTTATTTGAAAATTCCAGTCTGGCTATCGACTATTGAAGCATTTTCTTATCCTATAATATACAAAAAGGAACAAACAGTTAGATATGGTGAAATATTGAATGAAAAGGGTGAACTTAAAACTATACAAAAACTAGAGAAACAAGGTATAAAGATGAATTGGTTTTCATATGCACAAATACATTCAAGGTATGATAAAGATTCTAAAACAGAAGGTTTGTATGATAAACTGACTGACTTAGATAAGATTTTGACAGGTACTGATGAAAAGGTGATTAAAAAATTGTATGGATATTTATTAGAAATTAAACTAGAAGAAGAACAAGTTAAAGAAACTATGATTGCTTGGGGGAGGAACTTTGGATATGGGATTGATTTAGAGAAATGGAAAAAGTTGTGGTCTCAAAATTATAAAATGACAATGTCAACAGCATATAAAGAAAATTTGTATAAGATGTTTTACAGGTGGCATTTTCCCCTGACAAGAATAGCAAGAATGTTCAAGAATAAATCCGAAAAATGTTGGAAATGTCATCAGACACCTGGCTCATATTACCATATGTGGTGGACTTGTGCGGATGCTAAAAAATACTGGGCTAAAATCCACATGTGGTTGGAAAAAATGACAAAAAAACATATAGATTTGAAACCAGAGATATTTTTATTGGGAATTTTACCTGAAATATATAGTAAAGACTTGAAATACCTGATTGTAAATGTATTAACAGCGGCTAGGATTGTATTTGCTAAAAACTGGAAAAATGAGAAAACACCATCACAGGAGGAAATCATTAAGGAAATATTGGAATGTGCTGAAATGAGTAGATTGACATTTGAAATTAGAGAACAAGATGATAAACAATTTTATAAAATTTGGGATCTATTCTATCAATGGTTAGACAATAAAATATAGTAATTAAATATGTAGATTTTTAAAAAATAATAAATATATAAAGACGTATTCTTTTCTTATTATATCTACAAAATGATTTTAGGGTAGATTTGGGATGATAATATGAACCGTCCTAAAACAAATTAAGTAAAATATGATTATTTCGTAATTGAAGACAACAAAATGAAAGCACAAAACAATTTGTAAACCAACCGGCACACTGTATGTATATATATGGAAGATGGCTTGATGTTTTTATGTTTTGTTTGTTTATGTTTGTTTTAAAAACCAATAAATTTTTTAAAAAAAGGATGATGTAAATGTAGTATTAATATTAGTAGTAGCGCCAGCAATATATAATATGTATTCTGATCCGTGGTGGGATTCAATTTTTTGTACTACCAGTTCAGTGGGCGTGGTTTGGTGGGCATGGCAGGGGAAGGATACTGCAAAATCTCCAGTCAGAGGTGGTATTTGCTGATTCTTTAAAATACTCAAAATATCCACTATCGGTTCTCCAGAACTGGTCAGAAGCTGCTGAATACCACCTCTGATTCTGATTCTTGAAGATGTTTCAGCCATGCCCTTTAATCAGATGCTATATTATATATAAATGTATAAGAATAGAATTGTTGAGTTTTGTAATAGAAGTATTGGACAACATTAACATGATTCTATAAAGTACTTCTCTCTCATGCACAAAACATTTCTATTATTAGTTCTCTGTGGGGAACTTTTTGATTTCCTTAGTTCTGTACCATATTGAATATCCTAAAAGAAAGTTGGTAGCATCTTACTTGACTTTGATGTCTGTGGAAGAGGATGTGGCAAAGTATGTAGTTTAACAAGCCATAACTTATTATTCATAATTTTAATTATGCTGAGAGGAATCAGCTATGAAATGGGACTACCTTCTATCAGACAGATTTAATCTCAGTAGATATGAGACTAGTGATGCATACATGAAAACTGTTTTCTTTTCTTTTGTTAAAATAACCCTCATCATATAAAAAAAATGATTTTGAAGCAGCTTGCTTTTAAAAACAAACCCCATAGCATTCAAAGTACTGAGTACCAACAGCATAAAAATTAGTGAAATATTAAGTCCTTGATCTATTTTGTAATGGAAAATGTGTTCATTTATGCAATATTCTTTCTCTATGGAGGACAGTACAAAGGTGTTTCTATTTTCTGTTTTTCTTTTTCAAGGGTCTAGTTTTAATAGCTGCGTGAGCAGCTATGATTTAGCAGGCAAAACTTTTCCTCCCACTGCTACATCTGAGTTCAGGATAACAGCCACCTGTTGCATTTCAGATTGTTGGGTAAATATGAAAAGAACACCAATCCTGCTTTTCTACCCAGTCTCCAACTCTCTTACTCTGGCAATTTTACTTTCATTTAATTTAATTCAACGTTAAGCTGGAAGATGTGGTAATTAATTTTTCTACTGGTTTGTTTTGGCTGCAGAATGCATTCATTTATCTGAGTAAAGCTACTGGCCTGAACAAAACTAATTATATTAATATATTCCAAAATAAATTTCATACAATACTTGGAAGTCTGTAGACTTGTTGCTTTACAAATCAAATTCATAAAATGAGGCTGTGTCTGATTTGAAATTGCAACTTATGTCAACTTATGTCAACTGAGTACAATATTTTATGAAGTTCAAGGGTTATAAGATCAAGGGTAGATTAGTGTTTTTATAACATTTTAGAAATATTTTAACAATAAACTAACTAAACTTACTTTGCTAGTGTACCATAGCATTTTCTTTTCCTTCTGTGGTTATGTTTAAGTTTTCAAAAAGAATGTGTCTTACTATTAGGAGAAGCATTTTTTAAAATTTCAATAACTGCATATTTTTGATGGTTGTATTTTCTAAAGATTTGACCCCAGAAATTCTTATATATAATTACAAACACCCTAATAGTGATTCTTGCAGATACATTAATATTTACCCTTGATGTTCATTTGTTACCATTGCAAATATTAGCTATATGGGAAATAGTCATATCTGCATACTGAAAGCAAATGAAAACACTATTGGAAATTCTATTGCTGTTTACAAATACTGAGCCAAATAATGTGTTAAAGAGGTTGACTTTAATGGTATCATCATTGCAGTCTTTACCATTAGATCCTTTCAGGGGTGGGATGGACCTTGAGTCTTTCTGTTTGTTGTTTACAAAATTGTAGAAAGCTTGGGTGAATTGGTGCGTAGAAGGTTTTCCTCTTGTTTAATGTGATAATTGGTGCATTCAGTCTTTATCTGGTGGCATAAATTTTTGTATCGGCTTTTGAAGTTGGCAATGTGATCAGATTTGTTTTTCCACCAAAGTGATCTCTTTTTGGATTGAAGCTTTGTTATTATTTTTTTTTTAATATTTTTTTTATTTTTTAATAACAAGATATACATAAACATACATAACAAAATAAACATAAACATACCACAAAAAACATAAAAGGATCCTTCTTCATAAATTTACATACAGTGCATCGATTGGTTTACCACTTTTTTTTGTGCATCCATTTCCTAATCACTAGTATAATTATATTACATAATAGCTCATATTATCAATCAATAATTGTATAACCTAATATCATCACTAAAAAAAAAACCATTTATAATTTTGTTAATTCATATTTTAACGAGATAACTATAGTTTGCTTAATTTATTTTGCAATAAATCATAAGATCATACCAAATCTACCTTAATAATGTTTTATAAAGATAATATTAAGAAAAAAAAATTTTTTTTATGCTAAATCTGAATATTCTATCATTGTTTTATTATCTAACCATTGATAAAAAAGATCCCAAACTTCATAAAATTGTTTATCTTCTTGTTCTCTGATTTCAAATGTCAATTTGCTCATTTCAACACAATCCAATATTTTCTTAATAATTTCTTCTTCTGATGGAATTTTCTCACTCTTCCAGTTCTTAGCAAATACAATCCTAGCCGCTGTTAATATATTTACAATCAAATACTTCAAATTTTTATTATATATATCAGGTAAGATTCCCAATAAAAAAATCTCTGGTTTCAAGTCTATATGTGTCTTTGTCATTTTTCCAACCATATGCGAATTTTAGTCCAATATTTTCTAGCGTCCTCACAAGTCCACCACATATGGTAGTATGAGCCAGGTATCTGATGACATTTCCAACATTTTCAGATTTGTTCTTAAACATTCTTGCAATTCTTGTCGGGAAAATGCCACCTGTAAAACATCTTATACAAGTTTTCTTTATAAGCTGTTGACATTGTCATTTATAATTTTGAGACCACAGTTTTCCCAATTCTCCAAATCAATCCCATATCCAAAATTCTTCCCCCAAACAATCATCGTTTCTTTAACTTGTTCCTCCTCTAATAAAATTTCCAACAAATAAGTGTATAATTTTTTAATCATTTTTCATCAGTACCTGTCAAGATCCTGTCTAGATCAGTCAATTTATCATAAAATCCCTCCGCTTTAGAATCTATAAGATACCTTGAATGTATTTGCGCATATGAAAACCAATTCATCTTTATGCCTTGTTCTTCTAGTTTTTGCATTGTTTTAAGTTCACTCTTTTCATCCAATATTTCCCCATATCTAACTGTTTGTTCCTTCTCATATATTATAGGATAAGAAAAAGCTTCAATAGTTGATAACCAGACTGGAATTTTCAAATAACATTTTCTCTTAATTTTCTCCCAATTCAACCATAAAGACTCCCTTATATAATGCCTTCTAAAATAGCCCTGCGATTTGGTTCCCTTATACCACAGAAAAGCATGCCATCCCAGTAATAAATCATGCCCTCTAGAGTCAACAATCTAGTCTTTCTTAATGTTATCCAATCCTTAACCCACATTAAATTTGCAGCTTGGTAATACAACTCCCAATTTGGGAGGCCAAAACCTCCTCTAATTCTAGCATCTTGCAGGAGTTTTAATTTTATTCTGGCTTTCTTACCTTGCCATATGAACTTCAACACAATTTTATTTAATTCTTCAAAGTAATCTTTACCAAGCCTGATTGGTATGGTTTGGAATAAATATAAAATTCTGGGTAAAATATTCATCTTGATTGTTGATATTCTACCTATCAATGACAATTGTAGATTTTCCCATTTTTTCAAATCAGATGCTATCTGTTGTTTAAGTTTGATATAGTTATTCTCTTTCAATGTAGTACATCTTGACGTCAAATATATCCCCAGATATTTGGCCTTATTCGTAACTTGAATTTTCAATAAATCTGCCAGTTCATCTCTTTGTTTTAATAACATATTCTTTGTCAAGATCTTTGTTTTATCTTTGTTTATTTTCAAACCGGCCATCTCACCATAAATCTCTATCTTTTCCAGTAGCTTTAAAGCTGTTCCTAGAGGATCTTCCAAAATAAAAACCAAATCATCCGCAAAGGCTTGCAATTTAAATTCCTCCTTCTTAATTTTCATTCCTTTTATATTTGGATCCTCTCTAATGTTTCTATTCAGCACTTCCAAAGTCAATACAAATAACAAAGGTGATAATGGGCAACCTTGTCTTGTGCCTTTTCTTATATTAATAGAATCTGTAAAATCTCCCTCTATCATCACTCTGCCGTTTGTTTGTCATATATGGCTTCTATTGCTTGAATAAATTTTCTAGCAAAGCCCATCTGTTCCAATAACAAAAACATGAATCTCCAATTCACATTATCAAATGCTTTTTGGGCATCTAAAAATACCAAAGCCATTTGTTTTTCAGGGTGTGCCTCGTAATATTCCAAAGTGTCCAGAATTACCCTCATATTATCCCTAATTTGTCTCCTTGGCAGGAATCCATTCTGGTCAGGATGAATAAAGTTATTTAGATATCTTTTGAGCCTTTCTGCCAAGATGGAAGCAAAGATTTTGTAATCTGCATTCAGTAAAGAAATAGGTCTATAGTTCTTAATTTGTGATGGATCAGCCCCTTCTTTTGGAATAAGTGTGATATAAGCTTCTGACCATGTTTTAGGTATTTTCTTATTTAACATGGCTTCATTCATAACTTCTAACAATGGAATGCTCAACGATTCTTGTAATGTTTTATAAAATTCTGCCGGGAGCCCATCTGGGCCTGGTGCTTTTCCATTATTCTGCCTATTAAGTGCTTCCGTTAGTTCCATCATTGTTATGGTACTTTCTAACATTTTTTCAGTCTCTTCAGGTATCTTGGGTAGGTTAGCATTTTGTAGATAAAGCTTAATTCTTTCCTCATCAAAATCCTCCTGTTTATATAATTGTCCATAAAAGTCTTAAATAATTATCTTTTTCTCCTTATTACCATAACAAATTTGTCCTTTATCATCTATTAACTGTACTATTCTCCTAGATTCTTTCTCCTTTCTCAATTTGTATGCTAGCCACCTACCTGGTTTATTTGCATCTTCAAAATAGTTCTGTTTAGCACTTCTAATTTTTTGTGCCAGCTCCTCTTTCTCCGCCTGACCCATCTTATGTTTAATTATATCCATTTTGAATTTAATATCTTTTTTCTGTGGCATATTCTGCAATTCTTTTTCCAGGTTTTTATAATCACCTTCTAAAGCTTTAATAGTTTGCCTCTTCCTAATATTTTTTTTTCTTTGTATAGTCCATTATTAATCCTCTCGCATATGCCTTCATTGTATCCCAAACATTCTGCATTGAAGTATCTTCTTTTTTATTTTTAATGAAAAAGAAGGCCAATTCTTTGTCCATCCATTGTGTAAAGTCTTTTTCCTTTAAGATAGCATTATTTAATGTCCATCTAGATCTTCTTCTTTGTCCTTTCCATTTAATTGTCATAGGATTATGGTCTGCCCATATACCCGTTTCTATATTTATTTCTTGAATGTTAGATATTAGTTCTGATGAGGTCCAAATCATATCTATTCTGGACCATGATAAATGTCTATTTGAATAAAAAGTATATTGCTGCGTTTTACCATTTCTTTCTCTCCATATATCTTTTAAATTTAATTCATCTACCATTTTAAAAAGGATTTAGGGAGAGTCTTTCTATTTTGTTTTAATGCTGTCGCTGTATAGTCCAATTTATTATCTACAATTCCATTAAGATCTCCCATCATAATTATATTGACATGGTCCAGTCCAATTAATTTCATATGTAACTTTTTATAAAATTCTTCTTGTTTATCGTTCGGAGCATAGATTGCAACAAGTAATATTTTTATATTGTTATCCACTATTTCAACCATTAATACTCTTCCATCTTCATCAGTATAAACTAATTTTGCTACAATAGTTTCTTTAATATACAGGACCACTCCTCTTTTCTTACAGTTAGTCAAGGAAGTAAAAATTTTCCCCAGTTTTGGTCTTACCAATAATCGTTGATGTTGTTTTTTAATATGTACTTCTTGTAGGCAAATTATCTCAAATTTTAACTTCTCTAATTTATGAAAGATTTTTCTTCTTTTAATAGCTGAATTCAATCCATTTATATTCATAGAAATCAATTTTTTTTCCTCCATGGTTATGTTTTATATTTAGGTCTAACAGTTCTTGTGGATCTTACTTCACGTTGTTCTTTGGTCTCCATTTGTCCACCTACCACACCTTCTTCCTTCCCCGATCTCATCTGGTCTTCTTGAGACTCAATTGCAAAGGTTTCTTTTTCTGTCTCTATTTCTCTTCTTCCAAAAAATTTGTTGTGGAATATTTCTGCTTTCTCAATTGAGTCGATTCTGTGTCTCTGTTCTTGCCATATAAACATTAATCCTTCTGGGATCAACCATCTATAATTCACGTCTTTTTCCAATAATTTTTTGGTCAAAAATCGATATTCTCTTCTCATCTCTCTCACTCTTCTGGGGACTTGTTTTAAAACCATAATCTCTTTACCTTTATATTTCAGCCCCTTATCTCTTGCGACTTGTAATATTTGTGTTTTAATAGTCTTCTTAGTAAATCTGACATGGATCTCCCTTGGTAGCTTATTCCTCATTGCATATCTTGTAAAAACACGATATATCTCATCTACTCCATCCATCATCTTTTCCTCTGTTATCTCCAAGGCTCCAGCCAGAATTTCTATCATTACAGCAGCCAAATCCTGTCCGTTTTCTTCCTCAATATTTTGAAATCTGAGATAAAATTCTGACCTATCCATCTCCCACTTCAACATCCCATTTATATCTTGTTGCACCGTTGTTAATTTGCTAATAATATTTCCAATTGTCTCATCTCTTTGTTTATCTTTCTCCTCAATTTTTTGGAGTCTCTCCTCCTGTTTTGCCATCATCTGTTGAAAGTTTTCAATTTTTTCATCAGTCTTTGCAATTCTTTGTTCAATACTCTCTGTTCTTTGGTCAATGCTTATTTTGAGTTCTTGTATTCCTTGTATAATCGTTGCTAGATCCATTTGTACTTTATCTTGCTTCGCCATTATTGATAGTCGTCCTCCAGTTGATGGAGAAGCAGGAGCAGAAGTTGAACTGCCAGAAGGTAAAGTTTTCTTACTCATTTGAATAACTCAAGATCTTTAAGCTCCTTTAATCCAATCAGTAGGGTAACCAATTATAATCCAATTGGGAAAAAGAGAAACATTAAAAAAAAAAGCCAATAAAAAATAAAGAGTCCAGGATTAAAAAGAGAGGGAGAAAAAGAAGATTAAAAACAAAAAAAGGAAGGAGATTCTTCAGGTTCTTCTAGACCTTAATCCTATTGTAAGATGGCCAATTATGATTCAAAAATAAAAATTAAGAATAGTAAAAAAGAAAAAGAAAGAATTCTTCAGGTTCTTCACACCCTAGTCCAATTGTAGGATCTCAAAAAATAAAAAAATAACCATAAAAATAAATAAAAAATGAAAATAAAAAATAGAAAAGGCAAAAATCCCAATAAACAAAAGGAAAAAGAAAAGCTATTCTGAGGCTTTCCCTTTAAAAAAAAAAAAGTAAGTTTAAAAATTAAAAATAAAGTCAAAAAAAAAAGAAAAAGAAAATAGAATATACAAATATTACAAAATACTATGGGGTTGAGGAGGAGGGATGAAACAGCTAAAGAAAGATAAGAAAGAGAGCACACTGCATCTTATTTAGTTATCCAAGGCTCTTATTATGGCTTCTCCACAAATTCCAAAGCCAAACTTCAAGTACTCAATAATAGAAGTTCCAAAGAACACCTGTTAAAACATTCTCCGGTGTTCTTCCCTCTATCTAATCAAGTTCCAGTGTCCTTGAGAAAGAATTCCTTCACAGCTTTTTCAACTTTCAATAAAGTATTTTCAAGCCTCTAGTTGGCAGTGTTACAAAGTTTCTTTAGTCCACTCCCCCTTCTTTCCCCAAAAAGCCTAGGAAAAAGAGGGAAATATACATGTATATATATATATATATATATATATTTAAAAGAAAAAAAAATTACTAAAGGGAGCCTCTATTCTCAAAAGGGAGAAAAAAGAAAGAAAAATTAGATAAATATAAAAGGAGAAACCAGTCTAGTTACAGTTACTAGATCACAATAGAAGTTCAATAAAAACAAAAGTAAAAGTAAAAAGCCAACCCTCAATTTGACATTCTCTCTAAGAAATCGCCGCTAAATCAGTTCCATCAGTTTTTGTCCTAAGTCTTACAGGATTCTTCTCATTTTAGAGTGTCCTTGAGTTCCCAAAAAAAAAAAATTCTCACCAGCCGATGCACGTTCTCTCTCTTCCGGAGCTGCCACAGCTTCAGCAGCCAAGGGGGCTGCCTCTTCGCCGATGGTAAAAGGGCTTCTTCTGGATCAGCCAGGGACTTTGCGATGTCCCTGGGATCAGCAGAACACGCCCCTTACAATCACCGTCTCTACGGGACGATTTAGATCCATTAGGACCGACCAGGGGCGAAGATATCAGCTGCAATCTCAGAGCCCCAAGATTGCAGCTGTATCGCAGCAACGTGGCTCCGATCAGATTTGTTTTTCCACCAAAGTGATCTCTTTTTGGATTGAAGCTTTGTTATTATTATGGGTAAGTTGTTTTTTCTGGTTTTTGGAGTTGTTATTGGTACATATAGTTTGATGACTCTTTTGACTTCAAGTAAAAATATGTTGTAATGGTCTTCAACAGAATTGCATCAAGTGAATAGAAATTGCCAATCAAGGGATAAGAGATTGTTGTCTATAAGATGATAGTTGCCTTTTTTGAAGTTATAATTGGGGGTCACATTGTTGTGTTGATTTTTGAGTGGACATATGTTGAGACAAAAGTCAATCATGCTGTGGTCACTGTTGGAAAAGGGTTCTTTGATTTCTATTCCATAAATTGAATTCAAACTATTGCAGAAGATGAGATCAAGGCAATTTTTAAGTCTAGTATTGTTGGTTACTAGTTGTTCCAGTCCCAGGTTTGTTACAGCATTGTAAAAGGTTGCATGTATGGGTTCAGTTTTACATTCGATTAGGGTCCAGTTAATGTGAGGTAGATTGAAGCCACCAAGAAAGATAAAAGTGTGTGGGCAGGATGTTGCCCATGTTAGTAGTGAATTTAGCTTGTTTACATGTTCGATGTCATAATCAGGGGCTCTGTAACATAGTAAGAATCGAAATGTGATATTTAAGGACAGCTCACAGACAATGGTCTCAGGAAAAGCAAGCTCTTGGTTAACCTGGATGTCTTTTAGATGTAAGGACTTTTTATAGAAGATTGCAACACCACCTCCTCTATGGATTTCACGATCTGATCGGTAAACATGATAGTCTCTTACTGTGGTAATGGAGTCAGGGATAAATGCATTGAGCCATGTTTCACAGACAAATGTGATGTCGAATTTAGCCATATTTAGTAAGAGGAGAAATTCAGGTATTTTATTCACAAGACTTCTTGCATTGAGTAGCTTGCATTTAAGGCCAGTTGTAGTTGGAATTGAGATAGTTAGGGACTTAATGACCAATATTCTTCATCACATGAATTATAACTATAAATAACAAAACTGAAAATAAAATAAAAATTCCTCTCTCTAGAAATACTACCTCAGATAGGAGTAGAGGATAGAGCATGCAACTACGATATTGGCTAATAAATATGTCTGAAGACTGAAGTTTAACATCTTTTAGAATGTATACAACATGTGCTACCAAAATCAATGACACCGAGAATATGTTTATTTATTCTTAGTAACCATAATTATTATGATTTTATTATTATTTATATTATTATTTATATTATTATTATATTTATATTATATTATATTTATACTATATTTATATTATATTATATTTATATTATATTATAATTTTATTATATTATTTTATTTATATTATATTATAATTTTATTATTATTTATATTATTATTTTAGTAACCAGTAACTTAGTAACTGGATAAGAAGCTGTTGCTGGCTTTCTATGAAACCTCTGTGGAGAGCACTCTGACATATTGTCTGGATGTGTGGTATGCAGGCTCCACAGTTGAGGACAGGAAAACTGTACAGAGGGTGATAAATACAGCTCAAAAGATCATTGGTTGCCCTCTGCCCTCCCTGAAAGACTTAGCCAGGTCCTGCTGCCAAAGCAGAATCAAGGCCATTATAGAATGTTAGGGGTCCCTAACACCCTGGCAATTATCTTTTTGACCTGCTGCCATCTGGACATCTTTTTAGGTCAATAAACTCCCACACCACTAGACTAACAAATAGGGCCATCCGAACTGCAAATAAACATGAAGTCACTACCTTATTAAGATGTGAAAAGATGTGAAATCTCAATACCCCATTCAAATGTATAATAACATATTACAGTACAATCCATCTCTTGTGTATTATACTCGGCTAAGCGTTACAGTCAGTGTTGGATGTATATTTAGTGTATATTCGTACATATTGTACTCTCAAATTTCAAATGGAGACATGGGTACTCTATTTTTCTTATCTTCATTTTCAAGTGCTTTGGTTTTATTGTATTGCGAACAGTTGCTGGGGTGTATCCACAGTTTCGTTGTACTTGTACAATGACAATAAAGTTCTTCTAATTCTAATTCTAACTCTAAAAAAAGTGAGAACAAATATTTCCATGGTATTGATTGTGCTGTCTATAGCTTTCACTTTAGTTGAAGTTTAAGTATGTTTGGTATATTTATATGAATTAATTTGAAGTATCAACATCATATTTTAAATTCAGGCCCATTTATTTAAACTCAATCATTTTCAGTATCATTCCCCCCCATTTTTTTATGACATTATGCCAGTGGTGGGATTCAAATATTTTTACTACTGGTTCTGTGGGCATGGCTTGATGGGCGTGGCAGGGGAAGGATACTGTAAAATCTCCAGTCAGAGGTGGTATTTGCCGGTTCTCCAGACTACTCAAAATTTCCACTACCGGTTCTGCAGAACTGGTTAGAACCTGCTGAATACCAGCTCTGCATTTTGCCCTGGTGTGACTATTTTTTAAAAAGTAAACAATTGTATTATTGTTACAAATTTGTCCTTTAGCTTCATAATGAAATGTGATCATGGACATAGATCTTAGGTACATTCAGCTGTTTTCAACTTCTGGTTTTAAATACGTTGTTACAGGGAATCCCATCTATGATATCAAGTTCATCTTTCACAAAAGTGAAAAGCAACCCTGTGTTTGTTCCTGATAAACTATGGGGAATGAAGTTTTTCTCAGCAACATTAAGTTATAGATCCCAGTACCTAACACCAGCGCAAAATCTCTGTCTGTCTGTCTGTCTCTCTCTCTCTCTCTCTCTTTCTCTCTCTCTCTCTCTCTCATCAACCAATCCTTCCTGATAACAGTGGAATATATACAGGAGTAAAAGCAAAATAAAGCATGTCCCAAAAATGCTTTTCAAATTGCAAGTGGGCTTTCTTTGTTTTTCCTTGAAGATATTTCGCTTCTCATCCAAGAAGCTTCTTCTGAACTGAAAAAGCGTATTGGATGAAAACCAAAATGTCTTCCAGGAAAAACAAAGAAAGTCCACTTGTGTTTTGATACAATCATAACCTGGGTTATTGGGAATCTTCATATATAAAATTGTTCACATTCTCTTTCTCTCCCCCTTCCCCCTGCTGTCTCTTACATACACACACACAGACACACACTTTATATGCAGTGGGAAACTTTCTGGAATTACCTGATATACCCTGGTTGGGTAATAAAATTGATAATGAGAGTATCAGTATTATCACTGATCTTAGTATACTAAGAGCATATTAAGTATACTAAGCATATTCAGAAAGCACTAAGGATGCCACAAGTTCGATTGTATTTGCCTAAAAATTTCTCTGGCATCCCAAAGACATGAAGTACAATTTAGGTAATCTTAGTACATGTCAAAAATGGTAATAGAGCCAACTTAAAACTTACTGATCCATCTACAACACCACGACTGCAATGGTTCAGTAACACAGTCTGATCTGGAAACAAAAATTGCCATCAGTTTTGATACTGTCATCTCAGTGGACAAAGCTTGGACCAAATTTTTCAAGGAGAGGGAAAACGTCAAAGCAGGTTCTGGGTTTTGCATCAAATTCTAATGTTTTTAATTTTTAATCTTATTTTTTAAAGTACCATTATGGGTCTGAACGCTAAAAAAAATTGCTTACCGTTTGAAAAATTGAAAAATGGACCTGCTAGTGCTAGTCTAACAATGCTGTTTGTACCTGTCCTGCTCTGTGTTTTGCATCCAATAGAAATACATTCTTTGCCTAAGATGGCTTCCTATTTTACAACAAGAGAAGAAATAAAATTAAGTGTGCCAATTAAGCCTTACATGTTTCTTTGATCTCTGCTGTATTTTAAACAAACCATTTTATCTGAATGACATTGCTATAAATTGAAGAACCTTAGGAATAAACGAGGCTTCTCTTAAATCCATGAAAAACTAAGGGATAAAATGGCCACAAATAAAATGAATGATGTAGTAAAAGCCATACGATGGTGTGATAATTTATAACTTAAGATCACAATCTAATATAGCAATTTTTAAAGGACCTCAATTGGTTCTACTAGTACAGATATGAAAAGGCTGTGCAAGTTTGCCCAAATATTCTAATTTCCATTGATTTAAATGTTACAGCTTTCAGCTCGTGTATATAATCTTGCCAGCAAAATCAATGAGACATTAATCTCTCTCTCTCTTTCTCTTACCCCCAACATCCCCCCACCCCCACTTTGAATGGTCTTAAAGGAATGTAGTTTTTAAAAAAGCAAAGCTTTTTCTGAAATGTGACACACATTTTTCTTTCTACAAATTCTACACGGTCTGAAAATTTTATCCTATCCATCCATAAATCAAAAGCTCTAGAACTTGCAACATTTTTGTAATTTTGACTCAGAGCTCAGAACAAGGTTGGTTAGTTCTGCATGCTATTGAAATATCTTTCTATTATCATGTTTGTTTATAATATTTTTATGTTATTTCTTTTTCCTAAAGCAATAGTACTGTTGATCTTTGCAATCTGACCATATATAAGTATACTATAGGCACCTCTAAGTTGGTGAGATACCCTTTTGGCATGCTACCTCATTCACAGTAGTGTAAAGATACTTTGGTTGCACATGTGGCATTATGGTATATTAGCTAAGATGCAAGGGAAGACTGCATGTTTCATAGATATAATTAAAGCTAATTACCTTTCTATGTTACTAAAACCTGCATGTGAAAGTGGTGATTGCCCAAAGCCATGACAGATAGAAGACAATATTTAAGGACACATCGGGTGAAGATGACATCATAAGAAAAAATGCAATATATGAGGAATAAAGACTTTTAATTAAAGAATAAAGGGAAAAATAGAAAATAGATATGTGTCTAGGAAACTAAAGGAAAGAGGAAGATATCAGATGTCTCAGTGAGCATGGTCACTGATGAATGCATGAAGGAAGTAAAGATATGCATTTAATTATGAATAAATAATCTAAAATGTATGGCACCAACTATGAACTGGTTTATTCTTGATGTTACTATGTGTGAAAGTAGGAATGCATAGATTAATGATAGTTGAATGTTACATTCCTGTGAACTGCAATAATAGAAGGACCTCAAATGAATTTCCAGGAAAATTATGCACTCATGCATGAATGAATGTGATTCAGAGAAAAATAATAGTCTTGGCCAGAATGAATACATGAATGGAACAATATAAGAAACTATAAAAACACGATTAGACCATTAAGAGACCCAAAAATATATAAAAATTGTTATGGCTGAGGAGGACTTGCTTAGAAAAGATTTATTCTGTATAATTTAAGCATAAGTTCTTTAGTATACAAACATGGAAAACAACAAATATGAATCTAAAAGTATGATTGCTTTGTTGTATTATTGTAAAATATTGAGAAATTTTATGAAAGATACAAAGATAATGAGACGTTTTAAATCTGGGATGTGCTATTATTTGTAAAGAGAATGCAGAAATTTTAATGGAAACAAAATTGTTTTGAAGTGGGTGAAGGGCGTCTAGCAGAGTGAATAGAATTTAAAAGAAAAAATGGGATGAAACCTACGTATGGCAATATTGAAAATAATGTTTTAGAGATGTGCAAAGGAGTAATAATGATATGTTGAAAGGGAAATGAAAACAAATGCTATAAAAGTTTAGGCTTAAGAAAATGAAAAAAGGACATGACATTGTGAGAATGTTGAAAAATAAGCCTCCTTATATAAATGTGATATTGTAAAAATGTAAAAATATAAATGCAGTGTGTTTATGGAGTGAACATGCAACTTATTTAACATGATTAGAAGGATGTTCATTTTCTTCTATGTAAAGGAAAGGTAGGAAACGTTAATGTGAAATTGACAGAGGGATTTTTAAATAGACCAAGAAAGATATTTGATATATTCTGATCAAAAAGGTATGAGGGAATTATAATTTATTTTATTTTTTTATTTTGCATTTGATAATATATATAAGTATAAACATGATTATAAATACATGAAATAGATACAAATAAAAGGGAACATTAAGACAGGGACAGTAAGCACGCTGATGCACTTATGCACACCCCTTACAGACTTCTTAGGAAAGGGATGAGGTCAACAGTAGACAGTCTGAGGTTAAAGTGTTGGGGTTAGTGGAAGAAACCACAGAATCAGATAGAATATTCCAGGCATTGACCACTCTGTTGCTGAACTCGTATTTCTTGCAATCGAGTTTTGTGTGGTTTACTCTGAGTTTGCATCTATTGATTTGGGAAGTACTTTATGGCTTTATTTGAAGTATTATGTGAGATTATTTTTACCCTTTTTGCTTTTCCTCAAGTCAATGAGAAGCATATTTGTATGATTAAGTTTATTATACATTTGTTGATCAGATAAAGCTTATGATGAAGTAATTTGCATAAAATGGACCACAATATATTGTATATTGTGATGAGTTTATTAAGAGAAATTATATGTGAGTCTGCTTCTGCCCACTTTGATATATGCAAGTGAGAAGTGGGTATGTCAGCAAAAAACATAAAAGTAAGCTCAATGAATGGGAAAGGGGTACTTCAGAAGTTGTTTGTGGTAGAACAAGAGGTAAGAATAAGTGGAAGGTGAAATGAATGTGGATTGAAAATAAATGTGATGAATACAAAAAGAGGTATATTGAGGTTTTCTAATTCTATAGAAATATTGAATGAGGAATGAATCAAACATAGGATAAGGTGAATCGGTCAAGAAGAAAGAAAAGACCAAGAAAGTCATGGTAGATGAAGTTGACAAGATCCTCAAAAAGAAACAGATGAGTAAAGTAATTTCAGAAAGAAAATGTAGTCTATGAAAGGATGTTTCAATGTGGTGGAAGCAAGGATAGTTTGCAAAAGGAGAAAAGATGATAAAATTATAGAAAATTGTGCTGAGATAAACTAGCTTTAGCTACATTTCCTTTTCTTTTTCTTATTGAATGCTTTTAATTATTTTCATTTACTATTTTCTATTCTCTTTTGACATGTTGCATAATGTTGCTCACCTCGAAGGGGAACACTTTTGATTTAGGTAATTTCTGAGTCAACAAACAAGATCATCTGATCAGCACTCCCCTATCCATTTCCTTTTCTTTGGTACTTAGAGCTGCTGATGGTATTCCAGGAGAGCAGACTGATATGCCGGTACTAAGGACAATGAAAGTAGAGGTAGAAGTCTCTTATTATTAGTCCAGTAGTCTAATGAACTTTGCTGAAGAAATTGTTCCATTTGGATTCTTAGGTAAAAGCGACTGCTTATAGCTTTTAAAAAAGCTTTAATTGATGTATAAAGATAGCTTTCTGAATTAGAAAGGCTTCCTACCTTTCTTTCTTTTACTTCACATTATAGAATTTAAATTTTTCTCTTTGTCTAGCTAAAGAACCTATGCTGCTAGCACTGAGATGACTTGATGGATGCTAATGCAATCTTGTGCATTTCTTTTCAGAGATAAATTCCACCCACTGCAGTAAGACTTAACTGCCAGCTGCCATGTAAAAATGGATAAGATTGCAGCCAACATCAAAATATTTATGGAATGTAATGGAAAGGGACAGAGGAGATGGATATTCCTTTCTAAATATCTAATGCCTTTATGTTCCACCATTATTTTTTTATATTGTTCGTGGCTTTATGTTTCTAGTGCTTACAAATGATTTTAAATTGTCATTCTTTAAATTTAGAGGGAACTCATCTCTTGGCCTAGCTTCAAAGTAATTATTAGTGAAGCAGATCCTTCATATAAATGTCATTGAATTGATATGATGAAAGTTGGGCCAACAACTTTAAAATCATATCCTTAATTTTGTGATTCTTTCATATGTGTCTATGCAAAGAGAATTTTTCCACTGAGTGCTCTTTCCTTCAACTATTCTCTTTACTATTTAAAATTAAAATATCAGGTCTTAGTCAGATATTTACCCCTGTATGTTAGATCGCTGCCTATTTGAACAAACTTCATCATGTATTCTCATTATGATAGTGGCTGGTAAACATAGCAGGCAGAATAATAATCAGCTCGAGTTTGTATAGTTTCTGAAATATATTCATTTGATGACACTTGAGTTTATAGTGCCATTGCTGAATTGTGAACTGGCATTCTTTGTAATGTCATTGTTAAAGAACAGCTGCTCCAGCTACCTGTTCCAAACCCTGAGAAGGAAAAAGTTAATTCAATTTGAACTTTAAGAAATCAGGTCTATTTAATTTTATGCATTTATTTTGTCCTAATTCCTTCCACCTCACTTTTTAAAAATCCCCAATACACTTCTCAATATATTTGTTTTTTTTTTTAATAAGAATTCAACATGAAAAATTAAGTTTTGAAGATTGCAGAATGCAATAACATCTTCATATGCCTCACCAATAATAGTAATAATCTTCAATATCCTGTGATCACTCAAAGGATCAACTTTTTGGTGGTAAAGAGATTTATTTAAGAGCAGGAAATAAAAGATAGTGAAAATATTGCGAAGAAAAGGGGAGATATATTAGACATAAACAACCACCAGATATTAGAGTTGGTTGATTTAGCACTGAGCGAGTGGCACAGTGCTTAGATAGAATGCAGTACTGCAGGCTACTTCTGCTGACTGTTGGCTGCCAACAGTTTGGCAGTTCAATTCTGACTGGCTCAAGGTTGACCCAGTCTTCTATCATCCAAAGCTGGTAAAATGAGGACCCAGATTGTTCAGGGCAATGTGCTAACTCTGAAAAATGCCTAGAGGGGGCTGTAAAGCACTGTGAAGCACTGCATAAGTCTAAGGGCTATTGCTAAATAATCAACATCAGCTCAGTCCACAAAACCCCAAAAGTAGACTTTCAAAACTTTCAAAGAAACTCAACTTAACGTGCTTACTAAGTAAAACCTGGGTGGAGGTTCCTATTCCATTTTCCAAGTTTTTGTACTGTACCTTACCACCCTTAATTTTTGTATTAAAACTCCCCATTGAAATCAATGTGGTTCATGAACTTCTCTGTAAGGTTTGACCTCAGCGTATCCTGATTGCATTCCTTAGGTTCTCCCAATTACAATGTCTATCTCCTTTTCTCTTGAATGGAAGATTTCTGAACAGCCAGCCAAGTATATTTTAGATGGTTTTTAAAAAGTGAGGAGATATTTTAGTTAGCTTACCTTCCACAGTCCATTCTTTTCTCCACTTAATAATCCAATTATATTTCTATTGTCTAATTGCATTGTAGTGGCCTCAGGAGAATTGCTGCTACCTATAGATTAAAACAAAGTGACTGTAGGGGATGGCAAGACTATACATATTACACCAAGGAACAAAGCTGTACTACCTGGTTTGGAAGGCTAATATTTTGATATAGTCATCACAGCCTTAGCACTTGCAGTGAGCAATATTTACTCTCTTCAAGCTCTACTAAAAGCAAGTGCTCCTATAACTCCTATTAGTCCACTCAATTTTCCACCTGAAGTACCACATTAGCCTAGCTGGGGGTTTGACATCTATTTTTCAGGGGGTTCTGCCTTTTAATCACAAGTTTTATTTAATTGTGTGTTTGACTTCTCTCAAAGAATGTGCCACGCAATCTGTTATGCATTGTCAGCAAGCTCAGATTCACTTGGCTGCACCCCTTGTGTCTATTATCGCTGCCCTTATAAGAAGGCATTTCTGAGTGTGCATCTGTGTGTGTTGAAGTGTAATTGTTTATCTGTTCCACAGCAACTTTATTTAGATTGTAACACACTGCAGTGCCCCTCACAAGTACTGGAAGGTTGTACCGACAGATTGTTTGCAAGCACAAGCTTTCAAGGAGAATGAATAGCATTTTTTCCCAAGTAGACCTCTCTGCTTTGCCACAATTATAATATACGCCATTATATTTCAAAGGCAAGGCATGCTGTATCTATGTATGAGTCCAATTAGTATGAGATAGAAAATAAAAACAGACTTTAGATGTTGGGAGGATTCCAAGCTATCTTATCAGTGCTTCTCCCTCTGGAAGGGAAATAATGTTTACCAGATATTTTTTCAGCCCTTTCCTAATTCAACTTCTCTAGAAGATCAGGAGAGTCTCCAAAGTAAGCACTATGTGTATGGAAGAAGCAAAACAAAGTGCAACCACTAGATATTGTTCATTTGCACAAATTCATTTGGACTTATTGGGTTCCCTTCTGGTAAATGAGATTTTGGGGACTTTGCCTGTGATGGCAGTCTTTCTGTTGGAATTATTGTTAAGAATATTCATCACATGCCCCCAATATTCCAAATGTGCCTCTGTTCCTGAAACATTGCCCCCCCCACTACTGTAAAGCATGATGGGAAATCATACTGAAGGTTGCAGAGAAGGTGAAGTCAGCAAAAATTGTCCCAGTCCATTTTCTTCCTGCAGAATTTTCTGCTGGGTTCCTAGCCCTGGAGATTTGGTTTCAGACGGAGTTCTTATTAGATGATGTGGTCCCAAGCATATGTAAAGTGCTAAAACAAAACTGAATAATTAAATTCATTTGATCCAATTTAAAAAGAATAAATAATGTAACTGATTTGGATGCCAGATATGGGCTTAGCCCAACTACCAATGAATGCTACCTGAGATAAGAATATATTTATTAAAATCTAAGTAAAACGTAGGTACACGGGACAGAAAAAGCCTTACTGCTATCTGCTATAACTGGAATAGAGGAAAGCATGAGAGAAAGAGAGACAGAGAGGGACACACACACACACACACACACAGAGGGAAGGAGAGATATTTTGTCACTGAAATACTAATAGCGTATTAAGTATACTAAGCATACTAAGAGTAACAATAGCCCAGGAAAAAAATAGGGAGAATATCTGAGGTCCCTTGGCGTTATCTGTTTCTTGCCCTCTGCCCTAAGATCAAAATGATCAAAAGAGTTATGGGTACAAAGAGAAAATGTGGTCACCAACAACCAACAAGCTGTTCATAAGCAGAAAGCCAAGTCTAGGTTCATTGTATCTAAAGAATAGATCTGTAGCTAAATCTTCATAATAATAATTCTTGAGTAATACTTTCACACCATAATGTCATGAGGTTACTTGCATTCAATGGAGTTTCTCCCAGGTCAGTGAATGCAGAAAGGTAGCCTTTTGGCAGCTTTTTTTTCCCCCAAAACTTTTTTTTTATTCATGGTCTCTTCTAGCCACATTCTCTAATTTGAGTTAGAACAGCACAAGTACAGTTATTGTTTTTACTACATATGAATGTCTTTTGGGAGCAAATTCTAGTAATCTCAGTGGAACTATTAAATCAATCTCTGTTTTCAAAGAACTGTCTTCAAATGTATTAAGTAGGTCTTATTTATAATTATATAAACATATAATGTGCTCTAGTATATAATAGCAACACCCACATAGGCCACAAACATACAAAGTACCACCCAGGGAATGATTTGGAGCCAATACCAACTGTTTTCAGAGGAAGCAGTTAATAGCATGGATCTCTCTCTCTCTCTCTCTCTCTCTCTCTCTCTCTCTCTCTCTCTCTCTCTCTGTGTGTGTGTGTGTGTGTATCTGCTCCAAAGCCAGCCATGTAGAGTTGACCAGATGCAAGAATAAGTACTCTGAGGGGTTACAGCTTTAAGGATATTTTTTAATTCATTTGCTGAATATAGCTGGAGTTTCAAAAATCTAGGTTTGGCCAGATTGTTTCTGTTGTGTTTCAAGTTATATTTTGCTAAGACCTTAAATGTTCAAGGACGAAATATCTGAGACATCTTTCAAACTAACACTTTTTAATTAAATAATTAACACTTTTTAATAAACTGTCACTCCATTTTCATCTAATGAAGTGTGTCGTAGTTCACAAGAGCTAATGAGGGCTAGCAAACTTTGTTAGTCAGAAAAGATGTCAACAGACTCTTCCTAACTTTATGCCTCTCTTCCTACAGGGGTAAGATATTAATGCTTGAAAATGATACACCCAGATATTCTAAATTGATTTATCTAATGTTATCACATACCAGCTGAAACTAGGGTTGAGATATGCATACATACATACATACATACATACATACATACATACATACAGTGTATGTGTGTATGTGTGTGTCAATGTGTCAATGTGTGTGTGTGTGTGTGTGTATCGTACACATACACTTACACAAACTTTGTATATGTTTTGTATATATGAGTGCGCATCTATTTATATCTGAGACAGCAGTTATATATGTGGATAAGGTAAAGGTGAAGGTTCAGAGGTGGTATTCAGCAGGTTCTGACCAGTTCTGGAGAACCAGTAGCAGAAATTTTGAGTAGTCTGGAGAACCAGCAAATACCACCCCGACTGAAGATTTTACAGTATCCTTCCCCTGCCACGCTCACCAAGCCAAGCCCACAGAACCAGTAGTAGAAAAATTTGAATCCCACCACTGTGAAGGTTCCCTTCACACATACGTGCTAGTCATTTCCAGCTCTAGGGGGCGGTGCTCATCTCCATTACAAAGACGAAGAGCCAGCACTGTTCGAAGACGTCTCCGTGATCATGTGACTGGCATGACTAAATGCCAAAGGCACACAGAATGCTGTTACCTTCTGACCAAAGTGGTTCCTATTTTTCTTCTTGCATTTTTTACATGCTTTCGAACTGCTAGGCTGGCAGAAGCTGGGACAAGTAATGGGAGCTCACCCCATTACATGGCACTAGGGATTCAAACCACTGAACTGCTGACCTTTTGATCAACAAGCTCAGCATCTTAGCCACTGAGCCATCACATCTCTTGATATATGTGGCTAGATATACAGAATATATTTAAAAGAAGCACTGAACTTTCTGTCCTTCCTGATTTTTTCAGATAAGAATGAAGATGTTGAATTTAATCTGATTTAGTTAGGAAATAACTAAAATAAAGTTTGGTACATAACTACATTTCTCAGACCTACAAGACCCTTTGGTCTGATTATTGTTTGTGTGTGCCCATCCCTGTTCTATGTGTAGGGAAAGGCTAATAAGTTGTGAAAGGATAGCTAACCATCAATGAAGATTATGGCATCTAAATTATTTCAGAGTTCCTAGTCTAATTGTGTCCAGTTCTGGTTTGTTTTTTTAAATCCTGGACAACAAGAAAAGCTTCTATGGTATGAAAATATGGCAAGAAGACTTTACATAAAAACCAGCTTAATTAAGATATATTCTTGATTTCTATTTCCTGAAAAAAAATTCTGTATAATTGCTGCTAGTAGAAACAAAAACAGACCTAAACAAATGTGTGGCTTGCTATTCAGTAGTCATTTGTGTTGTAACAAATTAAATTAGTTGATTCTTATTAATGTATTCTTTTATTTTGTACCAAGATGCTTCCTATAGAGAGCCACCCAAATGGATGGGTCTCTGTCTGATTCCATTTGCATGCTGCCAAGGCAATACAGAAACAGAAGAAAAGAAATATCCATAACAAAATTTGCAAATACGTGACTGAATACAGTATTGGGGGTTAAATATATTTCTAAATGGTCTCAATTTTGAGCTTTCCCAGTGAGCATTTGTAAAATAATGACCCTGAAAATAATGATTTTTTAGAATGAACAGGAAAAAGCACAGGAAGAGTTAGTTAGCAAGCCGAAGAGAGGTATTACTGGATGTGATCTGTACAGACTGGCTCATTTAGGAGAGTGTGAAATAAACATCTTTTGAATGGCTCCTTGCCAGAGGGAGCCATCTATGGCATCTCCAGACAGCCTTCATGAAACATATGACTGATTGGATGCCTGGGTCAGGCTTGGAGATATCAAGGGCATGCCACATCCTGCTTTTATCTTGCAGCTGGATCCTCAATTTCAAAAGCTCTCAGTTGGACCATAAATTGGATGAGCTGAATTTTTTTTTTAAATAAAGTTTCATTGAGTTTTAACAAAACAAATAAAACATCCTATTTGAGTACAGCATTGTTCTGGATTATCACATTTCCATACAGACACAATTTCATATGCATATTCATCTTATGTATTCAACTTCATATCTCATTACTCTTTTTCCAACTTCTCCCTATTTCTCCCTTTACTTCTCTTAAGTTTCTTTTATGGTTATCTCATGTTCTTCTTATTCAATTGTGTTTCTTTTACCTAAATTTCTATATCTTTTTATTCATTGTACTTATACTTTTGTCTGTCTTGTTTACAATTTCATATGTTCTCTTCCAACATTCTTAAGAAGCAAAATTCTCCCTATGATTGCCAATCGAAGTCCAACACCTTTAAATCTTATTGTTATTATCATATGAAATCTCATTAAACATTGAATTTGTGCATTCTAAAATTATAACATTCAAATTTCTAATATCTATTTTATATCATGTAGATCTCATCATTCAGACTCTGCTTGGTACTTCCCCTTGAAAATGTAAAAAGAAAAATTCTAAAAACATAGCAAAAAACAATACACACACACACACACACACACACACACACACACACACATATATATACACAAAGCTGTATATATATATATATATATATATATATATATATATATATATATATATATATATATATCAGCTTTGTTCGGTTATTTTCCTACGTCATTGTAGTTGTGCTTTTAAAGTTGTAGCAACGTTTCGCAGAATCTCATCTGCCATCATCAGGCTTCTGTATAGTGTTCATCTGTGAGTCAGACTTTTACAGGGGTTTCAGATTTAAATTTGGGGCAGCCTATTGCTGTGCCAGAATGGTTTTTTTGTTCACCCTGATTGGTCTGTGTTTATTGGTCTTGGAGTTTGCTGTGTTCTGCTTGATTGGTGTTTCTAATATCTTCTGTCTGGTTTTTGGCTCTTTTTGTATCTTGATTGGCTAATGATAGCCGTCCATTTACCCGGAGCCAAGCTGCACTAAAGGCCTCCGTTAGAGTAACACAATGTTGCCAGCCAATCAAGATACAAAAAGAGCCATCCATCTCCCCCCTCTTCACCACCTCTATGGGGTGGCTTCAGCCCCGAATCCAAAGGATCAGATTTTGGATTCCTCAGAGTTTTCCTGCCTGAGCAGGGGGTTGGACTAGAAGACCTCCATAATCCCTTTCAACTCTGTTAATCACACCTGTATTTTTGCTCTGGACTATTGACATGTAAACCCTGAATAATACCTGGACAAAAGAAAGGCAGTAAAATCACTTTAGGTGTAGGGACAGTGCAAAATATTAATATATGATAAATAATGGAACAATTAAAAATAATACCACAGAGTATTCTCTCTCCCCCCTTCCTTCTTTTTTTCTTTCTTTCTCTCTTTCTTATTCCCCTTCCTCTTTCTCTCTTTCTCTCCCTTCCTCTTTCTTTCTTTCTCTTTCTTTCTTGCTCTTTCCTTCTTGCCCTTCCTCCCTTCCTCTTTTTTTCTTTCTTCCTATTTTTCTTTCTTTCTCTTTCTTTTTTCCTCTTTATTTCTTTCTCTTCCTTCCACTTTCTTTCTTGCTCTTTCTACCTTTCTTGCTCTTTCCTTCTTGCCCTTCCTCCCTTCCTCCCTTCCCTTCCTTGTCTCTATATCATGCACACACCTCTTTTCTGGAAAGAACTTATGAGCAGCGAGCGGGGAGGACAATGTGAATGTTGGTTTGGCATGCTGTGTATTGAGCCAACATCACCTTACCAAGAGTTAGAAGACTCCTGTAGGCTCTGGGTTACTAGATGATGTTATCTGCTTGGAGTTGGTCACCTATCAACTGCATGATCATGTTACTGGATGCTTGAGGTGTTTTGCATCAAAAAGTGGAGCTGGTCTTGCTAATTCTTTGTCCCCTGTTCCAAATCCACAAAATCTTTCCCTTTGCTTTTCCTCCACTTTCTATGCTCTGCTGAGCTGGGAGGGTGGTGGACACATTCTGAAAGGGAGGCCAGGAACTCCTGGGGCTACTTCCCATAGCCGTGCTGCTGCCACCACTGCCCCTTCCCTCTGGACTGGACTGGCACCCCACCGTGGCCTCCTCCTGCCCGGAAAGGTCCCCGGCGGTGGGGGAAGGCATGGAAAGGGCCCGCGCAGTGGGTGAGCGCCTAGCACGACTCGTAGGCTTACCTGTGAACAGGGCAGGCAGATCAGGGCTGCTCAGTTGGGGGCAGGCAGGCAAGCAGCGTGAGCAAGCATCGGGTGGGTGGGGCAACTTTGTGACCAGCAACCAGAGAACTGATTCGGGGGCATGGCCAGCCAGAAGTTTCTAACACTTCCATGTCCCACGCCTAATCACCGCTACAGGTTCTCCAGAACCAGTGAGAACCGGTTGAATACCACCTCTGATCTGACTGTAACATTGCAAAGAAGCTATTGTTTCACCTTTAAAAGTCATACGGTCATTTAAATGCAACAGAAATAGCAGCAGAGCAGCCAGGGATTGTTTGAAGGTTTGTAGTATGCCCGTGTACATTTTTTTTCAACTTCCCATACACACTTCCCCTCACAGCAATCTCTCAAGTTTCTGGTTTCTTTGATTGTTGCAAAGAGGCAAAGGTACCTAAATACATGGATTAGAAAACATGAACAGTAGTGGTGCAACTAGTTAATTTTATTCTCCTTTTTGATACGATTGAGAGTGAGGGAATTTTTATTACTCTATGACCAGGAGAAGCTCAGGTGGTGGAACTTGACTAGATGAAAGTCCTTGCAGTTGCTAACTGGTTTGTGGGGCTTTCTGAGAATTGGTTTCAAATGGATTTGTAAGGGATTTGGGGATGAAAAAGCTACTAGAGGCAAATGTTCAAAGTAAAATCATTTTAGAATATTAAATATTATTTAAAATATTAAAACAATATCATTATCTTTCATATTTTCAACAGGAAATAGTAAACATATGATGAACTTACCTACTGAAAGTGTTGCCCACAATTTTAATTTTGTCATTGAAATAATGGAACTTTTTATACCTGGTTGCTAAGAAGATTATTTCTGTGTTGTAAGAACGTCTAATAATAGAAACATTTTTGCTGAAAAAAAGAGAAAAATGAATGTGATATATGGGTTTGCAGATTAGAAAGTATATTTTATAGACAGAAGAAAATTATAATACAAAAGTATAAATGCATTTATTACAGATGTCAGAAAGAGTGAAAGTTGACTCTTTAGCATCTTTTCCTTCCTTCCTTTGGTTGTTTTCTTGCAGACATTTCATTAGCCAAACTAGGTAACATCATCAGTGCTAGAACAAGGTCAGAGAAAACAACCATGCTCAGAGACCACTAAGGACCCCTCATTTCAACCCTGAGCTACAAATATTCTCCTTTATTGACTGATAAACACTGAGTTAGCAATAGCTATAGTACTTAGACTTATATACTTATATACACATAGTGCTTTACAGCCCTTTCTAAACAGTTTACAAAGTCAGCATATTGCCCCCAACAATCTGGGTCCTCAATTTACCAACCTTGGGAAGGATGAAAAGCTGAGTCAACCTTGAGCCATTCAGCATCAAACTCCTGGAGTGAGTAGTGAGTTAGCCTGCAGTATTGCATTCTAACCATTGTGCCACCATGACTTTTTTTTAGAGTGAGATAGTCCCCATGCCTTATTTTGGCCAGCAGGGTGCTGTAGGAGGCATCTGTCCCACCTCCCCACTGCCTACCCCCCGCCAGCCCACAGAGGAGAGGTACAATGCTGATCCGGCCCTCAAAAAAATCTAGTCTGACACCCCTGCTATAAGGTGTATGCATGCGGAGGGGAAAACATTATTTGCTAGTTAACTAAGAGGTTTAATGGGCAATAGGTATTTCAGATGGACTTGAACAAAAATGTCTTTATTGTTTAGTATCTTCATATGTCTTATACATCCATACAGCAAATTTTAAGAAACTATAACAACAGGAGAGACCTGCTTAGGTCCAGCCTTTCATTAGAATAATTACATTGTTTTTTAAGATACTTTTCCATTTGCCCCTTCTTTGATCAAAGGTCTTCTTTTCAATATGTATTCTGGGAAGTGCTAATGAAATCTCTTACCATCCTAAGAGCAGAACATCCAGAGGTTGATTAAAGGGTTCAATGCGTTAGAAACAGCAATTCTTCTTTTGGTACAAAACACTGTACCCTGTAGCCAGAACAGCATAATTTTCGTGTGTGTGTGTGTGTGTGTGTGTGTAAAATGGGCTATGAAGCAATGTAGAATCTAATGGTATAGCTCCTGAAACAGAATGGTTAAAGAAGAGACAAGCCAATAAATCATGAAACATACATGGGATGACCAAAGAAAGACAAGCAACTTCAAAATATTATCTCAACAAAATAATGTATGGATGTAGGGGTGGGGAGAAGGGGGAAGGAAAACTCAATTGGTGATAGTTGTTCCACTAAATTTTTTCTAGGTTTAGGGCTGACTCATCACAAAATGTTTAATCAGAAATCCTTGCATTTCTACAAGCCAAATTATGACATAACCCTGTAGTAACTGAGCCCCTCCTTTTTTTCAGCTTTGCTCTTCATTCTCTACAGCCAAGGATTGTTCATATTTTCTGCCACTGATGTTCTTAAGAGTTTACATTAAATATAATTATATGCAACCTTCAGAAGCTCAGTGCCATCAGGAGCCAAGTAGTTAAGGATTCTGGGAATTGAAGTCCTAGATTAGGAAATGATGGCTTCGAATTGACCTACTGTTGTCAGTTTCGTTGGCACAAAGGATCTTTGTTTTATGAGCTCAAACTAGCTATTGCTCGGCTTGTAGGTTGAGAAAACAAGCACAGCATCTGCTAAAGAAATGGATTTATCTGTAATCTTTTGCCTTCCATCTCACTATCTCATTCCATCGTGAGGCCAGAATATCACACTTATGGCATTCATTAATAGTAAGGCATCCATTTTAATCACATATTCTGAAATTTTAAAAAAAGAGGTTGCCTCAAAAAAAGACCAATTATAGCTGTGGTACCAATCTCAGAGCATTTGAATTTTTCAAGGTCCTGCATTTTTGTGTCGGCATGTCAATTATTTGGTTTACATCAAGAAGGTAATTTAACATCCATCACAACATATGAAATGAAGCCTGAATTTCAGGGTTTGGGTGTTACTTTTTGTAAGCATTAATAGAGATAGAATGAAGCATACTACAATGGGAACCTCTAAAACAGGGGTCGCCAACCTTTTGGACCTCAGGGACCACCAAACTCATACTTTTAAAACCCAAGGCCCACTAATATCATTTTTTTTAAAAAAGATAATATATTTAATATAAAAATTATTTTTTATATTAAACATAAACATAAATGGGAACAGTGGGGCAGAGCAAAGGGAAAGGAAGGGCTTCTCTCATCCTTTGGGTTTGGGGGATCCAAGTCCTGGTGTTTTGTCTTTGTTAAGAGTAATGTTTAACTATTATTTTTTTCCCTATACTTTCACACTTATGAAAGTTTGTCAGCAAACACGAAATACCCATTTCCACTCCATTTTCATTCCAGTCATTACAGAATAAACATTTGAATGCACAGTACTATCTAACATTTTTCTGATATAGGTCACTCTGTAGCAGTCAAGCCATGCAAATCCCCACCCCCATGAATTTAATTCCTCAGCAGTGATGGATAACAGATAGATAACAGACAATCAGAGTTGGAAGGGACCTTATAGGTTATCTAGTCCAGGGGTTGCCAACCTTTTGGACCTCAGGGACTACCAAACTCATAATTTTAGATCCCAGGGACCACTAACTGGTTCTGTGGGCATGGCCTAATTTGTGGGTGTGGCCTGGTGGTCATGTGACTGGCTGGGCATGGCTTGTATGTAAATATTATAAATATTTATATAAAGATTGAATTTTTTTTATAAAAAAGAGCAACTTTTACCCAACATCAGGCAAAGCAGGCAGATTGAGTTGCTCACAGAGTCACAAATTCATTCAGAAATCTATCTGCCATTGGCTAGCTCAGTCTGTCACATAAAATTTGCTAGCAAGCAAACTCACAAAATTAACTCACAACACACCATGCATGTAAATATTGAATTCTTTATTTTAAAAAGAGCAACTTTTACCCAAAATCAGGCAAAGCATGCAGGGAGATTGAGTTGCTCACAGAATCATTGAGTGATCTATCTATCTGCCATTGGCTAGCTCAGTCTCAAATTTGCTTGCAGTGAGTCTGCACTGAACTTGCTTGCAAGCAAACTTTCTATCCTAAGGGAGGTTCGTCTTTGCTTAGCTAGAAAGCAAGAATCCAACCATTTCCTGCTTCCTAGCTAATCTAAATCTCCCAGCACAGTAGAACACATGATGGTCAGAAAAAGGAAAAATAGCAACTTAGCAGACAAGTTTGCCAGGTAAGGAGTGAGTGGGCAGGGAGGGTGGGCTGAGCAGCCTTGTGTTTTTGTGCATCCTGGATTAATTGCTTTTGGGGAGGTTGCTCTGGGGGTGAGATTTCTCTGCGGCCCACCAAAATTTTCTTGCGGTCCACCAGTTGGCGACCAATGATTTAGTCCAACACCCCGCCCAAGTGGGAGACCCTACACCATTTCTGACAATCTCTTCTTGAAAGTCTCAAGTGATGGCGCTCCCACAACTTCTGAGGGCAAGCTATTCCATTGGTTGATTGTTCTCACTGTCAGAAAGTTTCTCCTTATTTTCAGGTTAAATCTCTCATTGTTCAGTTTCCATCCATTATTCCTTGTCTGGCCTACAGGCTCTTTAGAAAATAGCTTGACCCCTTCCTCCCTGTGGCAGCCCCTCAAATATTGCAAGACCACTGTCATGTCTCCCTGGTCCTTCTCTTTACTAGACTAGCCAAGCCCAGTTCCTGCAACCATTCATTGTATGTTTTAGCCTCCAGTCCCCTAATCATCCTGATTGCTCTTCTCTGTACTTTTGCTAGAGTCTCAACATCTTTTGGTGAACAAAACTGGATACAGTACTCTAGGTATGGTCTTACTAAGGCTTTCTAGAGTGGTATTAGTACTTCCCTTGATCTTGATTGTATCCCTCTGTTAATACAATTTAGGATTGCATTAGCTTTTTTGGCTGCTGCTGCACACTGCTGGCTCATATTTAGCTGGTTGTCCACTAAGACTCCAAGATCCCTCTTACAGTTACTGCTATTGAGCCTAGTTTCACCCAGTCTATATGTGTACTTTTGGTTTTTCTTGCCTAGGTGTAGGACTTTACTTTTCTCCATATTGAATTTCATTTTGTTAGATATGGCCCAGTGTTCTAGTCTGTCAAGATTCATCTGGATCTTGAGCTTATCTTCTTGAGTGTTAGCTATTCCTGCCAACTTAGTATCACCTGCAAATTGATAAGTTCCCCTTCTATTCCTTCATCTAAGTCATTAATGAAGATATTGAAGAGTACTGGGCCTAAGACGGAACCTTGTGGCACCCCACTGCTTACTTCCCTCCATGTAGACTTAGACCCATTAAGGACTACTCATTGAGTATGGTTTGCCAGCCAGTTGCGAGTCCATCTAGTGGTGGTGCTATCTATTCCACTTTTTTCTAGCTTACTAAGAAGTAGGTTGTGGTCTATTTATCGAATGCCTTGCTGAAATCTAAATATATTGTGTCCACAGTACTCTGCTGGTCTACTGATTTTGTCACTGTGTTGAAGAATGAAATAAGATTGGTTTGGCATGTCTGTTCTTAACAAACCCATGCTGACTGCTAGTTATTACTTGTTTCTAGATGCTGGCAGATCTGTTTTTTTATTATCTTTTCCAGTATCTTCCTGGGTATTGATGTTAGGCTGATTGGTCTATATAGTTTCCTGGGTCTGTTTTTTTCCCTTTTTTGAAGATGGGAACCACATCAGCTCTTTTCCAGTCCTCTGGTAGTTCCACAGTGCTCCAGGATTTTTGAAAGATATGGTGCAGTGGTGTTGTTCCTAATGCAAGTGATGCAAGCCTTGTGATCCTGGGCCATGTGGGCAGCACAGCCTTGTGTTCCCCTGCAGCCTGGATTAATTCCTTGGGGGGTTGCTTTGGGGTGGCATTTCTCTGAAGACCACCAAAATTTTCTCGCGGTTGGTGACCGTTGCTCTAAAAGCAGTACTTTTAGAATGTCATCAGCAGTACTTGAAGAAAGTCATCATTTCAGTAAAAGTACATTATCAGCTGTCTGCAAGTCGAGGAATGGTCTGTGTTGTGTCCACACAGCCACAGAAGAGAATAACAACACAACTGTAACAGTGGTGGGATTCAAATTTTTTTACTACCGGTTCTGTGGGTGTGGCTTAGTGGGCGTGGCAGGGGAAGGATACTGTAAAATCTCCAGTCAGAAGTGGCATTTGCTGGTTCTCCAAACTACTCAAAATTTCCGCTACCAGTTCTCCAAAACTGGTCAGAACCTGCTGAATACCACCTCTGAATTGTAGGTCTCTCTTGCTGCAGATAAAGGAATAAAGATGCTGTGTCTTCAAGTTCTCCCTCTGGTTCGATCCAGCAGGGGGTGCCCAGCCACAACCTAATTGGTTACTGGTTTGACAGCTCAGTATAAAAGGAGCTGTCAAACAGGGCAACAGCTGTTGCCTCATGGCTGAGCTTAAACTGCGTTGTTAGTGCACAAAGCTTAAATAAAGCCTGAGCAACCAAGCCAGCCGCCTCGTCTCATTTTGTAGTGTGTTTGTTTCTGAGAACAAAACAAAACTTGTACAATCAATCTCAGTTGTTATCTTTCTTTCCCCATTTTCTGCATCTTGTGTCATCTCTAGATATTGCATGTGATGCAGTGTGAATGATTTCACCAGAGGAAATTCATAAACCGAGATGTAATACATGTTGTGCGTTAGCAGGTTTATAGATTGAGCAATTCAAACATTTTTTTAACCATAGAAGTTGCCATAAATACTTAGATGGAAAAATCCCTGGGAGCTAAAAGTGAATGATATAGATTATTCTCTAGTAATGGCATCAATAGGACTGATTATTTCTGTGTGGAGGACATTCTTGACTTCTTGGCTTGTCTGAAGTGCCAAGTGAAGCCTAAGACATTCCCTAAACTTGGTTGTTTTGCTGTTTCACAAAATTTAAATAATAAAATAAAATCAGATTTTCAGGGACTTGAGCTCTCCAATAAAAATAGTCGGCTGTTTTGAAGCAATAAGTCCTATAATTTTCACCCTTTAATAGATTACACTCTCCCCCCACACCACTGGTATAATATTTTTATTCTTAGTAGTTGTGAATACATAATATATCAAAACTAATATAAAGTTCTTACCTTCATTGTAGTATAATTCAATAATATAGTTAAGAAGGCATTTATCTAGGAATAAGTTCCATTTATATTCACAAGGTCCCATCTGCTCCTTAAAAGTCAGGGTTGTATGATAATTACAGTATGAAGTATAAATACTAACACGTGGCAACGGATATCAGGTGCTGAGCTTAACAGGACATAGTGAGTCCAGTTTCCAACGAGGCTTAAAAACAACAACTGTGTCCATCTATTCAGCTTATGATACCATGTGGAAGAAGGATCTGCTTTCCAGTATAACTCTGACCAGGATCCATACCCAACATGGTGTCTGCCAGGAAGTGGGGTCTTGTCTGTACCCCTCTGTGTGACTGCGGTGCTCCTCGACAAAATATCCATCACATTGTGTTCAAATACCCATCAAATGCCCAACCCAATGTTTGTTTTTTAACATTTGAACCACTGTAAGTCCATGTATTTGCCATACACTAAATAAATAAACTAACACAACCATGAACACTACTGAAGAATCTTGATCCACTTGCTATCTTTCAGCCTCACAAGCTTATTGTAGATAAATTAGGAAGGGAGGCAATATTCATGGAGGAAAGATCGGATAAATATTCTAGATTCCAAAGAAAATGTTTTGTTTATTTATAGCTCACCTTTATTTTTTTTTTTCAAATAACTCAAGGCAGCAAACATATCCAACACAACTTCCTCCTATTTTCCCTACAACAACAACCGTGTGATGAGCCCAAGATCATCCAGCCTACTTTCATGGCTAAGTTAGGACTTGAACTCATGGTTATTATTATCTTTATTGTCAGAGTACGACATGTGTACAATGAGATTAGCTGAGCCTCCCTCCGAGCACCCCATACACACACAACCCACAGTGAGGACAGAATTCACTAACCCAGACCCAATCTTATTACCCTACGTGATCTTGTTGCACAATGAGCCAGCCCCGCCAATCTGTCATACTATGTTGACATCAAGTTATTTTCCATTTAGAAGTCTGACAGCTCACAGGTAGAATTTGTTCTTCAGCCTGTTGGTGCGGCTGGCTATGCTTCTATATCTCCTACCCGATGGTAGGAGAGTGAAGAAGTGCTGACCAGGGTTTGAGTCATCCCTGAGAATTTTCCTCACTTTTCTAAGGGCTTTCTGGCCACCTGGGTTGTGTTAATTTTCCAGGTGAGATCTTTGCTGAGGTAGACTTCCAGGAATTTAAAGGAGGAATTTATTTCCACACAGCACCCCTAGATGTAAAGTGGGGTGAGTTCCTCTCTCTTGTTCCGGAAGTCTAACACTATCTCCTTTGTCTTGCTGATGTTTAGGTGCAGGTTGTTTTCTAGGCACCATGAGGATAATTTTTGAACTTCCCCCCCATATGCTGTTTCATCTCCACCTGTAATGAGATCCAATAGTGTAGTATCATCTGAATCCTGAGTACTCCCCAGAAAAGCCCCCAGATTCTGCAAGAACCACAAGAAAGTTTCAGGAGTGGGACTGGGTATATGCAAGGAATTTCACAGGAAATCCTTTGTGGCCACCTGCCACCATTGTAGAGGTAACTGGGCTGTGCTCTTATAAGGCCGAATTAGAGGATGGCCGAATATGGAGGCGGCATATAGATCAATTACAAAAGAGGGGATTTTCCAGACCACACCAGCTAGATGACACACCCATGATCGCCAAACCACAAGCCTGGTCGGCCATAAGCATGCCAGACGCACAGGAACTGACTGAACCAATGCTGCTCCGGCCATTGACGGAACCAACCATACCTGTCACCCTGAGCATGACTCCAGCATCGCAAAGTCTAATCGAGGAGGAAGCCCAGCTGACAGTTCCCCAATGTCCGGCAGAGAGAAATTCTCCTCTGGAGACTGTGCTACAAAGGTCGGGACAAGTCTGGCACAGGCCTGCACACTTACAAGACTACGCTTGCACAATCAAGGTGGAAAGGGGTGTCGTGTCCAAAGTCTTCACTCCAGTCTGGAGCAGACAGAGGACTCTATCCTCTATCCTGGTCGAAGCAACTAGTATATAAGAGCTGTCAAGCTCCCTGCTTGTTATTGCCATACGGTCGGTTGAGCTGTTCACTGTTAGCATTAATAAACCATTGGCAACTGCTTGTCTCACCTTGTTATTCCCCGGCCATTATCTCAGAACTGATTAATATGAAAACAGCTCTTTGGAGTAGGCTCTAATTCTGGGGAAGTTAGAAGGAAAGAGGAGAAGAAGACAACCAGCTGAAGATTAGATGGATTCACTTAGACGGTCATGTTGCACAGTTAAAACAGCTAAAAGACCAGGTTAACCACTATCATGTGAAGGAAGATATATTTGTATGGATTCTAGGAATAAAAACTGACTTGGTGGCACATAGTCACTAAATCAATCAGGATGATCAGTGTCAAGAAATAAGTATGGTCGGATGGCACTGCTTTGTAGTAAAAAAATGTGATGCAAATATGCCAAAAGAGATAAAGTGGTAGCCCCTTCACTCTGGAGAAAGGAATGTGCTGTACGTATCAGTTTTCAAATTTTTATTCCAACTCTGTTTTTTCCACAAAGAGTTACTGTTTAGTCCTAGTGCAGGTTGAAGTATGGAAATTGCAATTGCAATCTGTGTCCTTGGGAGATTGCAACTTTCGACGCTATAGAGCAGGGGTGTCAAACTCAATTTCCTTAAGCATTGTGGTTGTTCTCAAGGGGCCGTGGGTGACAGGGAATGGCTGGGGTGGTTGCAGCCAACTGGACATGGCCTGGGGTGTGGCCATCTTAATAGAGCTTACAAGTGTGGTGCCTGTAGTGACTGGGCAGGGTTGGGGAGGAAATCCAGGGGTCTCTGGTGGGTGGGGCAGGAGGCTTATCCTGTGGGATGAGGTGAGGTGAGGCAGGGAGTGGGGCAACTACAGCCAATGTGCCTTCAGCTGCTTTTGGTGCTGCTCGGTTTCCCACCCCACACCCATCAGGCTGGTTTGGTCTGGTTGTGGGGGATTTCCTTCCATCTTCTCCACTTGCCATGAATGGGAATTGACCATCCTTCTACCACTGTCCAAAAATCCCAGGTGCTGAGCTGCAATGGACAGATGAAAAGCACACTTTTTGTCTAAAGGAGGAAGTGGAGCAGGAAGAACAAAGAAGGAAAGTAGCTGAGTGAGAAGCACCCCGGGATAGTGTGGGCCAGGCTGAAATGACACGGGCTGGCCCCTTACAGTTTCCAGGATGGCCACATGGGCTGTATCTGACCTCATCGTGGGCCAGATTCAGCCTGCAGGCCTTGAGTTTGGCACCCCTGCTATAGAGGTTTACAGAATTGCTCTATGTTGAGATAACATTGTTGTTCCAAAATGAGGCAACCACTTATCTACCTATCCAAAATGTAGATGGAATGATATGATTTTTTTTTGAGGATAACCTGTAGTGAGACTGAGCAGAAGTATACTGTAACATTCTTTTCCATCTTTCTGGACTTCTCTCTGTTTTTTGATACTGTTAATCGTGACATTTTACTTTCTTCATGAGTTGGGAGTAGAGACTTTATCTCATGACTAGGCAATGCTTTTGCACTCAAAGCTCCTGCTTAAATGGCAGATGATAGCTACCATGTCCATCATATCCTTTCCTAGATCAGATGACTTTTTTCATAGTCACTCATGCTTTACATACACAATGGACACTGACTACAATCAGCATTGAAAAATTAAGAGAATCATTATAAAATGGTGCCCACTATTTCCAGTCACTACAGCAAAAGAATATCATTATCAATGTCAACTGTCCAGTTGGCATTTCCAGAAAAAGATATGCCTGGGACATGATTTACTAGGAGTATAATACTTTGATGAAAATCTACAATGACACAGAAGAAGCAAAACCAGCTCTGATTAGCACAAACACTGGCATGATTTATTTACCATTTTCCTCCGATCCACCTATAGCCCAAAACATTCACCAATCACTTCTGTTCATTTTTTTTAATGAGAAAACAGTTAGCCAAACTCATTGTCCCTGCAAACTTCCAAAGATGCCTCAATTACCTAGATACCAAAACTCCCACCTTAGCATTCAATTCCACAATCTCTTCCCCGCTTTTTTTGTCAAACTATGAGCAAGGGAGAAAATGTAAGTGAATCACTCTTGACAGTCAAGATTATCAAAAACTGCTGAGATATGCTCCAAATCCATACAGCCGCTACTACAGGCTGTATAAAGCTAATATTTAATGTCACAGAGAATGAAGCAGAACTAGATGATCAAAACCAAGAAATTCATGCATCCCTAAGAACAGTAAAGGGGCAGCGTACACATTTCAATTCAGCAGCAATTGAGAAAGAATTTTTGTCTTCCTCTCCTGGACATGGCAAGTGCTGAGATCTTTGGAAACCACAAATAATTACCATTCACATAAATCTCTTGCTTTTCCAAAGACATTTGCGAAAGCCAAACCACAGGAGTATTTCAAAAAAAGGAAAATACAACAATACCTTATCTAAAGTAATGTGACTCTTAAAAATAGTTGCAAAATTGTAGTAGTAATCCCAGCTCTTTCTGATCACCAGACTGGACACATGGAATCAGGCTACTGGCTTTCACAAAGTACTGAAATGACATTTCTTCCTTAAACATAACCAATTAATTACAAACCTAATCCTTTTAAAACAATACACTGAAAAGACTCTTCATATCTTGAACACAGCTGTTTGGGAAGGATGATTTCAATAGTAAAGGAGTAAGGACTGGATTTATCATTTCCATTATTATTACCAGTAAAAGGAAAGTGAAAAGGTAAATACCGAACTTAGGAAAATTTGTCCATTTATGGTGAAATCCTTGTTAGTTACACATTAATTCTTGATTGTTGACTTCCAGGGATTCCTGACCAATAATTCCACTGATATCACATTTCAACAGCAAGATAAAATATCATGATGGAAACTATGAATATTATCAAGTCTAATAACTTTGCAGCACTTATTTTCAAATTCTCTAGTCCTTGAATTCACCTTGAGCTTGAATTTTGTTTGAAAACCAACTGCCTGTTCTAATGTTTGCTTTTAAACTTAGGAATTGTGATTGCTAAATTCCAAGTCAGCTGAGGTCTTCTGGTTTATCCATATTTCCATGTTTTCACAGCATGTTGCATCAGAGGACATGAGGTTTCCTGGGACCATAGGTATCTCACTGCTATTTCTGAACATGAAATCCTTGTTTGACATTTTTTTTCTGAAAAAGGCTAGAACAGAGCACTCTTCCACTTCAGTCTGAACTGAAATATGACTGTTGCTGCCAACTTTCAGTTGTGTTTATGTGTTTCAATCTCCTAATTCAGCAAAGCATTAATCAATTTGGATTTATTAATAATTTGTGATATGCACAGAGGCATATTAACTTGTAGAATCAGAAATGCAAAGAGGGGATGTTATCACTCGTGTCTCTACAGTGAGTAAATGCAATATTGAAGATTATTGACAACTTTAAAGTTGATATTGGATATCTGAAGCACATTGTGGACAGCCAAGAAAACAAACCTAGATTATTGAACAATTAATCAGAGTTCTCATTTGCAGGACAAAAGGTCAAATTATCCTAATAATGATCCTATGGCCAGTCAAATCTGCCCTGGTATTGACTGTCCAGGTTGATTTCATATGCAGTTATATTGTCCTTTTTACAACATTGTCTGCAGAAGGGTCATATTTTGTCTCTGCTCCTATTAATAATGCTAGATGCTTCAGGACAGCCTGACAAACTTTAGGCTGAGCTTGTTCTATTAGATAAGGAAGATTCTCTTCCATAATTGACTAGTGTATAACAGTGGTGGATGAGCTAAACGAAAAAACCAAACAAAAACATTTTAAATACCAATAATTAGTAACTATCAATAATATTGAATAATATCAAAAATATTGATAGTTACTAATTATTGGTATTTTAAATGTTTTTTCAGTGATCTGTGATTAATACTTGAGGTATTGAATAAATAAATATGGGGAAATAATGAGAATATGTGAATTTATGGTATAGAATGGAGAATGTCTTCCACACTGAAATGTAAATAAAGCTTTATGTGCATGCAGGTACACATACACATACAAACACACACAGAAAGAGCCATGAGTCACATGAATATAATGCCCTGAGCCCATGTTAAAAAAAAAAATCACACAACTAAATTTGCAAATTTAACTGTATCTCAAGGAGAAATTTCCAAGTTTTACTTTAATGCATTTTTAGAGTCTGATGGATTATATAAAGAAAGATAAAGTGATAGCACACGGTGAAGTCAGGTCATTGGCCAATTGTTGAAGATATCCAGAGCAGTAGATGGAGATGGCATTATTTTCTTTATGCTCTATTGAAATGATATAAAATAATAGTTAATATAAGTGGATTTAACATTTCTTCTGCCTCCTGAACTCCAAAACACACTTCCTATAAATCCCTTGCAATGCTTTGTGAATGCAAACAATATCAGGCACATTATCCCAATCTACATTTGTGATATCTCTATTTGGAAAGGATTTTCTTACAGTTTACAGCAAATTTTTGTGCCGTAACAATCCTGGTGTCCAATAAAGTAGAGGACATTAGGGCAGGGAGGATTAAAGCATGCTCCTCCTCATTGAAAACAAGCTTCACCGGCACTCACTGTGAAAAGGAAAAGATGAGACAAGTTAATGATGAATAAAGATACTTTATTATTTACATGCATTTCTCTTTCTACTATATCACCACTGCTAAGAATTCCTGTGCTTTCAAGCAGTTTCATTTGACTGGATCAGAGGTGATATTCAGCAAGTTCTGACCAGTTCTAGAGAACCGGTAGTAGAAATTTTGAGTAGTTTGGAGAACGGGCAAATACTACCTCTGACTGGCCCCACCCCAATCTATTCTCGGCCTCCTGAGTCCCAGCTGATCTGCTGGGTCTTCTTTTGTTGCCCTGCACAGGAGAACAGAGCTGGAAATCAGGTTAGTGGGGTGAGGAGGGAATGGGATTTTGCAGTAACCTTCCCCAAGAGTGGGGAGGGAATGGAGCTTTTGAAGTATCCTTCCCCTGCCATGCCCACCAAGCCACAATCACCAAGCCACGCCATGACCACCAAGCCATGCCTACAGAACTGGTAGTAATTTTTTTTGAATCCCGCCACTGGACCAGATGAATCAGTTTTCACTGTTCCCCCTGCAATAGCCTAAATAAATCACCAATCAAGCCAAATCTCAACCCTGGCCAGAGTAGAACTGGCTGGTAGGTTTTGAGGCAGTTGAGAGGAAACAATCTGCTTTATTACAAAGGACACCTTGCTTTGATATCTCTTTCTTCCCTTTATTACAATTAATTCTTGAATACTAAGAAATATTCTTACAATGGCTGTCTCTAGTAGGCGTTTTGAATAGAGATTTTTTGGGGGTAAAATGGATATTTTTTTTTTAACTTCAGGGCACGATTTTCCTCTGGATTTTCCTCTTTTCCTTAATGTAGAAAATATTTCCACTGCTACTCTTTTCTGCTCTTAAAAGACTGCACCTATGTGAGTTTGTTATGACTTGCATGAGCAACCTCCAGGATATCAGAAAAGCTTTAGAGAAAATGGGAAGAATGCACCAGTTTTGAATGGCTCTGAAAGAGAAGTACATTGAGTTGTTCAATTAATCATCAAGAGTCAAGCTTTTCTTAAGGGAGTATGTATACTTTGCTTTCTTTATTAAGAAAATAATGGTACGTGCTTGGAAAAAGAGAATTTATCTACTTCTAGATATTTCCATTTCCAAATAAGTATGAGTAAATTCACTTGATGATTACTATAGTATAAACATTTTCCTTCTTTACTCACTCTCCCAAAATAAAATAGTGAATCAATAAATTGTTTTTTTCAGGCCCTTCTTGACAGATATATAATATTAGTTATCTAGTTTTAATTAAGCAGAAAAATCAAAGACATATTTTTCAGATGTTTGGAAGTTCAGATTGTCAATATTCCAACCCTAATAACTATTTTTAGAGCAAAGAAAGGTCCTAATTGTTGAGATATTTCTAGCTAAAAGATAAAGATTTAATTTAAATTCCTTAAATTGTAAAAATTCTGACCTTGGATTGAATGATAGACCCAAGAAATATGTAGTAGATTACACTGCCTTCAAAGATTATCATACTTGTTTAGAACAAGAATTACCAGTCCTTTCTAAATAATCAGTAAGTTAGTTTTTTACCTGATTCAAGAAGTAGTACAAGGAAAAGGCATGCAAAGAGCACATAAAAGATCTTCATGTTGGAATTGGTACTAGATCAACTCTAACTCCTGGGACAGGACACAGAACTCTATTTATAGAGCTATAATGATTGCATCACATTGCCTCACTGAAATTTTGCAGCTATTCTTAAGAGTTATGTTTACTGTTCTTACATAAAGTATTGTATCTTCCTTCTTTAGAAATACGCCTATGGTTTAATTACGATTTAATTGAATGGTTAATTATTTACAGTTTCCAAAGATCCCAGCCATAGCACTTTCCATGTCCAGGAGGGGCAGAAAAAAGTTCTTTCTGAATCGCTGCTAAATCTCCAGCAGTTCAGAAAGATAATGCTTAGCCAGATTCAACAGTGGTGGCAGTTTTGAAAGTGCCATGATACATTTTAGAAGTATAGGAGAAATTCTGGACCTTCCATCTCTTGAGGTCCTAAATATAAAAATGTTCACTTCCCTTTGCTGTTCCTGGGAATGCATGAATTCATTTGTTTTGATCATCTTATTCTGCTTGATCTTCTGTGAAATATTAGCTTGATTGATTAATTTACCATAATACATATAATTTTGGTCTTTGCAAATGAACACATTGTGAACATTGGAATATAGAGGATAATCTTCTCAACTAAGCAATAGTCAAAATGGGTTACAGCAAAAATCTGAAATAAATGAAATAAAACGAAGAAGCAACTGTCAGGATTCCAGCGATTGCACTAAATAACTCATGAGTTTCGAGCTGAATTTCAACAAACTTCCCAAAATTTATTAGAAGTGACATGCTGGCATGATCTGTATGAAGCCAACTCTGAGATACATAATTTACAATCACCCAATGAACCAACATTAAAATAAACAGCTATTGTAACAAAGTGGAGCAATAGTTTTTTAACAACAGTTCTGAAATCCAATATCTCTCACAGCTAATATACACTGAGATTAAAGTTATTTTCTGAAATAATGAATATAATTTTAGGCAACTGAAACAGGGGATGAATGCTGTGGAAAAAGTTGACAAAGGAGAAGACATGTCTCTATCACTCCTTCATCATCTCTTGGTAGGGCAAAGGGCTCTGGGAAAATACCATTCTATAGATTCATAGGTCTTAAGTGTGAGAAAGCCTTAGATTAAGACAGATCATTTGAACTAGGTCTCTATCTCCAATCTTCCTTTGTTAACAACATGGACAGATTGGACTTTTTTAAAATGAACTTTACCTCAACAATCTGTATTATCTACACTCACTTCATCTGGGTTTCATGCTGACATTTAGGATGGAGACACTTTTACTCTTGCTTGTTAGCAATCTGTAGCACAGCCTGTATTGAAGTGGAGCATGTCTCAGCAGCTTTTGATAATTTTAACCATAGTATTCTTTTGCACCGATTCTAGTGACCAGAAATAGTGGGTATCATTTTATAGTGATACTCTTAATTTTTTGAAAGCTGATTATAGTCAGAGTCCATTGTGTATGTAAAGCATGAGTGACTGTGAGAAGAATCCTCTTCTTATAGTAAAGGAAAGGCTATAATGGGACTTCCGGTGGTGAGGTCACAGCGGAGAGGAGCAGGAGAGCGATCTCTGCAATCCTGAATCTGAATTTTCATGCTTGGAAGCTCTCAGAGGCATTGTGAAGCTTGAAGGGACACATGAATTAGAAGGGGAAGCCTAGGAGCAGAATGGAGGAAAGCAACCTCCCACTGCGACGAGGGAAAGCCCTTTGAATCCAGCATGAAAGAAACCCGGCATCTACGGTGGGTCCGAAGCTGTGACAGCCAACTGCGATCAGGAAGCAGAAAAGTGGATCAACGCAAGACATCAGAAGAAGAACGGCAGACTGGTACAATTTTCGAGAGGTGAGAGAAGAGAGTCCTGTGAAAGACTTTGACAGAGGGAGTCTCCAGAGAGAGTGAATACAGCGGCTAATTGGTGGGGGATAGCGGAGTGAAAGGGAGAGGAGGAAATAGAACAGAGAGGAGGAGAGAGAGCACCGCAGAAGAAAAGATTGAGACTCTGTGAATAAAAACTGAAAATGTCTACGATTTGGATTAATTACTAGCAGAGACATTAGAGAGAACAATTGGAACTTTAATGGAGAACTGTAGCTGAATGGAGAGCAGAACCATTTTGATAGAAAGCTGTGGCTGTGCAATTTGACAGTGAAAGTGACTACGTAGTTAAAGACGACTGAGGAAACAGGAAATGAGGAAAGTAATGTGATGGTATGCAGAAGGAAGGGAAAGAAGAAGGAAGAAAGAAGAAGAAAGGAATTTCTAAGTATTAAATTCAAAAGTGTATGTTGAAAAAAAAACTAAAGCAATTTATATATATATAGCTGATTGTTTGCAAGAAGAATTAATTTATGTAACCTATTTCATAGATTGCTACATTCTTTATAACTAGTATACCCTATATATCCTTTATACCTTTCTACAATTTGATACCTTGGATAACAACTAATTAATTAATTGATGTATAACTAATTAATGGCTATATATTGATTCATAAACTGAACTAAACTATAAGAAAGTTATAAGATTTAGTATATAAGAAAAGAAAACAATCAAACACATATTTATCTATATTTATTGAATTATATATGTTTACTATATAAGCTATTATATTTCGAATTATACTTAATTTATTAAAAGGATTAAATAAGATCAGAAAATTAAGAGGGTTACAGAAGGGAGTTGATACAATGAATGATAATATTGAAAGGCTTTCTTGAGAAAATAGGTAGATTTGGGAAGCCTAAGATGTCCACCACGACAACTACCGCTAAAATTGGTAAGAAAACAACATCCAACCCAACATCAATGATAACATCACCAGCAGGACAACGTTTGATAGTGGGCATGCTGAATCCTGAGAAGGCGAGTCAGGTATCAAATATGCAAACAATTCAAATGGCATTAACAACAATACAACAAACAATGGTGAGAAACCACGCAGACTTTAAAACTGAAATGGGGGAAATGAAAGGTAATATATGGAAACTAGTTGAAAATATAAGTACAGTCCAACAAACAGTAGTAAAGATGGAACATAAAATGAAAGTAGTGGAGACAAAGGTCGAACAAACAGATAAGAAAGTAGAATCAATAGAACAGAAATTAATGGGAGAGAACAGGAAATTAGAAGAGGCAATTGCATATTTGGACATGGAAAAAGCTGATTTCTTCTTCAGATTTCAGAATGTAACAGAAGAAAGGGGGGAGGACTTGCCCAAATTAATGGCAGATCTCATAGCAGAAACGTTACAAAAAGAGGGCCAAGAGGTTCGAAGGGAAATAGATGAGGTATATAGAATATATACCAACTATACAAGATGTTTTAGACTTCCAAGAGAGGTTCATATACGATTCTCAAAGAAACAACTGAGAGATGAGATATACAAAGTGACAAGAGACAAACCGCTGATATTCAAGGGAACAGAAATTGTAATATTGAAGCAAATTCCAAGAAGAATAAGGGAACATAGAAAAAAATACAGATTCCTGGCTGCCCAACTGAATAAGAATAACATCCTGTTCAAATGGCTCATCCCAGAGGGAATGTTAATATCATGGCAGGATAAAAAATTTAAAATAGACAGTATAGAAAAAGTGAGGGAATTCTTTGAACTGTATGTGGTATCAGGAGAAGACCAGAACAGCAAAGAGGATGGAAAGTAGGAGCCAAGAAGAAGATCGGTTGAGGAAAGAGAAACAGAACAAGAGGAAAGAGAGCAGGAAGAAGTGGAAAGAGAAGGCATAAGAACGAGACACCAAATGAGAGCAAATAAGCTTCAACAAGAAACAACTACCGAGTAAGATGGCGGAAGAAATCAAATTGATTTCCATTAACATAAATGGTTTAAATTCACAAATTAAGAAGAAAAAAATGATAACTAAACTACAGAAACTGAACTTAGATATTATATGTCTTCAAGAAACACATATCCAGAAACATCAAAGTAAACTGTTAGAAGCACCAAAGTTAGGAGATTTATACATATCTCTAGCCCAACAAAAAAAGAGGGGGATAGCAATATATATTAGGAAACATTTACAAGCAAAACAGGTATTGCAGATGAGGAGGGTAGGATTTTGATGTTAGAAGTTTATATAAATTATAAGAAAATGTTATTGACAGTGATATATGCGCTGAACAAGAAACAAGAAAAATTTTACACCAAACTGTACAGAACATTAGTAGAACAGGAATATGAGAACATATGCCTGCTAGGTGATTTCAATGCAATAGCAAATTTAGGAAAAGATTACAATAAGGGAAATCCAGGGGAAAAAAAGATGTCTTGATGTTGATAACAATGTATAAAGTTTTATTTTATGTTTTTAGAATTTGGAAACTTAATAAAATTTATTTTAAAAAAAGGCTATAATGGACATGGTAGCTGTGATATCTAAGCAGAAACTTTGAGTCCAATAACATTGCCTGGTTAGAAGACAAAGTCTCCATTTCCACTTCATGAAGAAAATAAAATGCCATGATTAACAACATCAAAAGCCAGAGAGAGGTCCAGAAAGATGGGAAATTTCTGCCCAGTCTCACTACAGGTTATCCTAAAAACAATATTTTATCATTCCATCTTAATTTTGGATAGGTAGGTAGGTTGTTGCCTCACTTTCTAGAACAACAGAGTTATGTCAACACAGTTATGTCAACACAATTCTGTAAACCTCTAATAGCAAAGCTGCAATCTCTCAAGGACACAGATTGCAATAGTGATTTCCACAGTTAAGCTTTCACCAGGAATAAATGATAACTCTTTGTGGAAAAAATGGAGTTGGGATAAAAATTTGAAAACTGATATGTACAGCACATTCCTTTCTACATCCAGAGTGAAGGGGCTACCACTCCATCTCTGACATATTTGCATCACATTTTTTGTCTGCAAACAGTACCATTTGACTACTTATTTCTTGACATTGATAATCCTGATTGATTTACTGACTATGTACCATCAACTCAGTGTTGACTCATAGATCTAGATAACAGATTTTCCTCCACATTATTTGTACCTAACCTATTCATTCAGCTGTTTTATCTGTGCACAATGGCCATCTGAGTGAGTCCATCTAACCTTCAGCTGGTTGTCCTCTTTTCCTCTTTCCTCCTAACTTCCCCAGAATTAGAGCCTGTTCCAAAATGCTGGGTCTTCATGTATTCCTTTCTAAGTAGGTTAATTTGAGTCTAGCATTTGTCCTGCAAATAAAGCTCTGAGTAATTCTTCAATAATTTCCTGACTATCCACAAAATGCTCCAGATATTCAATATCAACTTCAAAGGCGTCAATAATTTTTAAAGATAAAGGTCTCACTTATCCATTCATGACCAACTCTAGGGGACGGTGCATATTTCTGTTTCTTAGGTGAGGGATCCAACAGTGTTTGAAGACATTATTATGGTCATGTGGCCAGCATGACTATATGCCAAGGTGCACAGGATGCTTTCCCATCAAAGTGGTACTACTCTCATTTGCATGTTTTCAAAGTGCTGGGATGGCAGGAGCTGGGGCAAGGACAAAAGATTATCCTGTTTGGTGGGGGGATTCAAATATTTTTACCACCGGTTCAGTGGGTGTGGCTTGGTGGCCACGCTTTGTGCACGTGCACACATTTTGCATGAGTGCGTGCACCAAACGCACACTTTGCACAGGTGCAGGGGCATTCACACAGGCACAGAGGCATTCTAACTCACTTCCTGCAAGCCTGCACTCACCCGGTCACTTCAGCAGTTGCCACGCGGCACTCTTCTGAGCTGTGCAAAGCAACTGCGCTTCAAATTCAGAGGATAAAGCTGAGTATGGGAGCCCAGGCAGATGGGCAAGCCCAACAGCAGAGTGGTGGAGAGAACTGGTTCCGTCTCTGCTGCTCATTGCGGCTACCGGCTCAGCAGAACTGGGCCGACCCAGTAGAATACCATCACTGGTCCTGTTGCATGGTACTGGGGGCTTGAACCCAGGCAATCAGTTTTTCAGCTGACAAACTCAGCATCTTTAGCCACTGAGCCATCATGCCTTCCCCCAATACTTTATAAAGTCAATTTTATGGCAGAAAACAAAATTAACAGACCACTTTTTCAAGTGTTTTTGCGATCTATATGGTAAACAAAATATACCTCAGTGAACAAATATTATGTATATCCATTCTACTCAGCAGTAAAGGGACTTATTTACTGAACTGAATCATTTCTATAATTATTTTGCATAGTTACTCAATAGAGCCAAAGTGTACAAGGATCTGAGGATTTGTTCTGTGAGTAAGAAACCTACAGAAAGGGTGCAGTTCTTTCCTGTCAAGTGAAAAGCTAAGAAGGATACAATTATACAGAGAGCACACAGTGTTTCTGTCAGTACCACTCTCTTCATATCATAATAGAATTCTGCCATTTCTATTTCTGTGTGGTGAGGTATGTATTTAATTCTTAGGTTCAGCTTGTAGAATTTTAAAAAATCCAGCAACTTAAAGAAAAAGCTAAAAAAAATTTCTAAGTTGCCCTGTGATATCCACTACTTTTATCTGCACCTGATGCTGGAAAGTGACAGTAATGCTTTAATGAGACACTATGAGATCCTAGACATGGCCTCCAACATCCCTCATCTAATTGAATCTAATTGGAAGCATGACACAGCTCTACTAATTGATCCCTGATCTAGCCACCTCCTCTCAGGTTTATAATTCTCTCTGTTCCTCCAAACCTATAATTTAATTCTACAAGCTTAATAAAGTGTAGGATGAGCAGAACTAGGTCTATCAAGAAGTGGTCCTAGGCTATTGCTACAGACTAAGGATCATATTGTTGACACCCATAAAAGTGCCTGCATTTCTTTCAAAAAAAAAAAAAAGTAACATAAACACCCTGTTGTACTTGTTAACTTTTACAGTTTGTCCTTTGCTTGCCTTTTGAAATGAATTATATGAAATTATAGAAATGTATATGAAAATATTTTCTGCAATCTTTCTGAAGAATGTATATTTTCTCTCTGAGATTATTATGGTTTAAGGGATTATTAGTTCTTTTTTCCTTGTATTGTATTGCAATCCATTCTTTTTGCCTTGAGGAAAAATATAGTATTACCATGGATTTGTAATTTGCAAAAGGAAAGAGGAGGAGATCTGGAGAGGGAGGAGGAAGCAAACAATTAACAATGTAAAAGAATATCTTTGAAGAGATAGGATGCTATATATATATTTGATAAATAAATAAGCCTTTTCTCTTCTTTTGCCTATATTGATGAGATCTTGGAGAATTTGTTTCCTGACACTCCAAGGATGCAGTAAGTGTACCAAAACAGTGGAAAATCAAATCCACCCCATGCCCTTGGGATGTTACTTAAGGTGAGCCAGTTTGGTGTAGTGGTTAAGACACTAGGCTAGAGCAATCTGGTTACTTTGGGCTATTCACTCTCTCTCAGCACAATCCCCTTGCTGAGTGGTTGTTGTAAAGAAAATAGGAGGGAAAGGGATTATTGGGGATGATTGCCACCTTGACTTATTTACAAGAATAATAAATGCAGCATAAAACAAATATACAAAAAAATAAAGTTTAGGCAACAGATGAAGGTAGATCACAAGTAATTTTGCATTTTTAGCATTTTTGACATCCTGAATATTTTATCATTGAATTTCTTTTATCACTGATTATTCTATATAATAATTCCTCAAAACCACAACCACATGACAATCTTCTGTTGATTCAGCAGTTCTGAGAAGAAGGTGTGGTATATCTTTATCCAGTAAGGGCTACTTCTACAACACTAAAGTTTCCACCTCCAAATCTCTGAATTTGATCTCTGATTATTCACTCTGAAATAAGAGAACACGAAGAGAGCACTATGAACTATCATTGCTTAAACTCTCTCCATCCAGTTGACCAGTAGGAGAATAACTTTGTTTAGTGCTTTCGAAAACTAATGTTGGATGAAAAATATGTGACAGAAACTTGATTACCAAAAAACACAGCATATTGATTATCTGACCCCACCCCAAAGAAACCCTAAACCAAACCATACCTAAGCTTCCAAACTTTGTATAATTTCATTCAAAATCTCATGTGACTTCTGAAGGTGAAATGAGAGCAGGTTGAGAATGCCATCAACTTTTATTTTTTTAAGTAAACTTTATTTACAAGAATTAAAAACATAAGGGAGAAGGGAGGAGCTTGCGCCGTGACGATACAGTCTGCAATCGAGCTCCTCGATTGCAGCCGATATCTCCGTTACCGGCCGGTCCAAACGGACCTATGCTGTCCCGTAGGGACAGCTATCGTGAAGAGCGTACCCTGAGGACTCCGGGGATATTGCAAAATCCCTGGAAGACCCGGGTGAAGCTCTCTTTGCTGGCGGCGGAGAGGCAGCCCCCATGCTGCTGAAGTCGGGGCGTCTCCAGAAAGAACGGGTCTGAGAGAGAGTCTGTCGGTTGGGTGAGAAACTTTTTTTTTTATTTAATTTTTTGAGTCTTGAAAGTTCGCTCTGATTATTAGAAGAAATCTGTGTGATTTTTTTTTTTTTTTTGACAAAATTGATTAAGCGGCGTTTTTTTTAAGGGAGACGTCAAAGAGAGAATTTATTTGCTTTTTTTTTTCTTTGCTTCCGGACTTCATTGTTATTTACGGGATAACTGGACTGTTCCTTTTTATATTTATATGTTGTATTCTTCCTTTGGATTTTTCATTTTTAGGCTAGAGGCTCCCTTTGTTTATTTTTTTTTATTCTTTTTTGCTTTTATATGTTTGTGTATTCCTTGCCGGCTTTTTTTTTTTTTTATGCTGTTCAGAGAGGAGGGGGGAAAGTGAGAACTAAGAAACTTTGTAACACTGCCAACTAGAGGCTTGGAAACATTTTACTTGAACTGTGAAAAGATGAAGTATTTCTCCTCAAGGACATCTTCTGATAAGATAGAGGAAAGCGCTTTGTAGAATATTATTACAGGTGTCTTTCTGGATATTTATGGCTTAGCTTTGAAGCTTGTGGGAAAGAGAAGGGAGTCATAATTAGAGCCTTGGACAATTAAATAGAGTGCAGTGTATTGCTGTTTACTTTCTTTTTCTAATTCTTTTTTTTTAGTTCCACCACCCCCTCCACCAGCATTAAGGTCTTTATTTTTATTTTTAAGTTTGATTTATTTTCAAAGGGAAGCCTCTGAATTTTTTTTATTTTTACTTTATTTTGACTTATTTTACTTTATTTTTTCTCCTTTCTATTTGGATTCTGCTTTTTTTTTTAATGTATATCAATGGACTATTTCTTTTTTCTTTTTTCAATTGAGATTTTTTTTTTGGCTGGATTAAGGTGTGGAATTTGAAGAAATTTATTCTTCTTGTTTTTTGTTTTGTTTTTTCTCTCTTTTTCTCTTTTCCTTCTTTTTGGCTTCGACTTTGTTTATTATTATTTTTACTGGGTTTTTATTCTTATTTTTATTCTCTTTTGTGGACTATTTTTTTTTAATTGGATTAAGGTCAGGAAGAATTTGAAGAATTTTTTCTTTTTGCTCTTTCCCTTTTTCTTTTTCATGTTTTTCTTCTTTTTCTCTCATTATTGATTCTTTTTTATTATTGGCCTTTTCATTTTGGATTATAATTGGCTACTCTTTTTGGATTAAAATTTGAAAGAATTTGAAGAGCTGGAACCATTTAAAATGAGTAAGAAACTTATATCTTCGGGTGCCTCTATGTCTACCTCTGCCTCCCCACCATCTGGACAGCGTTCAATTCAGACAATGTTAAAGCAAGATAAAGAAAAAGAACAAGAAAGAGCATCTTTTCAGATGATTATGCAAGGAATTCAAGATCTTAAGGTAAAAATAGATACCATTGAACAAAGAACAGGGAGGACGGAGGAAAAAGTGGAAAGTATTCAACAGATGATGACAAAATATGAGGAGAGACTTCAAAAAGTCGAAGAAGGGGGCAAACGAAGAGAGGAGAAGATTGGAAATATTGATAATAGACTAACAGTGATTGAACAAGAAAAAAGTGGGATGTTGAAGTGGGAGTTGGATAGATCAGAATTCTATCTTAGATTTCAAAATATAGAAGAAGAAAAAGGACAAGATTTGGCTGCGATAATGGTAGGAATCTTGGCGGATGCATTGGAGATAACAGAAGAGAAGATGATGGATGGAATAGATGAGATATATCGAGTTTTTACAAGATATGCGATGAGAAATAATCTGCCCAGAGAAGTCCATATTAGATTTACTAAAAAATCCATGAAGACACAAATATTACAAGTGGCAAGAGAGAAGATATTGAAATACAAAGGTAAAGAAATCTTGGTTTTAAAACAAATACCTAGAAGAGTGAGAGAGATGAGAAGAGAATATCGATTCCTGACCAAAATGTTATTGAAAAAGGAGGTGACTTACAGATGGCTGATCCCAGAAGGATTGATGTTTACGTGGCAGGAACAGAGACATAGAATTGATTCAATTGAGAAAGCAGAACTGTTCTACGCAGAAGTCTTTGGAGAGAGAGAAGGAGAGGCAGAAAAGGAGGTTCCATTAACTGAATCCCAAGAGGAACAAGTGGAGATTGGAAAAGAAGAAGGTGCAGTAGGTGGACAAGTGGATATTAAAGATCAGCGTGAATCAAGACCCACGAGAGTGGTTAAATCTAAATATAAAATATAATCATGGAAGAGAAAAAACTGATTACAATGAATATAAATGGACTGAATTCAGCTGCTAAGAGAAGGAAGATTTTCCATAAATTAAGGAAACTAAAGTTTGATATAATTTGTCTACAAGAAGTACATATTAAAAAGCAACATGAACAATTGTTATTACAACCAAAATTAGGGAAATTGTTTACCTCTTTGACTCAATGTAAGAAAAGAGGGGTGGTCTTATATATTAAAGAGGTTATTCCAGCAAAAATGATTTATACAGATGATGATGGGAGAATATTAATGGTGGAAATAATGGACAATAATAGAAAGATACTTTTGACTGCAATTTATGCTCCGAATGATAAACAGGAAGAATTCTATAAAAAATTACATACCAAGATGGCTGGACTGGACTATGCTAATATAATTATGATGGGAGACTTTAATGGAATTGTGGATAATAAACTTGATTATATTGCAACAGCAGCAAAGTATAATAGAAAAACTCTTCCTAAATCTTTTTTTTAAATGACAGAGGAATTAACTCTAAAAGACATATGGAGAGAAAGAAATGTTAAACTTAAGCAATATACTTTCTATTCAAATAGACATTTATCATGGTCCAGACTTGATATGATTTGGATCTCAACAGACTTAATATCTAGCGTTCAAGAAGTAAATATTGAAACAAGTACTTGGGCGGATCATAACCCATTGACAATTAAATGGAAGGGACAAAAAAAAAGATCGAGATGGACGTTAAACAATACTATTTTAAAGGAGAAAGAATTTACACAATGGATGGAGAAAGAACTGGCCTTTTTCTCTAAAGAAAATAGAAAAGAAGACACTTCGATACAGAATGTTTGGGATACAATGAAGGCTTATGCCAGAGGCTTGATAATAGACTATACAAGAAAAAAGAATATTAGGAAAAGGCAAGCTTTCAAAGCCTTGGAGGATGAATATAAAAGACTCGAAAAAGAACTGCAGAAAATGCCACAGAAAAAAGACGTTAAATTGAAACTGGATATAACTAAACATAAAATGGACTTAATAGACAAAGAAGAACTGGCACAGAAAATTAGGAGTGCTAAACAGAATTATTTTGAAGATGCAAATAAGCCAGGTAGATGGCTAGCATATAAGCTGAGAAAGGAGAAAGAGTCAAGGAAAATATTGCAGTTAATAGATGACCAAGGTAAAACTTGTCATGGCAGCAAAGAGAAAAAAGAAATTATTTATGACTTTTACAAACATTTGTATAAGAAAGAAGATATTGATGAGGAGAAAGTTAAACAATACTTGCAGAATGCAAATTTACCTAAGATACCTAAAGAGATTGAAGAAATGTTAGGAAGCAATATAACAATGATGGAGTTAAGCCAAGCACTTAAGAAACAAAATAATGGAAAGGCACCAGGTCCAGATGGGTTTCCTGTAGAATTTTATAAAACCTTTCAAGAATCATTGTGTATTCCACTGTTAAAAGTTATGAATGAAGTTATGCTAAAAAAGATAATACCTAAAACATGGTCAGAGGCTTATATTACACTTATTCCAAAAGAGGAGGCGGACCTACTTCAAATCAAGAATTATAGACCGATTTCCTTATTAAATGCAGATTATAAAATTTTTGCTTCAATATTAGCAGAAAGACTTAAAAAATATCTGAATAACTTTATCCACTCAGATCAAAATGGATTTTTGCCAAAGCGACAAATTAGAGACAATATGAGAGTAATTCTGGACACCTTGGAATATTATGAGGCGCATCCTGAAAAGCAAATGGCTTTGATATTTTTAGATGCTCAAAAGGCATTTGATAACGTAAATTGGAGATTTATGTTACTTTTAATGGAACAGATGGGCTTTGCTAGAAGATTTATTCAAGCAATAGAAGCAATTTACAATGAACAAACAGCTAAGGTAATGATGGAGGGAGAACTTACAGATTCTATTAATATAAGAAAAGGCACAAGACAAGGTTGCCCGCTTTCTCCCTTGTTATTTGTATTGACTTTGGAAGTATTGAATAGAAATATCAGAGAAGATAAAACTATAAAAGGAATGAAAATTAAAAAGGAAGAATTTAAATTACAAGCTTTTGCAGATGACCTAGTCTTTATTCTGGAAGATCCTATAGAAACAGCCTTGAAGCTGTTGGAAAAGATAGAGGCATATGGGGAGGTGGCCGGTCTGAAAATAAACAAAGATAAAACAAAGATTTTGTCAAAGAATATGTTGCTGAGACAAAGAGAAGAACTGGCAGAATTGTTAAAAATTCAAGTTACAAATAAGGTTAAGTGTTTGGGGATATACTTGACGTCAAGATGTAGTACATTAAAGGAGAACAATTATATTAAACTTAAACAACAGATAGCCCAAGACTTGAAAAAATGGGAAAACCTACAATTGTCATTAATAGGAAGGATTTCAACAATTAAGATGAACATTCTACCCAGAATTTTATTTTTGGTTCAAACAATACCAATTAGGCTTGGAAAAGAATATTTTGAGGATTTAAATAAAATTGTTTTGAAGTATATATGGCAAGGCAAGAAAGCAAGGATAAAGTTAAAGCTTTTACAGGATGCTAGATTTAGAGGAGGGTTTGGCCTGCCTAATTGGGAGTTGTACTACCAAGCTGCAAATTTGATGTGGGTTAAAGAATGGATAACATTAAGGAAAACTAGATTATTGACATTAGAAGGTCATGATTTGTTGTTGGGTTGGCATGCTTTTTTATGGTATAAGGGAACCAAAACACAGGGGTATTTTAGAAGACATTATATATGGGAGTCTCTGTGGTTAAATTGGGAGAAGACAAGAAAACAAGGTTATTTGAAAATTCCAGTTTGGTTATCGACGATAGAAGCGTTTTCTTATCCTATAATTTATAAAAAGGAACAAACAGTTAGCTATGGGGAATTACTAGATGAAAAGGGTGAACTTAAATCGATGCAAAAATTAGAGGAACAAGGTATACAGATGAATTGGTTTTCATATTTGCAAATACATTCAAAGTATTATGAGGATTCCAAAGCAGAGGGATTTTATGATAAACAAACTGATTTAGATAAGATTTTGATGGGTACTGATGAAAAGGTGATTAAAAAATTATATGGTTACTTATTGGAAATTAAGTTGGAGGAAGAACAAGTTAAAGAAACTATGATTGCTTGGGGGAGGAATTTTGGATATGGGATTGACTTAGAGAAATGGCAGAAATTATGGTTGCAAAATTATAAAATGACAATGTCTACAGCCTTTAAAGAAAATTTGTATAAGATGTTTTACAGGTGGCATTTTCCCCCGACGAGGATAGCAAGAATGTTCAAGAACAAATCCGAAAAATGCTGGAAATGTCATCAGAAACCTGGTTCATATTACCATATGTGGTGGACTTGTGAGGACGCTAGAAAATATTGGACTAAAATCCACATGTGGTTGGAAAAAATGACAAAGAAGCATATAGACTTGAAACCGGAGCTTTTTTTACTGGGAATTTTACCAGATGCTTATAGTAAAGAGCTGAAATATTTGATTGTAAATGTATTGACTGCGGCTAGGATTGTATTTGCAAAAAATTGGAAAAATGAGAAAATTCCATTGCAGGAAGAAGTCATAAAGAAAATATTGGAATGTGCTGAGATGAGTAGATTGACTTTTGAAATCAGAGAGCAAGAAGATAAACAATTTTATATAGTTTGGGATCTTTTCTATCAATGGTTGAATGATGAAATACAAAAATAGAAATGTTAGATAATAAGGAATAATATTGATTTTATTTTTCTTTTCTCTTTTTTGGTACTGGATATTATATTTATATAATAGTTTTCTGTTTCTTTTTTTTTTTCTCTCTCTTATTTAGGATAGAATTGGCACGATTATATGATTTGTTTTAGAATAAATTACTTAAAATATAGTTATCTCACAAAGGCATGATCGAACAAAAGTCTAGTCAAACTTCTTTTTTTAATAGTGATATTATGATTTATAAGTTTGTATTGACAATAAGAGTTATTATACAAGGTAATTGTAATTGTGACTATGAGAGGAGTGCACAAAACTGATGAACCAACCGACTCACTGTTTGTATATAAATATGGGGGAGCTGATGTTTTTATGTTTTGTCTGTTTGTTTGTATGTCAAAAAACAATAAAAAAATTAAAAAAAAAAGAATTAAAAACATACAAATTTTAAAAATACAAAAACAATAGTATGTAAATAATACATTCCTCTTTACATTTGGTATCGAAATTGATAAGTCCTAATAGTCAGTACTAACTAATACTTATTGCATTTTCATTTACTATCACATCTTAATCACTAAATAACTCACAATACTCTACTAATCTTCTTGTTGATTTATAACTATTATTTAATTAATAATACATACATATTATTTAAAATAAGTTGATTCAGTTGATCTTCCAGTGGGGCATTGAAAAAGTAATGACTAGATTTTGGCCAGGAGGTTAGCTGAATCTCAATTCTTCCCATGGAAAATGGATGTCCCTAAAGAGATACATAGCCACAGGAGGTGAAAAAAATTAATAGTTTTTCTGTCACTTCAAATAAAATGTTCTTTATTGGCCAAGTGTGATTGGACACACAAGGAATTTGTCTCTAGTGCATAAGCTCTCAGTGTTCATATGAACAACAAAGTAATATATTCATAAGATACCAATGTTGTTGTTAGTCATGAAGTCATGTCCGACCCATCAGGACCCCACTGACAACTTTCCTCCAGGCCTTCCTGTCCATTTAAGCTCACACCAACTGCTTCAGTGACTCGATCCAGCCACCTCATTCTTGGTTGTTCCCTTCTTCTTTTGCCTTCAATCGTGCCCAGCATTAGGCTCTTCTCCAATGACTCCTTCCTCATCATTAGGTGGCCAAAGTATTTGAGTTTCATCTTCAGGATCTGGCCTTCTAAAGAGCAGTCGGGGTTGATCTCCTCTAGGACTGACCAGTTTGATTGCCTTGCAGTCCAAGGGACTTGCAGTCTTCTCCAGCACCATAGTTTCAATAAAAGATACCAATAATAGAAGGTAATAGAAAGAATGAGAAGGATAATCATAATACAGCCCTGCAGCTGAAGGAATTAGTGTTCAGCAGAGTGATGGCATTAGGGAAAAACCTAATCTAGGTTTTGACTAGTTGTCTAGTTGCTTTGACATGCAATGTCCTATAGCAGTGTCCTGAGGAAAGGAGCTGAAACTGTTTATGGGCAGGATACGAGGGGTCTGATATATTTTCTCAGCCCACTTCCTGGCTCGTGGATTACAATATCGTCATACTAACCTGGGGCTCTTCAGAAGAAAAAGTGGGAGAAGCATGAGTGACTTGTAACTTCCTGCCACCATCCCTATTAACTTTGATTGTGGGAAGCCATCAGGGAAGATCTTAAATGATATCATGTGGCTGTGGGATGCTGCCATGGCTGCAACTTCAAAGACAAGTCATAAGACCTATTTGTTCAGTGCTATTGTAACTTTCAGTGGTCACTGAATGACTGGCTGTAACCCAATGACAAACTGATGAAAATAAGAAGTACAGTATGAATGAATTCTTTAACGGCCAAGTGTGATTAGACACACAAGCAATTTATCTTGGTGTATATGGTCTTGGTGTTCATATAAAGAAGAGATACATTCATCAAGAATCATAAGGTACAATGCCTAATAGAGTACAAATCATACTAGGAAACAGTCAATATAAATTGTAATGATACAAGCACAGTTGCAGTCATACAGTCACAAATAGGAGTGGGTGGGTGATAGGAATGATGAGAAGATTAATAATAATAGTAATGCAGACTTAGTAAATAGTTGGACAGTGTTGAGGCAATTATTTGTTTAGCAGAGTGATGGTGTTCAGGAAAAAATATTTTCCCAGCATTCTTTTTGACTCGTGCAGTATACAGGTCCTTGACTGAAGGCAGATGGGTAGTAATTGTTTTTTCTGCAGTCCTAATTATCCTCTGAAGTCTGTGTCTGTCCTGTTGGGTTGCAGAATCAAACCAGACAGTTATAGAGGTGCAGATTATAGACTCAATAATTCCTCTGTAGAACTGTATCAGCAGCTCCTTGGGCAGTTTGAGCTTTCTGAGTTGGCACAGAAAGAACATTTTTTGTTATGCTTTTTTGATGTTAGGTGTTCATTTTAGGTCATGTGATGTGATAGAACCTAGAAATTTGAAGGTCTCTACTGTCGATACTGTGTTGTCTAGTATTGTAAGAGGTGGTAGTATGGGAGGGTTTCTTCTAAAGTCTACCACCATTTCTATGATTTTGAGTGTGTTCAGTTCCAGATTGTTCTGGTTGCACCATGAGGCTAGTTGTTCAACCTCCCGTCTGTATGCGGATTCATCGTTGTCTTGAATAAGACCAATCACAGTTGTATCATCTGCAAACTTCAGAAGTTTAACAGATGGATCGTTTGAGATACAGTCATTGGTGTAGAGGGAGAAGAGAAGTGGAGAGAGCACACAGGTTTCGGGATTCCTGTGCTAATTGTACAGATATCTGATGTGATTCTGCCTAGCCTCACCTGCTGCTTCCTGTCTGTTAGGAAGCTGATGATGCAGTTACAAGTGTGTTCAGGTATTGCTAGCTGGTTTAGTTTAGTTAGAAGAATGTCTGGAATATTGGTATTGAATTTTACAAAGAGGACCCTTGTATAGGTTGTCATTTACATAGCCCTACATGGCATAGGGCTATGTTATTTGCTGACTGTCTATGTTTCATTATACTATCACATCAGCAGGGAAGGTATGCTCTGTGTCCCTTTTATTGTTTTTTTAAAATCTTCTTGTATATGCTCTATGACAGTACCTGTGTGATAGAACATCATCCCACCAGAGATCCAACCCTATTAGCTTTTAGTAAGCATTAAGAATTTGGTTATTCCTCAAAGTATTTTGGATGAATGGTTGGGTAAATTCTAGGGGTTAATGCTATCTTACTATCAATTGGGATTGTAATTTTATATTCTGGATATTGCAGGTTGGTTTGCTAAATTGTTTTTCTTTTCTTTTTGTACACTACCTCTTTTGTAAAATAATTTAAACAATACAAATTGATTAAATAAATGAGAGGGGGAAATGTAAAAAAAACGAAAAGCTGGCATAAGAAATATTGAAAAATATTGGGTTTGTTAAAATGATGACACTTTCAAAATTATATTTCTTATTCTAAGACTTATTGTTGAAAATTCAGGGGAAAATGCTTTGATGATGTAGTAGAGAAAAATAAAACCTGTTTGTTTTAATACTAAGAGGTTGGTTTACTCTCAACAGGGTTATTTGTCAGATAGTCATATTTATCTCCGTCTAATGATGGTACACATTATATGACTTATACTGCACACTTTACCATTTTCTCTATTACGATCTCATAGGTGATTTTATGAAATGTGTTGCTAAAGACAAGGAATACTGTACCTACCAAAGCTTTTCATGGCAGTCTTGATGTTTTGCATTACATTCCTCCATTCCTCTATCTCTTCCCTCTGGATTCCTTTGACTTCCTGGGAAATTTCCTGTAGCTCTGTCCTTTTTCAAGTGCTTTCTTTGCTCAATTCAGGAATTCATCATCTTCCCTGATTAGCTGGAGGGTGGATTTAGCTCCTTCACCTTCTCTTCTCTGAGGACAATGAGCCTGCATGTCCAGCATATGTAATTCTTCTCATCTTTAGAAAGAAAGAAAACTAACATGGGATATCTTCTGTGAGTAAAAAAACAACAGTACTCTCTACTTCCATATTTCTTAATAGGTTAAGAAAAGGAAAAAAGTGGGATGTATGCCTCATCTTTTGACCTACCACACCAACTTCTGTTGTGCTCTGTTTACTCAGAGAGCTTACAATCTGCTGGACATTGGTTTCCTTTTATGTCACTGAAGCTCCCTCAGGTTGGATAGCAAGATCAATATGCCAATCAAATACAATCAACACTCTTCAGGAACTATCAGCAGTCAATCAGCACTGGCAAGCAGCCAACAGTCTCTTTCTCTCCTTGGTATTTCTTGCTCACTCAGAGTCATAGAATTACATTATAGGAGGGGAGATTGTTAGAAAACACTTCCTAAATGTAAGAACGGTTTGACAGCAGAACCAAGTTTACAGTGGGATGGTGGACATCCCTATGCTGAATGTATTACAGTAGATGCTGGGCAACCATCTGTTGGAGATGTTTTAACTTGGGCTCCTGTGCTGAGCACATGGTTGGTCTTAAAGGTCTGAATGGCTCCTTCTGGCTGTATGATGCTATGCATCTTTTAATAATAAGCATACAGAGTAGAGACATAAAATACATTTCGTTGTCTAATTCACTGCTCTGTCTGAACAGTATCATTGTTCTTCCTTTCATCTCTCTAGCAGTTCCAGATCTCCCTTTACAGTTTTCCTTTGCCAACTAATCTTTCCCTTTATCACATTCTCTCACCACTTCTATTTCCACTCTAAAATGTTTATATAAATATAGCTCTGCAATACTAGTTGACAAGTTGACTGCTAATTCTTGGCTTATACTTACCATCATTATTGGCAATGATTAAGATATGATCAGCAGCATATGAGAAGAAACATATGAGATCTTGTTATACCAAAATATTCTTGACAACAAATCCAGTAATAGTATTCACACCTCACGGGAGTATAATAGGACCATTTGGAGAATATCCAGGATGAATAATGTCATAAGAATTAATAAAATCTCATGTTTTTCATCAACCTTGTTTAGTGTATGGAACAATTTAAAAACCTCAAATCAGCATGCAATAAAATTAAACTAATCATATAATCACTATAAATATAAAAATATTTGCAATGTTTATAGGTTTCTTGGTGATTTGTTCTACAACTTTAATTCTTGATTAGATCAAGCTGAATTAAATTTAGTTGAATTATTATTATGGTTTTAATTCCTTACAATTATTTAGGCTGAAAATTAGTTTATGAAATTATCAGAGTTCCACATAAATTGCCTGACCTGAATTATTAGTAGCCATTGCTGATTTTTGATAATATGTTGGTTTTAATGTTATTAAGTCTATTATTGATGAAAAATTAATAAAAATATTGGAATCATAAATGGTCTCCTCAAGAATTATTCTTCTTGAAGGAAGGCGGAGCCTCCTCACTGACAGACCATAGATCACGACTCTCTGCAGCTATGGTCCGTGCTCTTTCACTGGAAAGCCCCGATCATTACAATTAGGGGCTGAAACTGCCTTGGAGGGGTAGCAGAGTAAGGGGGAGTCACAAGCCAGGTTGAGGGGAGCTGCATCTCCCCCCTGGCCTTGGTCTTTTTCCCCCTGAAGATGACTGCAGCGGTGATTTAAAATGGCCACCCTGAAGAGGAGGACTCAGCTGGATTAAGATTTGTGTAGGAGGGAAGAAAGAGGTGGATAATATCTGAACCGGGGCAACTGGGCAATACAACTAAACAAAAGTACCCCGGGATTAAGGTAACATGGAATTTTTAAGAAAAGAAAAGTGAGCAGCGAAATTACAAAGGGATGGGGAAAAAAAAGAAAACATTTTTGACAGCTAAGCGGGGCTTCGAACTGGGAAAGGAAGAAGCTGGAACTAAAGATTTAATTAAATTGGACTAAAATATTTTGGGAATAAACAGGCATAAAATAAAGCAGGACTTAAGATTGTCAAAAAATAATAATAATAAAGTTTACAAATTGGAGACTGGACTGTGCTGGAATATTGAGGTTCGAAAAACCCTAAATAAAAAAATAGGGGGAAAAGGTGAAGACTTTGTATAATGGAGAGTGCCACCTTTTGACAAAAAGGGAAAGCATCCTGTTTCTGAATGAACTTGTGTGGATATAAGATTAAAGAAATATTGAAACAAAGTAAGAATCTTAGAAAGTGAAAGCAGAACCAGAATAAAGAAAAAAGCAAGGAAAGACTGACTGTGGGATTGATTGATGTTTTTGGTATAAACCCTGGGCTGGAATAATTGAGAACTTTAGAAAATTGAAAGAAGAAAGAAGGAAAGTAAAAGTGTTTTTTTTTTGGGGGGGGTGGACTTTAATGATCAAAAAATATAAGAGTGTGTAATGATGATATCTCTTCAAGAATTAAAAATGGAACTTAAAAATATGAGAGAATTACTACAGGAAAGAGGCGAATCACTTTGCTCTGTGTTAGAAAAATGGAAATGGCGATTGAAGAACAAGAAGAAAGAGCTTCAGAGGAGGCGGAGTTGATTCAAGGAGAAGGTATTTTAAATAGACAATTAACACAAAGAACACTACAAAGAAGTGGGAAAAGAAGGAAGGTTAAAAAGTTGAGATTTAAGAAGGCAATCAAAAGGGGGAATACCTGTGAAGTCAGGAAAGGCAGAAAGACCCAGCAGAAAAGGGGAAAGGAAGATATTAAGAAAGAGAGGGATATAAACTGGAATGAGAAAAGATATGGGGAAAAGAGGGGGAGGAGAAGCAGTAAGAAACAGTTGCATGAAATAAAGAAATACAGAAATAGTAAAATGTTGAAAAGAAATGGTTTTTTCAGAGATAATGGTTGATGAATTAAAAAGGGGATTCTGCAGGGTGACAAGGGGTAATAAGAATATTTCTGCAATTAAAAATATTTAGAAAATAGGGTAATATAGATACTGATAACTTTTATTAAAAATCAAGGGGGAAAATATGCCGTGGAATCCAAGTGAAAAGATGTAATGATTATTATTGTAACTTCTTAAAAATAATGCTTTATTGGGAATTAAGATGAGGGAATAATGTTATATTTTAATCATTGAGGCATCACACTCAAAACAGTAAAAGGGGGGAATCCTATGCTTGTTTTGTTTTTTTAGTGTTAAAATTTGTATTAATCTAGAATTTATAAAAAGATCGTGTAATGGAAAGGGAATATGACACACTAAAGAACCAACTAAATCAATAAGTTAATATAAACTATTAAAAGAACGGGAGACATTGGTAACTACTAATTATTATTATTATTATTATTATTATTATTATTATTATTATTACATATTGTTTATCTTTATTTTTAAAATAAATATTAAAGGATTATATTTGAATAATTGAAATGAAACAAAAAGGTGTTTTGATTGAGATTAATGAAAGAGGCTAGAATTAATGTGTTTGTTTCTCTCCTTACTGAAAATTTGGAATGGAAAAGGTAACAATAGAATTAAGTATGCATATATCAATGTATAATTGCTGTAAAATTTGTATGTAAAGGTGATGACCCGGAAACATGTTTTCCACTAAAAAGAGATTTTTGTTTTTAATGTGAAAAACCGAATAAAGTTTGTTAAAAAAAAAAAAGAATTCTTCTTCTTAATTCTCCCAATGTTGGTTAAAACTGCATCATCAGATCATCAACATAAAATAATAATAATTACAATTTCATACTTGGTTTTGTTCCTACTTTGAAAGAAGGTTTATAATTTTAATAAGAGTTCTTTCTTATTTTGATTTTAAATATCTTATTAACAGTGTGGAAATTATAAACACTATAATAATTTGCCCACTTTTATATTTAAAATAATATGCCCTCTAAACATGTACATTCAAGATTTGTTCTTCTTTAGATGTGTAAATACCATTTGCATCTCATGCATAAATCTCACTTCTGTTGAATACAGATATTTTAAAAACTATTCCTTTTTCCCTTCTGCTTCCTTATATTTATACTAATTTAGCTGGTTAATTTTTCCAAGGAGAATTTGAGGGAGGCATTTGTGATTTGTAGCTGAAAGCATAATATTTTCCTGCAATTTTCTTCCACAGAGTATGAGACTTCTTCTAGCTGATTATTAGACTTTTATCTGCACTTTATATAAATAGACTAAATTTATTTTTCCAGACAAAAATATATTTTTTAAAAAACTACATACAGGGTGGTACAAATTAACGGCACTGTTTTGAACTGCTGATGTTTACACCATACAGAGTGCCTAGCATATTGCAAGAAGTGGTATACGTGATCAGGGTTCTAAAAATATCCCATATCTATAAATACATCCCCATCATGTATGCTACTCAAAAGCCACATAGATAGCATCCTTGAAATCCCTTACTGCCATTACCTTGTGTAGTAGTCAGTTGACTGCTGTCCCAACAATTATATAAGAACATTTGTCAAGTTTCTGAACACAGCATTCACTGCAACTTTGCCTTAAATGACTGACAAAGTTATCCTATGAACTCTTGGGACTGGCAACTCCATCGCTAAGTAATGTGGTCCCTAAGTCATATAATTGCCACAAGCTTATGACATTACTTTCCCTTTTGTTGTTAAGTGAAGCGCCAAGGTCACTAAGGAAAACATCAAATGACCACAACATGGTTTTATTTCTGCCTTCTCCTTACTCGTTATCTAAGTAATTGCTAATTTGAGGTTTAGTTCTTTCAGCCATTTTTCCTAAGCATTCCTAAGCTTGTTCTCTGATCCTCCTTCTGGGAGGATATTGTTACTTATGGCTTTACCTAGTCTAAAAGATATTTCCTGTAAATACATTTCCTTCTTGTTAGACTTATGACATTTCACTTATTGAGGTTCTTGGGGGCACCCAGCCTCACAGACACACATTCTACAATCTCTAACAATCTTTTCTTCCAATCATACAGCAAAGAAGTCACCAAGACAAGGAGATCCTAAATTGTCCAACACTTAAGGGACAATCCAACAAGGTTGCCCCCATCATTGCTTAGCTGGAGAGCAGATTTGTGTTTTATTTTGACTCATCATCACTGCAGCCAACTCATTTCTTCCAGAATGCAGGAATTGATGTCATAGTTTTATCCCATACCTATATTTTCCAGCTTCAATTCAAAGCTGTTTTTTTCTAATCTGAGGCAACTCATCCCATTCCTGTCCTATTGTCCCCATTTATTTGTACCTATTTCCTGTATTCTTACTCATGTTTATACTTACACCTATTATCTTGTAAGCGATTGACAAATAAAATAAATAAAATAAAAAATAAACTTAAACCTATTCGTTTCATTCTGCTCCAGGATCAGGCCCACCTCCAATAGATTGCAATATCTGTCACTCCTCTTTAGTGGCTTGTCATTGCTTGGACAGCAACTTTGTTTTAGACTGCTGGGCTTGTATCTTCTCTGCTAATGGATGGTTGCTACTTTTAAATCTCTCTCTCTCTCTCTCTCTCTCTCTCTCTCCCTCCCTCCCTCCCTCCCTCTCTCTCTCTCTCCCTCCCTCCCTCCCTCCCTCTCCCTCTCTCTCTCCATACTCATAGTGTATATGTACATCAGAAGTGGTATTCAGCAGGTTCTGACCAGTTCTGGAGAACCAGTAGCAGAAATTTTGAGTAGTTCAGAGAAGCGGCAAATACTACCTCTGACTGGAGATTTTACAGTATCCTTCCCCTGCCACGCCCACCAAGCCATGCCCACAGAACTGGTAGTAAAAAAATGTGAATCCCACCACTCATGGACATACAGAAGTACCTAAATATAAGTAGTCCTCTATTTATAATGGCAATTGGCACTGGAGTTTCTGTCTCTAAAGTGCAGGCAGAATGCATGAGAAGTGGTCACAAGAAGAATAACATTGTCTTAAAATTTTGTCAACATCTTCAATATCTGTGATCTTTTTTTTTAATTTAGATTTTCCTTGAAAATGTTTTGGGGGTACCTTCAGGGAACTTTGGACCACACATTTAATAATGCAAGTTTAAATCTATCCATTGAGCTATGATATTCAAGCCGAATGTACTGTATATTCAGAGCTCCTTATTTGGAAACCCTTATTTGGCCAGTGAATCACCCAGAGATTCCAGAAACAAGCTGACCCTAGTAGAAAGGAACAACTATGCTTGGAAACAAATAGTATTGTGCTTGATCTAGAGAAATGGCTTATACCATTTCCATTTTAATGTTAGATCTGTAGGACTGGGGGTAGAGTCAAAAGAGGAATCAGCCTGGAGTCTCTTTGTTCCCACAAGTGGTCTAAGCTGAAACTCTCTTGAATTCTGTTAACCCTTATCTAGCACTAAAATAGTGCTGATTGTTAGTTGACTAGATTTTTGTGGTTTGAAGTGCAGGGAGGGTATACATTTACACAAGCAATAAATCAGTTTAATTGGTACTTATGTGTGACTCTGATATTTCCCACCTGACAAGATGAATATCAAAATAAGGAAGGAACGTAGCTTGATGTTGAACTTAATTGAATATAGAATAGAATAGAATAGAATACGTTTATTGGCCAAGTGTGATTGGATACTTTTATTGACTAAGTGTATCTTGGTATAAATACTCTCAGTATACATAAAGAAAAGATACATTCATTAAGAATCAAGAATCATAACGTACAACACCTAATGATAGTCATAGGGTACAATCAACAATCAAATCATACTAGGAAACAGTCAATAAAAATCATAAGGATACAAGCGACAAAGTTACAGTCCTACAATCACAAGTGGGAGGGGATGGTGATAAGGAGTGATGAGAAGATTAACAGTAATAGTAGTGCACACTTTGTAAATAGTTGAACAATGTTGAGGGAATTATTTGTTTAGCAGAGTGATGGCTTTTGGGAAAAAACTGTTCTTGTGTCTAGTTGTTCTGGTGTGCAGTGCTCTATAGCATCGTTTTGAGGGAAAGAATTGAAACAGTTTATGTCTGGGATGTGAGGGGTCTGTAAATATTTTCACAGCCCTCCTTTTGACTTGTGCAGTATACAGGTCCTCAATTGATGTCAGGTGGGTAGTAATTGTTTTTTTCTGCAGTCCTAATTATCCTCTGAAGTTTGTATCTGTCCTGATGGGTTGCAGAACCAAATCAGACAGTTATAGAGGTGCAGATGACAGACAATAATTCCTCTGTAGAACTGTATCAGCAGCTCCTTGGGCAGTTTGAGCTTTCTGAGTTGGCGCAGAAAGAATATTCTTTGTTGTGCTTTTTTGATGATGTTTTTTATGCTAGGTGTCCATTTTAGGTCATGTGATATAGTAGGACCTAAAAATTTGAAGGTCTCTACTGTTGATACTGTGTTGTCTAGTATTGTAAGAGGTGGTAGTATGGGAGGGTTTCTTCTAAAGTCTACCACCATTTCTACGATTTTGAGTGTGTTCAGTTCCAAATTGTTCCGGTTATATCACGAGGCAAGTTGTATAACCTCCTGTCTATATGCAGATTCATCGTTGTCTCGAATGAGACCAATCACCATTGTGTCATCAGCAAACTTCAGAAGTTTAACAGAAGGCTCATTTGAGATGCAGTCATTGGTATATAGGGAGAAGAGAAGTGGAGATAGCACATCGCCTGGGGGGGGGGGGGCTGTGCTGATTATACAGGTATCAGACATGATTCCGCCGAGCTTCACTTGATGCTTCCTGTCTTCTAGGAAGCTTATGATCCACTTACAAGTGTGTTCAGGTACCTCTAGTTGGTTTAATTTACTTAGAAGAGTGCCTGGAATGATGGTATTGAATGCTGAACTGAAGTCTACAAAGGGGACCCTTGAGTAGGTATTTGGAGATTCAATATGTTGTAGGATGTAATGCAGAGCCATGTTAACAGCATCATCTGTCGATCGATTTGCTCAGTATGCAAACTGCATGGGATCTAACAGCGGATCCGTGATGGTTTTCAGGTGGGACAGCACAAGCCTTTCAAAATTTTCATAACTACAGATGTTAGAGCAACTGGTCTGTAATTATTCAGTTCCTTGATGGAGGGCTTCTTTGGCACTTGGATGATAGTAGAACATTTGAGAACTGATTCTTTAACTTTTCAGAGTAGCTTCTTTTTTCTGCTCTGATCTCTCTTGTTAATATGTTTCTGGCCTGGTTGTATAGCATTTTGTCACCTTTTCTGTAGGCTTCCTTTTTGGAACGACGTAGCTGCTTAAGTTTAGCTGTGAACCAAGGCTTATTGTTACTATATATGTGCAGATTCCTTGTTGGTACACATAAGTCTTCACAGAAGCTGACATATGATGTTACAATATCTGTGAGCTCATCTAGGTCTGCAGAGGCATCTTCAAAAACATTCCAATCAGTGCAATCAAGGCAGGCCTGGAGTTTCAGCTTTGCTTCATCCGACCAAGTCTTCACTGATTTAATTGTTGGTTTAATGGTTTTAAGTCTTTGTCTGTAGGCAGGTACAAGGTGAATCATGCAGTGGTCAGAGTGTCCCACAGCTGCTCGTGGTAAAGACCTATAAGCATCTTTTACTGTTGTGGAGCAGAGGTCTAAAGTATTTTTGCCTCTGGTGGGACAATTTACATGCTGGAAATATTTTGGGAGCTCTTTCCTTAAATTTGCCTGATTGAAATCTCCTAAAATGATGGGAAGGGAACCTGGGTGTTTGGCTTCAACCTCCATATTTTGATCAGCAAGAGTTTGTAATGCCTTGTTTACACAGGCTTGTGGAGGAACATACACAGCTATTAGAAGAAATGAGGAGAACTCAGTGGAGAGTAAAATGGCTTGCAGTTGATGTGTAAAGACTCTAAGTTTTCATCACAAAATTTATATATTATAGTTATATCCTGAGACCAGCTGTTGTTGATATGTAAGCATAAACCTCAACCCTTTGTTTTACCTGATGTCTCTTCAATTCTGTTTGATCTAAATGTCTGAAATCCTGGGATATATATGGTGTTGTCCCCATGAATTTGTGGATTAAGCCAGGTTTCAGTAAAACAAAGAACAGCTGAATTATAAAAATCAGAATTCCATCTATTTAAGAGATGAATTTCATCCATCTTGTTAGCCAGTAAGCATAAATTAGTCAGAAAGATTGAAGGGAGAGGAGTTTTTTCTCCCCTATTCCTTAGTCTGTTTAAAATTGCCACTCATTTACCTCATCTCCACTGCCAGCGTGGTCGCTTCTTTGCTTTCTTTGTTGTAATCCATACCACCGGGGAATTGGTTAGAAACACCTCCGCATTTACAAAGACAGGTGGGGGTGAGGAATCAGAAAGCTTCTCCTTAAGGAAACATTGCTTAATTCTTAGCAGATGGTCCCGTGAGTATGAAATCCATAGTGAATTGCAGATAATAATAAGGAATAAAGAAACAAATGTAGCATTTAATGCATTTATTTCTAAGTGTTCAGAAATCAGGTGTGGATCATCTTTTCTGAGATTAAAATGGAAGCATATTAAAAATATATATATTAATATTTCTGTAATGTCCTTTAAATAGTGTTGGACTACACATTCAAATCTTCCTGACCACTGATCATTTAGATTAGAGTTGATCAGAGTTGGCAACTAGAACATTCAATATGTCCCTGGTTCTTCATCTTGGTTTTTTTTACTGTGCACATTTCCATTTAGTGTATGTATGTGTATATACTGTATACATGTGCACACACACACACATTACACATGTATATTTCCTGCAGAAACATATACAACTAGTACCTATGACTCTATCTGTTTCCACTTGTCAGAAGATAGTTGTTTTGACATTAGGGATACTGCAGTACAATATTCTACTCAAAATAATTAACATTAACATTGAGTAACGTTTTGTACAGGTAGGATTGCTTGTAAGAATTGAAGACTTTATTTTCTGTGGTTAGAAATGTCCAAGACTGAAATAGCCATATTGTTATTGCTATACGGCAATTGCTATAATTTTCTGTAGCAATTTTATGGAGTCATTTTTAATATTCTCTCTCTCTCTCTCTCTCTCTCTCTCTCTCTCTCTCTCTCTCTCTCTCTCTCTCTCTCTCTCTCTCTCTCCCTCCCTCCCTCCCTCCCTCCCCCCTCCCTCCCTCCCCATCTCTCAAAACCTTGCACCATATAGAACAATGAATCATTTGTTTCTAATCATAAGGAAGGAAGATTAAAATGATAGGTTAAGATCTTAAACCTTCTAGGCAATTGAAAGTTTACTGCCTGGTTAAGCTACAAGAATGAGATTACATTCCTTTGTACATTTATTCAGCAGTAAATTTCACTGAGTTTCACAAAAGCTTATGACTAATTAAATGGTGGAATTTCAAGACACAGAATTTTGTACATTATCTGAAAAGGTCAAAAATGTTTCTTAAACACTGGGTAATTTTAGAATGTATAAATATTAAAAAATGAATATTTTTAGAAAAACAATGAATAATTTTTAAAAGTAACTTTTACAAAGCTTTGCATTTTAAAGCCATTTATCCATTTGTAATAATAAACAAACAAATAAACAAACAAACAAACAAATAAATAAATAAATAGCCACTAAGAATATTTCTGTAAGTGAGGCTTAGGGATCTGGATATGGGACAGATTCAGTACAATAATTGGGCTAATCTGTTGGTGACTTTTTAAAAACCTCACTTGCTGATTGTACTTGTGACAGCTTTTTTTTTTTTTTTTAAATACCGCTTTACCTTTTTATACAGTTTTTAATTCTTATAGCTACTCAGCATTGTTAACTTGAGCTAGGCAACCATATTAATTAATTAATTAATAGATTTAATTGGTCAACTGTAGTGAAGAATGACACCAGACATGAAGAACATGAAGAATAACACCAGACCCACACCCATGAGGGCCACACAAGATGCCACCACCACACTTCCACGCAGAAAGCAGACTCACACCCACACAGAAGATGAGACATGACCACGGACCAGAAGCCCCACCTGTCATCGCAAACCTCTACATGGAACACTTTGAAACACAAGCTCTAGAAAAATACGACCACAAACCCAAACTCTGGCTCAGATACGTAGATGACACCTTCATAATCTGGCCACACGGGAAAGAAAAACTGCACAACTTCCTCACACACCTCAACAGCCTACACCCCAAAATACAATTCACCATGGAAACAGAAGCCAACAATCAACTCCCCTTCCTAGATGTCTTGGTATACAAAAGATCCAATGGCTCCCTAGGACACACCATCTACCAGAAGAAAACACATACAAACCGCTATCTACATGCACTCTCACACCACCACCCAGCACAGATCAATTCCGTAGCCGAGACACTCATCTTCAGAACAAAATGCTTAGCTGATGAACAACACCAAAAAGCCGAACTACACACTCTCACCAATGTACTAACAGCCAATGGATTCCAAAGAAGGAAGATTACCCACCTAATCCAAAAAGAAACCCCAACCAAAATCCAAGACAGAGAACAAGAAAACGGCAAAGCCCTCCTCCCATATATAAAAGGCACCACAGACAAAATCAGCAAGATCCTCCAAAAACACAACATTAAAACAGCATTCTGCACAAACAGAAAAATATCCACCATCCTAAGAAACCCCAAAGACAAAATCGAATTAGAAAACCAAGGAGTATATGAAATCCCCTGCACTGCCTGCCACGCCACATACATTGGACAAACGAACAGAAGAATAAGTGCACGTATTGAAGAACATAAGAACTCAATCAAAAAAGAAGAAACGACCTCCTCCCTGGTCCAACACCTCAAAAACACAGAACATGAGATTGACTTTAAAAATACCAGAACCATCGCCAAAACCGAACACTTCAACAGCAGAATAATCAGAGAAGCCATAGAGATAGAAAAACGCCCACACAGCATGAACAAACGAGATGACACCTCCCGCCTTCCAGCCATTTGGAAACCCGCCCTCATGAACAGACGAGTACCTAACATGAAGATTGACACCAGACCCACACTCATGAGAGCCACACAAGATGCCACCACCACACTTCCATGTAGAAAACAGACTCACACCCACTCAGAAGATGACACACGACCACAGACCAGAAGCCGCACTGCAGCTGCATCACTACCCACTTCAAACCCCTCCGAGCCATACACGAAGCAAACCGACACCCACTATGAAGATGCAGCACGACCACGAACTCGAAGCCAAACAGCAAGATCACAGCTCACCAACTCAAATCCCCAGCAACTAAGACTAACCTGAGCACAACCAAGCCCCCACCTGAACAGAACACGCCTCCAACCAATCAGAACACGGCCAACCCCCAACCAATCAGAACACAGCCAAACCCCTACCAATGAGAACACACCCCCACCCAATCAGAACACAGCCAAGCCCCCACCCAATCAAGTCCCACCCCCACTAGCAGTTAAAAGGAAGAAGCAGCTGCAATCTCACATCAGTCTGAGAAGCAAGAGCCGAAGACAGAAGCCTGAAGATGATGAATGAGACTTCATCGAAACGTTGCCTAGATACTTCGAATCTTACGTGGGAGAAAACCCGAACAACCAAAGATCTATATATATATATATATATATATATATATATATATATATATATATATATATATATATATATATATATATATATGACAATAGTAAATAAAACACACATTCCATTCCAATTCAATTCTATCATTAATATTATTTAGAATCTTAGCATCTTTAACATTTCTTTTCAATTGAATATCATATTTCCTTGTGAACACTTATAAACTTTCCATAATTAATTCTTTTTTCCATATTTCTCTTCACTTATATTTTTATAAATCTTTAATAATAATTAAGATGTTCCCATCCTTTCCTAATTTCATTCTCTCATTCACTTTATTCTCTCATTTACTTTATTTCATTTATTTATTAACAAACATTCCACTGCATTACAATTAGCATTTTATCCATCATTTTAATCATACATTGTTTCATATTTTCTAAAATTATTTCTATTTCTAATATAACAATACTATCTTATGTACCTTTGCAGAATCCCTTTTTCAATTAAATTTTCACCCATTATCTCTAAATAGGCTTATACTTTCAATCCTTATACATTTTCCCTGTATCTCTATATCTTGTTTCTGTCTTTTATAACTTCTTTTCCTTTCCTTCTTCCCCCTCTTCTTCCCCCTCCCCTTTTTGCCCCCTTGTCTCTCTACTTCTAATTCTCAAACGATTCTTTTTTTTGGTTGTTTTTTCAAATCTTAAACTTTTCACTCTCTTTCCCCCTTTCCTTTTTCCCCCCACATAAAATTACTTGATCATGAATGTTGGTACTTCTTTGTCCCAACCTTCTTGTTCTACAAGCGTTTCTTGTTGTTTTTCATAGTTCCAGGTCTCCATTTCTAAAAATTGAAATACGAAGCCAGAAGAACCTCTTCCTTCTTGTGCATCTTCTTTCTGTTTTTTAAGTTCCATTTTCAGTTCTTCTAAAAGTAATGCCATTTTAAACACTTTTAAATAACCACCCTACTGTTTTTAGTCATTTAAATCCAATAGCCAAAAATCCAAAAATCACCAAGTAATCCAAATAATCCAAAGCTGTTTCTTCTTGCTTCTTTTTTTCCACTTTCTTTTCCTGGGGTTCTATTATTTTGTTGCAAAGTTTCAGTTAGAATGTATCTTTTAGGAATCTTGTTAAGGTTTCACTGTAAGTTCCTTTTAGTTCCAGGCAGTCTCCTCCATTTTTCCAGATCCCACCCTTTTATTCTTTTTCTCTCCTTTCCTGCTTTTAAAGATTTTTGAGTATCCAACAGTCTTTATTATCCTTTGACATTTGATTTTCAGCTTAAATGCCTATTGATGTCAAAGTGGATTTTTGTCAATTTCTTACTTAAATCCCTTAGGTGTCAGTATAAGGAAGGGAAGAAAAAAAAGGCAAATCATTTCCCTTTCCTCTCTCCTTCACTGCTTCAAAGTCTTCTTTGGGAACAATGTTATTTTTTATTGTTCAAATTCCAGGGTACCTTACATTGTTGCTTTTTTAGTTTAACCCGATCAACCAAAACTTTCTCTTCTTGTCATCCTCCTGCACATTCTTTTCTGGTCAAGTTCTTCTTTGAGGTGGTCATTTCTGACCACCACTGCAACCACCTTCGGGAAAGGGAGTAATAGCCAGCTGAGGAGGAGAGATGCAGCTCTCCTCGACCCTGCTGGCAGTCTTCCCCCTCTTCACCACCTCTAAGGGATGGCTTAGCCCCGAATCCAGGCTGCTCAGGGCACTCCAGTGGTGAGCAAGGATTGAAACTGTGCATGATCATGGATTTCAGTCTGTTGCCAAAGAAGCTCAAACCGGAAGTCTTGCCTTGCTAAATTCTAAACTACCTTCTTATTTCTTTATTTTTCAACTTTATATCGCTGCCCAACTGACACAAAGGGACATTTTTCATGATGAACTTGATTTTTCCCAAGTAAATTCTGATGCGTTTTAAGATATTTGAATATTTTCCCTTTGTTTCTTCCCCATGTTAAACACATACTTGTTGAAGTGTGGATGATAATGAGTTCAATGTATTTTAAAGTGGAGGACAAATGGGGATAAGGATATGCCTGTTTTGGAAATGATTTAGACTTAAACCAAATGTATGTGAAAAGACTTAAAAAAAATTTACCCTTCTTTTCAAACTCACACAGAGCTTCAGTTCTGCTACTGGAATTCATAGATATTAAACACTAACTTATTTGCTTAATGGTTTTATACCTACAAATACAGGAATCTTAAAGAATAGGGACCTTACTTTTTTTAAAAATGGGAAACAGTTTGTGTTCTTCTGGGAGGAGTTTATCATTCTTACTACAGCTGTTTTGTCTGATGTTTTTTGAAACGAGCATGTGTCCATCACAGTTCCTTCTTCTGAGTACTCCATGTTCAGATGCCTCTGTGTATTCTCTGGAGATGTACTGCTTGCTTTTCTGTTCAAGATGGTCTTTTATTGTACAGTTATTCTGTATCTATCCTATTACCAGATGTCTGGCTTGTCGTCAAATGTATATTTTCCAGTGTAAGTCTATTGAAAATGTGTATATGTACACATACACTGCCTAAAATTCTAGAAGTATCATGTCTGGACTTTTTGATTTTACACATTTTACAAACAAAAAACCCGGGTGGCTTCCCTTTTCAATCCAATTTTATCAGAAGTCAAGAGCTGCAAAGGTTTTATTTTATTTTACGTCTTCGTTGCAGTTTCTGTTAGTAGATCATGTCCCCATTATACACGTGCTTGTCAGTTACCAACTCTGCAGGCAGAGGTGAATCTGGGCATGGAGTAGAACACAATTTTCTTTTGCTCAGGCAGGACAAGATGATGGATAACACAATTCTGACCTCTAAAAGTCATGGGCAGCTTACAGGGAGGTAACATGAGCTTCTGGTGATCATATCATAATAACAAGCACTGGTTTTGAGTAAAGGCATTTAAGTGGTGGCAGTAAGGAAGGAGGGAGAGGAGCAGAGAATTGATGCTAAATTAAACCTGCTTTGAACTTTTTCAGACCTAGAAATGTATTATTCAGCAAGAATGTGGGTGATGTACTGAGAGCGTGGGAGTGTCATATCCTCATTAATCATCCAAGGACCAACAAGGAGCCAGGATAGGGACGGGGGTGAGGGAGAGGAAAGCAGAAATTATTTCAAAGCAGCATTTGTGAGCAAGGGAATTGTAGGAGGAAGGGAAGAACTATTAATGGATTTGTTTTTTTGTAAATTATTCTGTGTCACAGTAAACAATATATTTTTTAGGTTACAATTAAAAGGTATAGCTCTTAACCAGAAATTAAGCAAGTTATTTCAAGGTCAGAAGAATGTTCTGTTGGCCAATTTTTCAAAACTAGGAGCACTTTGGACTTATGATGAGAAATGGAATAAGAGTAAATTAGGCATGAAGGAAATCAGAAGGGCAGTAACAGAACACCCCTCTTGTTGCTTTATATGGTATGGTATGGTCTTGGGTCAGAATTTGGACAACAATCATTAACATGAAGGGTTTTAATAGGGATAAATTCATGGAGAACGGGACTATTGAGGCTTTTCAGTTTTGGAAAATCATTGACCTCTAAGGGCTGGAATCAGCATAACTCCAAATACCAATGTAGAGGAACAATAGTCAAAAAGGGGTGATACTTGGAAAAAAAATGATGAACTAAGATTAAGGTCAAATTCAACAGGGCTTATAATAGGTGTAGAACTATCTCTACCTTTTCATTAGCATTATACTCACATATTCAACTTCCACATATCCACCTATAATTGGAGTTAATATAACTGAGCTAAAATCTTTCTTCCACCTTTCTCATATCTTTTTATCACCATCAGTTCTGCCATTGCAAAAATGCAGATCTTAATAAGGCCATTTAGGTTCTGAAAGTGTTAACTAGCTATTATAAAAAGATTCCAATGATGATTGTGGAAACCCCTTAGCACAGTGAAAACCTACGCTGTTCCCATGAGAGTTCTGTGTACATATAAAGAAAAGACTTAACAAATGAAGATAGTAAAGATTTGAAGAAAATATTATATACTGAATTCGTATTTCCAATTAGAATGTCTCTTGAAACCATGTTTGAATCAGGTATCTCTAAATCATTTGGAAGTCTGAATCACCTTCAAAAATGAACTGAATGAAAATACAAAATCTATCTGAATGACAAATTGAATCAAATCAATGAACTTGCCTAATTGTTCCTAAAATAAATCTTTCCTGATAAATATTATACAAGGAATGTTTCTCTGGATATGAAGGATTATCACCTTTGCCTTTTGAAGGAACCTTTTGAGAAGCAAAAGGTGGCAGCAGAAATAGCACAAAATTAGCACAAATGGCATTTTTGTATCTTGCTAAAATGTTTACTAAAGTTGGAAAAATGGATGCAGAAATATGCACAAATGCTGCTGGTATTAAGTCAGTGGATAGTATAGAATCAGTTATCAGAAATGAACTTACATAAAAGTGACAACAGAATAATCAGGGGAAACATGAAAGTTGAATACAGTGAGAATAGGGCACTTTAAAAAATATGTGTGGTAAAAAACAGAAAAAGAATAGCCAACGGCTACTTGGGAGTCCAGTCTTGAGCTAATCATAATTCCAAGAAATAGAATCAGAAGAAAAGCCAAGGATCAAGGAACACAAAATCCAAAAAAAGAGAGAACCTGTCATTACATTCTCAGTGTGGCATCTGCAGAGGTTGCATGGAGATGTCATATTTGTGAAGACAGCTTGATTTATGAGTAATTATTTACTCACAATTATTTAGTCACATAGGCACTTTCCCCACCAAATAATATATTGCAGGTTTAAATGCATATGTCCAGTCTCACTTAGCTTAGAGCAGGGGTGTAAAACTCGATTTCATTGAGGGCTGCAACAGAGTTGTGTTTGATCTCAGGGGAGGGGGCTGGGGGGGAGGCCAGGATGGGCATGGCCAACTTGATGTCATTCATGTTGGGGATGCCTGTGGTGGCCTGAGAACTCTGCCAGTAAAAACGGAACTCCATTATTCCAGGCAGAGGCACCACAGGTTGGTCCTTCACTGTTTCTAGGGCAGCCTCGTGGGCCAGATCTAAGCACCCTGTGGGATGGATCTGGCCTATAGGCCTTGAGTTTGACACCCCTGGCTTAGAGCTTAGCTTCTTATAGTTTAAGATCCTCCTCTGACAAGTAGATCTTAAACCTCTCAAAAGTTTAGGATCTGTCTGATTAAGTTCAGAGTTTCTACTTACGGTCCCTGGCTTCAGAGAACTCTAGCTCTTCCTGCAAAGAGAAATCTTCCAAAGAAGAATAATGGAAATTGCAGCAATGCTGAGAAGAGGACTGAGTTCTGATATTCTGTGCCTGCAGAAATAACTATTGCCACAGTCGCTTCTTCCTTTCACTATGGCTTTTTCAGTAGATGAAAAGTGTTTCTATATTTTAGTGAGCTTTGATAATCTCGAGTCCAGTTGTCATTGAAAAATGAACCTGATTAGCTGGGAAGCATGGCCGCACCACTGATGCCACAAGAGGGGACTGTCATGTTGACACAAAGCCACCTTAGTCTGCACTGCACTTCGAATTAGGAAACACATGCAAAACATTAAGATCTCCACTCTCTATTCCTGAAGAATGATCAGTAATCATTACCCTTTGCAGTTGGGAGGTGGACAAAGATAACCCAAGAACTCTCCAGTTAATTATTTTTCTTCAGTTCTCTGTAACAACCCTGATGTTTTAATAGCAGGCAATCTTTTTTTGTGTAGAGAAGCTGTAGAGGTTTGAAATTGGCAAGAACAAAACACCATTTATCTCTTTGGACAATAAGTAATTGTGCTGCAAGCACTGAAATGAAGTAAAAATGGTTTGTTGGCAAGCTTAAGAATATCACTTTTACTACTTCAGTCTCCCACGCTAAATAAATCCAAGAGCAGAAACCACAGGCTTGGACTGTGAGTTCCAGGGTTTTGATGTTGTCATTGTTGTCCACCACAAAGATTCTAAAGTTGAAATTAAATGCACTTACCAAATAATATCTCTTCAAACTGTTATTTAAATATGGTCTTTTTCATATTTTATTTTAATTTGTTACAGCAATAGTGGTATTATGTGTATTATACAGTACATGTTAAAATCATCATCATCATCATCATCATCATCATCATCATCATCATCATCATATTCTATGATGATAGTTTCCTCATTATTCATTATGATAGTAAGAATTGATAGTTGAACTAGTCTAAGGGCAAATGTGTTATCAGTGAAAAGAAGCTTACTATTGACTGATATGGTCACTATTCTCTATAACAAATTGTAGTTGGGGGTATATTGTGCTTTTTGTTGTTATATCATTGGTCAACTCTAATGAATCTCAGATCAGCATTGGCAAGGTCCAGAAATCAATCCTTTTTACCAGAGTGTTTGCGTGTGTATGTGTGTGTTTCTGTTTGTATATATTAACAGAGAGAAAATAGTATATATGTTTCATCAGAAACAGTAGGAAGAAATAAAAGGCTCTTTTTATGAACTCTAAACACAGAGAGTATGTATTATATAAGAAAGTAATGTAGGAAATCAGTATGTCTGTCAAGACAATTTAAGATGATAAAATGACTAGTTAGCATGTTAAAATGCCATATAGGGAACAAAGAATCAATTTGGTCTAAGGGTTAAGGCACTAGACTAGAAACAAGGAAACTGTGAATTCTAGTCCTGCCTTAGACATAAAAGCCAGTTGGGTGACTTTGGGATAGTCATTCTCTCTCAGTCCAATGTACCTCACAGGGCTGTGTGGGGAAAATATAAGGAAGAATGAGCATTAGCTATATTCACCACCTTGAATTATTTATAAAAATAATAAAAGCTGGATTTAAAAAAATAAAGTAAGCAATGTGCCTTTGTGTATGCAAAACAGATACAATTTAACAATTCAAAGCAAACAAAGTTTAAACCACATGAAATGCACACACTGTACTGTGTAAGTTTGTTAAATTCTGTGATCACCTACAAACCAGAGGTGGTATTCAGCAGGTTCTGACCAGTTCTGGAAAACCAGTAGCAGAAATTTTGAGTAGTTTGGAAAACCAGTAAATACCACCTCTGACTGGAGATTTTACAGTATCCTTCCCCTGCCACACCCACCAAGCCACATCCACAGAACCGGTAATAAAATTTTTTGAATCCTACCACTGCTACAGATCCACTGACTATTACTGAATCTATTTTTTCCTTTAGCCTACTCTACTCATTGGGCCCCAAAATGCTACTTCACAACATTAAAAAAAATCTTTTAAAATGGCTGTACCCGCTATAGATCCACAAAATGAACTATATAACTTCACAGTCAATACACTGTTTTTCAAACTTGACGACTTTAAAAAGTGTGGACTTTAACTCCCATACAGGTTGAGGAATTCCAGTAGTTTAAATCCACACATCCAAAATTTGAAAAGCACTGCTCTACATGTTTGAAAATTATTCTAAGGATATTATGCTTGCTTTAAAAATACTGAGGTACAGTATTGGTGCTTTAAACGAAGAAAATGTAACCATCACCTATGATTTATCATAATGCAGCACCTGACAAGGCATTTCTCTCTCCCTACCATTAAAATATATGGTATATAAACGTTAACAGCTTTTAACAATAAATTTGACTGGGCTGCATGTTTTAGCCTTTCCTATTTGGGTTTCATCAGTGGTATGCAATGAACAAAAACATACTTTACCTTACATAGTGGGGAGATAATTATGCAGTCTCAATTAGATCTATCACTAAACTATAAGCAGCTAGTGATGCAGAACTCTATCACCTACTTCATAGCAGCAGAACCTTTTCTATGATTTTAATTTCCACAGGGGGATTGTACCATCTATTCAAAGAACTCATTTTCCTCAGAGATGCATTGAGGGAACAATCCATTTAGCATTTCTGTATCCATCTCCCCGAAATATTTTTTGGTTGCACATTGCAAAAGGAGCTACAAATTATAACCCTGTCTAGCCACTGCTGTCACTATCACTCACATGTGTCTGTGTTTCTGCCTGTCCTACCTCTGAGGAACTGAGAGTAGATTTTGTGCCCAAGAATTAATCATACCCTACTATTCATCTGGGATGAACTGATTTGTATATAGTCAACACATTTATTGACCCATCTGGCTCACTGACAGTTATCCAGGAAACCCATATTCAACTCAAGTTATTGCTCATGAAAAGATTGTTGCAAATTACCCACACATCTTTTTACACCTACAGGAGAACTTCTAATCCATTCAGAGAACATTTTTAGATTGAAGCAAATTTTCTTTTCTACCATCTGTGAAAAAAATGACCTCTGTTCATAATATGATTCAATCTACTGTTCAATTATTATCAATTTAGTTCTGCTTTTATACTTTTAATGCTCTTTTAATAATTATTATATCATGATTTAAGTAATGATTGTTTTCTATTTTTACAGCTTTATTGGAGTGTTGTAACACTACCCAGTATCATCTGTCCTGAGATTTGAGGCCATATAAATTTGATCAATCAATTAAAAAACAAAAACAAATCATAGTTTAGCATTCATTGAACAAGCTTCTAATTCATATATCCAGTGTTTTATTTTCTAAAGGGGAGAAAATTATTTCTTATAATTCTTATAATTTTTTCTTATAATTTTTCTTATAATTTCTTATAATATAACTTATTTCTGCGTACAAGTAATCTTGTTGGAGAAGGAATTGCACTAACTGTATTGCAACTACAGGCTAACTGTATTTAGCCTTTATTATAATTTACCAAAACAAGCCAACTTTTCCAAATGTTGGATTCTTTTTCCTGTGCATTGGTTACTATAACTCTAATTCCGGACTGACATGTCATAATGACAATGAGCCATTACAACCATAGAAAAGGGGAAGAGGTAACCCATGAGTCTGGATCTGATTCATTTCATGCTAAATTCTTTTGAGAAAATAATGTGCTCAAGGAACTCAGATAAAGCTATAGTCGTCAGCCATCCCAACTTGGTCAGTTAAAGAAGAAAAACTCTCAAATCCATTGTTGGTGAAAGTACACTTTACTAAAATTTTAAAGTGTACTAAAAGTACACTTTACTAACCACCAAGTGGTTATAGAAGAAGCAAAGCCATATCTGGGATTTTCACACCCAAAGCATAGAGTTAACTTTCCATTGTTCCCAACTTCCCTCTGATCATCTATGAGTGTCCAATTAGGTTATAACAAAATGTTTTGGTAACAGACCCTGTCTTTGTGGGCTGGGTGGTTCTGCATTCCATAGTGTGACCTTGGAATGGTCAGCGGCTCTCACAAGATGACATAATGCATAGTTTCGATTCCTCTCATGCTAACCCTCTCACCTTATAGCAATAGCACTTAGACTTATTTATTTTATTTTATTTCATCTGGTTTGTCAATTGCTTACAAGATAATAGTTATAAGTAAAAACATAATTATGAATACATGGATACATATAAGAAAAATCAAAGAAACAATAGGACAGGGATGGTAGGCACGTTGGTGCACTTATGTACGCCCCCTACAGACCTCTTACGAAGTGATGAGGTCAATAGTAGAAAGTCTAAGGTTAAAGTTTTTGGGGTTTGGGGAAGACATCACAGAGTCAGGTAGAGTATTCCAGACATTGACCACTCTGTTGCTGAAGTCATATTTCCTGCAATCAAGTTTGGTGCAATTAACCTTGAGTTTGTATCTATTGTTTGTTCTTGTGTTGTTATGGTTGAAGCTGAAGTATTCATTGATAGGTAGGACATTGCAATGTATGATTTTATATACTATACTTAGATCGGACTGAAGGCAGCGTAGTTCTAGTTTTCTAGGTCTAGAATTTCGAGTCTGGTGGCATGTATTCTGCAACGAGTAGAGGAGCGGAGAACTCTTCTTGTGAAATATTTCTGGACTTTCTCAACTGTGTTAATATCAGATACATAATGTGGGTTCTTATCCCACTCCACAGTCTCCCCCCATCCCCCACTGAGTATGGCAGGCTAACAGCAAGCAAAGCATGATGTAGCAGGATGGCAGTCCTGAAAATCAGTTCCCAGTTAAACATGGATTTATCTATGTGGTATAGAATAATCTTTATTCTCTTGCCATTCCTGGATAAACCTGGTGACAAATGCTGGCTGGAAGTCTCAACAGGCCCTTTCTGTTTGATACCTCTTTAAAAGGAACCTTATTTTGAAATAATATTTTGATCTTTCCAAGCTGAAAAGAGAAGTTTCTTCTTCTTAACCTGTAGTAAATTTCACCTGCTAAATTCTGCTTTTGAGATGTCTATCATTATTTGTTTCTGGTCAATTTGCAGTTCCAGTTTAAATGATGAGTGGTCCAAATTAGATTGCCAGCAAAGGTCACATTGCACATTTCCTATTTCAGTTTTTTGGCTTTGTTTTCCAGACGGGTCTGCGTTCCTACAGTTATTCTTCATGCTTTCCATTCATGAACGGTTGGCAAGCTTAAAAAAAAGAACAGGAGAAAATAAATCAGGAACTGTTCTTTGCGTGAAACATAGTTTTGAAACATGCCCGCTTGCCTAGATAAATTATGAAGATATACTAAGGTGATACAGAACATTTCAGGAAAGTGGAGGTGATGGCAGGAACATCCTTATTCTCTTTTGAACAATTTTTTATGATACCTTACCTTTCCACTACTGCAGCCATTTTATGGCAAATATCTAGTAGCTATTCTGTGTCATTGCAAAATAATGAAAGCCGCTTTATAAAATCTCTGGCTTTGGTTTTACCAAATCCAATATAATCATTGTTCTTAGTAAATCATTTTTTGATCTATGAAATAATTCTCAAACTCTGTGAACCTTTAGAAAATGTGCCGTGGATGACCTCTGAATCACATGCCTGTGCAAGGGATTATAGGAATTGCTTTGTAGATTGTTTCTTTCTTTAGCATTTCAAGTAAAACAGTTTACCCCAATTGTTTACATATATGAGATTCTTGCATTTAAATAGCTTATTATGCAAATATTCCAAAAATGTGTGTGTGTGTGTATTTCCCACTAAACTGAGAGTGTAGTATCTAAACTGTAGTATGGTACAGGTAATGGAATAAGTTATGAATTAATATAAATTCTATACAAAAAATTCCACACTGATATAGGACTTTTGGGGATGAAATGAACTAAAAATGGCTCCCTTAACAATAAGAAGGTACAAAGAAAAAAATGAAAAATCAAGTTCTAGGACATTAGATGAAGGGATTAAAGATCAAGGTTGTTAGCAATAAAATAATAAATATAAAGTTGGCTTATTTGATCAAAGTTAAAATAGATACGTTGTTATCTCTGGTAACCTTTAAAGGATTTTTGCTGATCATGACTGAAATAATTAGGTTTTAAGGATTTGTTTATAGATTAGAGATGGGATACAGGAAGAAAAGTTCATTTGCTGTATTTCAAGAGAAAGTAAACAAGAGCAAGAGAAATTGCTAAATTTGTTTATACTTGTGATAAAAAGGGAAAGTCATTACTTTTTTCTTGTTTACTGTATTCTTATTTTTCTTTCTTTTCTCTTATTTCTTTTGAGTACATTCTATATTCCTTTGGTTTTTTAACTGCAGTTGTAATTTTAATAACATTTTTATTTAAAAAAAAAATCCTTTCAATATATTGTGAAAAAGAAGGCAACACTATATCTTTTTAAAGTTTTCTCCCAAATATTTTAATATTACATTTTAATGAGAAGTTATTGATAATATTGGGATCTATAGGAAACCAAAATTATACAAAATAATACTTGTGTGGTAATGTCATAATACAAATCACATCCTTTACATTCCAAAAATGTAATCACACTATTTATGTCATAATCATATTTGTTATTTGCCATCTTCTCCTTGCCATTTAAGAAGGTAATGAAAAACCTAAGATATACAGAAAAAGAAAATATTGCTATCATGATAGATTCTGTAATGAGTGAGGTTTCTAGTCTACCCTCTCTAATTCCACTCCTCTTCCAATACCTTATCTGTATTGGTGTTGACCACCATGTTTTGATGATTAGTACACTGACCATCAAGTTGAGTCAGCCTTAGCTGCTAATTCTTTCTCAAATTTGCAGGACTATTCTTTTCTTAGTCTTCCTTTATTGAAGTTGTCAATGATATTTTACATGTTAAGGATTTGTATGTTCTTTGCCATGCCACCAACAGTTAAAACCTATCAAGATATCAAAAGTTATGGATTCTTTAGCTAAAGAATTATGTAACATCTCAAAGAGAAATCTAAAGCTAATATACAGCCATGCTGGTATGTATTGATATGTACATGTATCAAATATGTATTAATATGCAGTGTTTATCAATATTTAAATTAGTTTCATAAATAAATAAATAAAGGGGGGGTCTAACATAGCCAGGTTTGGGAATTGTTTTGTCTGTAGCAAAATTTCCAGCCCCTTTCCCTTTTATTTCCTCCCCTTAAAAAAGATATTGCTATGCTTGTTGATTAGCAATTATATCGATCCTTTAATAGTGTTGTATGCGTTAGCCTAATTAAATTAAAAATCCATTCAATTCTGCTAAACAAAAAAGTTAGAATTACTTGTTAATTTCCAGTAACAATTGGTAAGAGGCTTAGAGAATCCCAGATAGATTGTGAGATTCTGAATTAATTTAAGATTGTTTTTGAAGGTCAGTGAGTCAGTTTGCAAACCAAGCATTATACAGTATTTGGCTCTCAACCCTTAGCTTGTGAATTATGAGATTTAGTTCTCATATTGATAAAGAGAACAGCAATTGACAATACAAATGTAAATTGTTTTGATAAAAGGAGAGCTGTGTTCTTTCTTACTGTACCAAAAATGCACAAGTAAAAATGTTGCTGTCTTAGATTGCTTTACGGAGAAAGAAATTTCTCAACTGCAACTTTTCTGTTGTAACCTGAATCTTCTGTTTAATACGCATTACTGATCAGAACTCTGTGAAAGTGATGTTTGCGTTAACTGGTTCCAGACCAAACTACTAGGAGAGAAAGCTGGCAGACCTTTCTATGTATCTGTTATCAAATGAATACCATCTATATATTTGGGTCTTTCCATAAGAGAAGACATTGATTTCATGTTTGGGAAGCTGAAAATTGATTTTTCTTCACCTCTAAACGTGCAGGTTCCCCTAACAGCAAGATTGCTATCAGATTAAACACATCTATGAAATGGCTAAATCATTTCAACCTTCAAAGGAAATCCAATTAAGGGCTAATGTTGTCCTAAATATTCTACAATCATTACAGAATACATAGGTGACAAATATAGTGACCAAATGATACAAGCATGATCTTGTTTAAAAACAAAAAACCACCCACAACTGGCTTGAATATCATGTTTGTGCCCTTAAAGTAAAAGAATTTTGTCTTTTATTTGCAGAAATTCCTTACTGGCTGAATTTAGATCGCTGCTTCTGTTAATCTCCATGAAACATATTTAGAAGGCACCTGTCCTTCCAAGTAATGCATGTTTCTGCAGCTGACATCTTCCCACAGATGTCCCAAAGGAAGACTTTGATCACCCAGCTGTTATTTCCAAATAGGCTTGTTGTTATGGAATATTTCTCAACTGCCTCCCCACTCCAAGTTCTCAATGTCAACCACTAACCTAAGTTTCAGCATTTTTTTCCTGAGTTCTAGGCCTATGTTTATTTAGCGAAGGGAAAGGATATTCCATCTTATTCTTGGAAAATTAAAACAAGTACTCATAAGTAAAATAAGTCTAACCTACCCAACAAAATGTTAACTGCTAAGAAATGTTGTTTTGTCTTTTTAATATGTGCTGCTGTCTCTCGAGGCTGAAAATTATATGCAGTACACAAGCAAAATTATAACGATTGTAGCAAAAGAAGCCAGAAGCAGAATTCATCATTTCCTAGCTACTTTATAGCCCATCTATAGCATGTATTCATGTGTACACAATGCATAGAGACTCTCCAAATTGACAATGTCCGACTTAAGGAACACCACTACATTTGAAGGAGCTGACTGTTATTAATAGGCTAATCTCCTTTCTCAAGTTAACCAATTGCTGAATTTGAACATTTTTAATATATAGCCTATTTTCAGCAGTTTTCAGTGGTTATTGAGGAAAGAGAACACCCTTCTGACTTTCTCTAAGGGCCTGAAGACCTGGCTCTGCCAGTTGGCTTGGAAGCCCTGTGGGGTGTATGAAGCTGAAGGCGATTGATGGGTTAAAAGAAGGCCTCACCACCTCCCCCTGCTCATCCTACTCTCTTTCTACCCATTTTTTAAATTGTAATTTTGACAGTTATTAAAAATATTTATTCTTCAGGGTTATGTTGGCTTTTAATGTTGTAAGCCACCCCGAATCACCCTGAGATGAGATGGGTGGTAATCAAATCTAATAATGAATGAATGAATGAATGAATAAATAGCAATAGCACTTAGACTTATATACCGCTTCATAGTGTTTTACAGTCCTCACTAAACAGTTTACAGAATCAGCATATTACCCTCCCCCAATCTGGGTTCTCATTTTACCGACCTCGGACCTTTGAACTGCCAAATTGTAGGCAGCCGACAGTCAGCAGAAGTAGCCTGTAGTACTTCACTCTAACCACTGCACCACCAAGGCTCTTGATAAATAAATATTAAAAATGTTTATGCATGCGAATCATCCCCATTAAAGTGTGAGGAATCTGGCTTCCAGCTGGGGCCCCATATCGTAGCAGCATGGAGGAACAGCATCCTGTCCTGCATGTCTGAAAGTCTGCCTCTGGCAGCTCATAGAGGCGAAGTCGGATCCTGGAGGGGACAACAATAGAAAGGAGAAAACCCCAAGGTATCAAGGGAGAACTGCGACTCCCAGATCCTGCAGGTGAAAGTCCCGAAAACCAATGCGTAAGAGATCAGTCTTCATGACTCGATCCGAAGAAATGATAGCCCAGCAGATTTGAGATGGAAGTGAAGAGTGAAAGCAGTGTGACGTAGTGGTGGAAAGAGGGTTGAGAAGGGATACCAATGAGAGAAAGAAGATTCTGAAAACTAGATGAGAAGGAAGCTCCGAACTGAGGCTTGAAACAGCGGTGGACTTGGCGGTAGGAGCCGGCATATTGGGCGGATAAAATGGCAGAGGCGTGGAGAATTTGATAGATGGTAGACCAGGGTGGAGAGAGAAGAAAAGACATCTTTTGTTTGATTTCCTTACTCTTTTTTGCGGGGAAATCTAGAGAGAAAGCTCAGAGATATTTTGACTGAGATATTCTGATTGTTTTATGCTGTTTTGAGTAGAGATTGGGACAGAGTGATCTTAATAAGAAGTAAAAGTGGTGACTTGCACCCAGAGTGACTTTGCACTTTGAAAGAAGGGAAGACATCTTGAAAAAGAAAGAAGAAAGAAGAGAGCTGAGAGAAAGAGACTGAGACTTTATGATTAATTAATGTATAAAGAAAATATAAATAAGGCTAAAATTTAATATATATTTCACTTAAAAACCATTTATAACTATGTACTTGTGAAATAGATATTTATAAAGAAGGGAATAATTTATAAAAACTAAAGCTAAAGAAAATAAGGGTTTAATATTGTAGACCAATTATTAATTGATTATTTGATCCTATATTGCCTACTTAATTAAGGAATTCTCTCTTTTCTTTATTCATTTTTCTACTTATGAATTGCTGATTGCAAGAATAACCTTTGTGAAGACAGAATTTACACTACAGAATAGAAAGATATTTGTTAAAGTATACTAGAAAAGATTTATTTGTGATTCTCTTTTAAATTAGATAAGGATCAGGGAAGCTACTTGTTAGTTACAATAGAACAAACTTAAACTTGTTAGAACAAACTTAAACTTGTTAGAACAAACTTAAAGATAGGCTATAGATGTTAAAACTGAAAGCTAACTGTAAAATTATATCAGCTAGTGTTTACTGTTGATTGTTCTAAATCTATATAGCCTCCTTCAAGCTACACATTGGAAAAAGATTGAAGTTAGAAAATAGAATCTAGAAATACAGTAGAAACAAAGAAAGTTCTTAAGTACACTGTTGAATGGCAGATTGGAAAGACTTTTTGAATGTCCTGAAAATATCAACAACATCAACAACAATGAAAACTGCAAAGAAGAACACAATGAACAAACCCTTGCCTGTGGGACAAAGAACTTTAGATACAATGTTGGGGGAAGAAAAACATCACCTACCCCAACACTACAAGCAGTACAGTCAACCCTTGCAATGATGCAAGAAATGATGGTGAGAACTCAAGAACTCATAGCCAGAAACCATGAAGAATTGAAAAGTGAGATGAAAAATGACATTGCGTGAGTGAAAGCAGATATTCAGAAACTGAATGATAAATTTGGAACAATTCAAGAGACAGTAGCAAGGAATGAACAGAAATTGGTGAATATGAAACATAGAACGGAAAACGTAGAAAAGAAACTTGAAGATACTGAACAAAACTGGAAAGTCCTTTACTGAGAATTCCAAGAGACAGTGGTCCATCTAGAACTAGAAAAAGCTGCATTCTTCCTCAGATTCCAGAACATTGTGGAGGAAAAGAAAGAAGGCTTAAGATCTTTAATGGTAGAGCTAATAATGGAAGCCCTCCAAAAAGACAAGATGGAGATCATGAATGAGTTGGACAAAGTCTACCGGATGCAAACACATTATGCACGTAGACACAAATTACCAGGGGAGGTACATATGCGTTTTGCGAAGAAAACCACCAGGGATACGCTGTATGGATGAACGAGGGATGAGCCACTGATATTTAAAGGCCATGAAGTGGTGAACCTGAAACAGATCCCGAGGAGGATAAGAGAACAGAGGAGGAACTATCAATTCCTCTCAATGCAATCGATTAAAAACAACATACCATTCAGTCGGTTAACTCCAGAGGGACTATTGATATTGTGGAGAGAAAAGAAATTCAAAATTAACTCTATTGCCAAGGCACATGAATTTTACAGAAGATACATGAGAATGGAGGAGGAACAAGAAAGTAAGGAAGATACAGAAAGTAAAAGTCAGGAGGAGATTCCAGTGGAAGGCAAGGAAATAGAGAGAGAAGGAACAAAACAGAAAAACCGTGAAGAGGAAGAAGACAACCGACCAAGAAGAGAGCTGAGAATGAGAGTAGTAGAGTACCAATAAGAAAATGGACGGAGGGATCACCCTTCTATTGCTCAACATAAATGGACTTAACTTGCCAACTAAAAGGAAAAAAATGTTTAGGAAACTTATAAACCAAAAAGCAGACATTACATGTTTACAGGAAGTACATATCTCAAAACAACATGCACACTTGTTAGAAGTAACCAAACTGGGAAAATTACACTTGGCTCTGACAAACCAAAAGAAAAGACGTCTTGCGGTGTACATTAAAAACTGGTTAAATCCAAACTTACTATGTAATGATGAAGATGGAAGGATACTTTTTATAGAGATAATAGTAGAAAAAAGAAAGATATTATTGGTAGTAATCTATGCCCCAAACACTAATCAAAAGGAATGTTATCACAAACTCCATAAACAAAATTATAGAAACTGAACTAAACAACGTATGCATAGTAGGGGATTTTAATGCAGTGCCAAACATGGAAAAGGATTATAAAAGTAGTAAAAACAATTAAAAAAAGAGAAAAACATGTTGAGGTAATTCCCCGTTAGGAGAATGAGCGCATACAGGGAGACGCATTTGAGAGAAGTGTTTGAATAATACACACACAGAACACAGATACAGTGTACAGTAAATGTAGGTTTTTACTTCCAGAAATGTTAAGCAAAGTCCAAACAAGCAATCCAAAGTCATTCACAGGTAAATCAGTTAGTTTTTCATCCAGGGATAATCCAAATATCAAAGTCCAGTGTCAAAAACAGTTCAGTATCAGACTTACATCAAATCCAGTAATATCAGTCAATTAGAAGGAATGGCAAAACTCTCCAACAGAAGGAAACAGAGATACTCACTCAGACATAATCTCTTCTGATACTAAGACTAAGACAAACCAGGTTTCTGGCTCCATTTTATGGCCATTTGAGAAACCACACCTAATTACAGTTTTGCATTTTCTTAAAGATATAGTTCTAAAATGTTTATCCTCGTTTATATATTTCTAACCCTAATAGCTGTTAGGTGACTCATATTCCTAACATTCTCCCCTTTTGGGTAAGACAATATATATAACCTTACATTCTAAGTCCATAATCATCGCAGCTAGCCTTATGCTTTTTAGAGCTTTGGGCCTTTGTAAAATGATCTGCTATATTGTTTTCTGACATACAGTATTCTAGCTTAATCATCTTACTTTGCACACATTGTCTCACATTTAAATATCTTAAATCTGTGTGTTTCATTCTTGTTTTTACAGCAATATTTGAAGCCATCTGTATTGCTGATTGGTTATCTTCGTAAACAACAATAGGATGTGTTACATTAATTCCCATATCAATTAATAATTGCTTATACAAAACTAAATTTGTACATAATAAAGACAAACATGAGAATTGAGCCTCCATTGTTGACAAACTTAGATGTTTCTGTCTAATAGATCTCCATCCAATCAATGCTTTTCCCAATAATACAACAGTACCCGATGTAGATTTTCGTGTGTTTATGTCTGTAGCAAAACTTGCATCAGCATATGCAGTTAAATTCAGTTCATCTTTTGGCTCCAAATACAATGCATAATGCATTGTCTGTTTCAGATATCTTAACACATGTTTAGCAGCTTGCCAGTGCCTTTCAGTTGGCTCAGTGTTAAATCTTGTTTATTGATTAACACTGTATGCGATATCTGGCCTTGACCAATTACTGAGATAAGATAAACTACCAATCAAGGACTGATAAATGTTGTTATCAAAAATAGGACTTTGAACATCGCTATGGCTAAACTCCTGGCTCATTGGTGTTTTAGCCGGTTTACAAAGTTCCATTTTAAAACTTTTTAGTAATTGGTTAATTTTATCAGCTTGTGAGATCTTGTATCCTCCCCTAGTTCTATCTATCTTTAAACCAAGATATTGTTTGATTTCTCCTAATTGTTTTATTTTAAATTTCTTTTCCAATAGTGAAATTATCTCAGTAGTTTCTTATTCAGTTTTGGTGATTAATGCTATGTCATCAGTAAATAATAGCAATAATTAAATTATACCATTACTTTCCTTTTTAAACAAACATGGATCAGCCATGCCAGCTACAAAGCCTATTTTAGTTAATTCTTTAACTATACATTGGTTCCACTCATATCCTGATTGCTTTAAACCATAAAGACTCTTTTTCAATCTCCAGCAATCAGTTGTATTATCATTTTTTTGTAAATTTTATTGGTTTTTAAAAACAAACATAAACAAACAAAAAACAAAACATAAAAACATAAAACATCTTTTTTGAAAGCAGCATAGTCTCGGGTTACATCTCTTCGTACAGACACAAATTCAAATTCATGCTCATTTTTATGTTCCATTCCATATCTTATTGCTATTCTACACTTTCTACATAGCTTCTCCCCTCTTTTAACTTTCTTAATTTTATTTTATTTATTTCATCTCAATTCAAATAATTGTACTTATATTCTTTGTCTGTCCTGTTTCAACTATTATCTTTTCTCATTAAACAAAATTTCTCCTGTAATCGCTGATTGGAGTATGACGCCTTTATATCTTTCCCCTAAAATTATAACACTTAATATAATACATAACTTCCATTTGGATTCTGCTTGGTACATTCTAAAACTACACACTGTATTCTTGAAAAAAAGAAAAAAATGTAAATGTATAATATAATTAAAACAACAATCCATTCCAATTCAATTCTATCATTAATATTAATATTCATTTAAATCTTAACATTTTGACATTACTTTTCAAATAAATATCATACTTCTATGGGAACAATTATAAACTTTCCATAGTCAATTCCCCCCCTCTTCACTTATATTTTATAAAACATTGACTAATTAAAATGTTCCCGTTCCTTCCTAATTCAATTTTCTCATTTATTTTATTTCAATTATTTTATTAACAAACATTTCACTAAATTACACTAACTATTTTATCCCTCTTTTTAAACATATGTTGTTTCCAATTTTCTAACATTATTTCTATTACAAATATAACAATACAATCTTATGTACCTTCACAGAATCCCTTTTTCAGTTAGATTTTCACCCATTATCTCTAAATAGGTCTTGTTTCTTTACATCTTGCTCCAAACCTTTGTAACTTCTCTTCCTTTCCATCTTCCCTCTCTTCTTCTCTCTCCCCTTTTTACCCCCCTGTCTCTCCACCTCCATTTACCTCTTCTGTATTCCCCTTTCCAACATTATATCCACTTTTCAAATTATTTTCCCCTTTTTTGGCTGTTTTTTTAAGTCTTAAATTCTCCATTTTCTTTTCCCCCTTTTTAAGTCTTAAATTCTCCATTTTCTTTTCCCCCTTTCCCCTTTCTTCCCCACATGGAATTACTTGTTCACTAAAGATGGCTTCTTCTTTGTCCCAATCTTCTTGTTGCACAGTCTTTTCTTGTTGTTCCTCATAGTTACAAATCTCCATTTCTAACAATTGAAAAACGAAGCCAAAAGAGCCCTTCTCTTCTTGTGCATCTTCTTTATATTTTTTAAGTTCCATTTTCAATTCATCCAGGAGTGATGCCATTGTAAAAAAATTTAAACAACCACCCAATTGTTTTTAGTCATTCAAATATAATAACCAAAAATCCAAAAGTCACCAAGCAATCCAAATATACACAAGCTGTTTCTTTTTACACTTTCTTCTTTTTTTCACTTTCTCTTCCTGGGGTTACTATTTAGTTGCAAAGTTCCAGTTAAAATGTATCTTTTAGAAGTCTTATTGAGATTTTACTTTAGATTCTTTTGAAGTCCAGGCAGTCTCCTCCCACCAGATCCTGCCCTTATTCTTTTCCTCTCCCTTCCTGCTTATAGAAAAGAAAATTTTTAGTGTCCAGAAATCTTTATTGTCCCTTTGACATTTAATTATATTTTCAGCTTAATTGCCTATTGATGCCAAAGTGATTTTTTCTGATTTCTTATTTAGATCTCTTAGTTGTCGATGTAAGGAAGGAGAGAGAAGAAAAAAAAAACTTTACCTTTTCACTTTCTTTCGCTGCTTCCGATTCTTCTTTGGAACGATGTTATCTTTTATAAAATTTAAATTCCAGGGTACCTTAGTTGTTGCTTTTTAAGCAACAGGGTTTTTTTTTTTTGGTCAGCCAAAACTTTCACTTCTTATCTTCCTCCTGCACTTTCTTTTCCGGTTGAGTGCTTCTTTGAGGTGGCCATTTCTGACCACTGCTCCTACCACCTTCAGGAAAGGGAGTTTGGCCAGCTGAGGAGGAGAGATGCGGCTCTCCTCGACCCTGCTGGCGATCTCCCCACTCTTCACCACCTCTATGGGGTGGCTTAGCCCCGAAGCCAGCCAGCTCGGGGCGCTCCAGCGGCAAGCCCAGGCAGAAACCGCACATGATTCCTGCCTGCCACCAAAGCCCTTCAAACCGGAAGTCATCTTTGAGGTAAATGATCTTAATTAACACTAATAGAGATTTACACTGTTATGAAAACACTGTAAAATGTGAGAACATGATTCTCTTTTTAAAATATTTTTTCTCAAACTAAAACTATGCAATATATGGGATAGAAAATCAAAGCAAACTCCAAAATACTTTTGTTGAAAGCAGTTTTCTGATCTGGAAGCCATAACCAACTGATGCTAGTTATCTGTACACTAGTTTGATCACCATAAAGGAAAATTCTATGAAAGTTCAGAGACACTGACTTCCACTGGAAAATCACGCAGGTCAATTCCAGAACCAGGCCACAGTTTAGTAATTGCTAAAGCATTTCAATCAGGGAGTTTCGATAGGCATTTGTAGTGCTAATTTTGTGATTGTTTTCCTTGAGTAAGTTGAAAAATAAACACACACCAGAGAGAGAGAGAGGAAGGGAGGGAGGGAGAGAGAGAGAGAGGGGGGGGGGAGAGAGAGAGAGAGAGAGAGAGAGTGTTCAGTGCAGTTATATGCATATATGTTTTTCTCTTTCCTCTGTGCCTTATATGCATAAGCACACTTTAACTAAGTACGTAGATGCCTATTTTCACAACTTAAAAATAGGAAATAAAGTTACAATCCTCAGAAATTATAATGGCAGGCACACAAAGACATAGTTCCTGGCATAGAATTCAATTAACAGATAGCAATCACCCTTGGGGGACAGCATGAGGTAGAAATATACAGGCATGCTAATAACTAATATCTTAAAGCAAAGGCGTTTATCAGCTGGCAACCAGACATAGGCATGAGGGCAGGCAAACAGTACTGCTCTAGGATATTTAATAAATTCTGTTCTCTTCATTTAAGAATTTTATGTTTAATTATTTGGTAGCATTTTAGAAAACATCTAGACCAGCAAACACCTCACATAGAATTGCTTAGGTCAGAAAACCTATAAAGTTAATTACTGATGTGAAAATAGCCACAGGACCAAAATGGACTTTAGATAGACTTTTTGAGAAAATACTTTATTGCCATCTCTGTGGCTTTTTTAGCTTCTGCAGTGCACGTGCAGCAGTCATCCCAGCCTTAGGAGGCAAAATATGGTGAATTAATTTATTAACACTAGCTAAGCAAATGTTTTGTGTTATGTAAGTGGGTATATGTATTGAAATGTTATCCCTTTTGGGGATGTCTGAAATGCCTATTATTGCTCCTTTGACTTTATTTTGTATAGAATCTGGAAGAATTTAGGGGAACAATAAGAAAAAGAGAGTGCCCTCCCCCAATTTCAAATAAATATCTTATAAAAAACAAAGATTTCATGAACTTGATATAATTGAAAGAAGGAAACATACTTTTATTCCCATTCTATCTGCATATGCTCCAAAAATGAATTATGGGCTTTTAAGGGGTTTACTGGCAAATTAACATGGACAGCATTGCATGTTTAGTAATATTTTCAAATAAAAATGTCAACATTTTGTTGGATGGAACCTAAAGTTTAAGTATGTTTAAGATATTCTGGATTTTCATCCCTGGAATTCTTCTTACTTTTTCCCCTTACCTAATTAAAGTCAAGTCTTTTGAATTCCAGCTTTCAGCTCTTTTTGCCTTCAGTATTATGTTATGTTATGTTATGATCACAACGTTCCCACAACTTCCTCACCTTTCTTCTCTGTTCTTCCCTGCCAATCCTCTGATTCCTTTCTCCACTTGCTGGACAATGAAATTGTCTGCAATCATCTCAAGGACCTATTGGTTTTTCAACTTCTGCAGCATTTGATTCTCAATTGATTTGGGATTACTTAAAACACACCATTACTATAGTGGTGTGTTCCCCGGACACTTTAGCTACCTGAAGATGTGTGAAGTTTTAATCTATAACTTCTTCTCAATGGTAGCCTGTAATAACCATAATAGAAGCCCATATTTTATCAGAAACCCTCCCTTGTAGATAGTATAGATTAAGATTATGGGCCAAAATCAACATTTTCTTGATGATATCATCCAGCAATTCATTTCCAAAATCTTCTTTCTTGGACAATGACCTTCAGCTGGACTATGGACAAAACCACTACCTGTGTTTTAAACTCTTGCCTTCTCACCTAACTCCTTGTAGTACCTAAATATTTTTTTCAGGATCTTTCTGACAGTGTCTCAACATCAAACAGAAGAAAAAGATACTGGATAGTAGATTTCCTTAGTCAAATCAGTCTCCCATCATATCTTAGATCAGATTAGCCAGATCAGTCTCCCATCATATCCTAGATCTTTACTTCTGGGAGATGTCATACTTCTTTGTCTGGTCTGTGGATTGCTGACTCTGTTCCTCTCAGCAATGAGTCTCCCACCACCACCATATGCCTTTCCTCTTTGGAACAGTTATTGAATTCCTCACTTCTTTGGCAGCCAAGCTTTTTCTCCTTCCCATCTCTGGAAAGGTGGGCAAAATCTTTTTGCTTCCAGAAGTCACATTCCAAGGAATGACCTAAACTTGATACTACAGTTTTAGTAACAAGGACTTCTTCCGAGGACCAAATATTCCCAAGAGAAGGTCAGAGAAGTTTACAGTTTTAATAACCCTGGTTCTTTAAATGCATGAAATTCATGATAAAACTATATAATCTGAACAGGCAGCCTCTCACTAGGGACTGAAGTTCAGTTACCAAATGCATTTTGGATGCTATTTGCTGACTGAATCGCCTTTAGATTACAATAATAGAGTCATCTGACCTTTGTGGGGCAGTAATGTGGTTTCAAAGGTTCTATTCAGTAGGTTACCTTAAAGTAGCAAGATTGTCTTCAACCAAAATTAAGTTTTCTGCTGTGCGATGCTTCAGATGTGAATAAATCTTAGATGGGTTTTGAAAAATGGGCAGATAAAAGTAGCCAGAAAATAGTAACATGTACATGTTTTTATAACCCTCCAAATGTGTGGGAACATATATTGGTCAAGATACAATAATGCTTGTACCCTATCTTAATATTTGATTGGAAACTTATTTTGAATGCTTTCTCCAATCTTGTTACTGATTGCTTACTTCAAGGGCTCAGAAATATACCAAGAACGAAAAACAGGAGAGCGTTGTGAACTGTCAATCCTTTAAAATCTGATTGTTCCCAATACCTGCTGTAACAAAGATTTTGCAAGGCCTGGATTTAATAAAAACAATGGCCAGACTGAAGAGAGATGGACAAAACCACATTGACATTAAAAAAAATGCATGAAAAGGCCAAGAAAACTTTTTTTTATTTTAATATTTGGAGATATATTTCTGTCTTTTTCTCCATTGTTTCTTGGAATGATCACACAACATTCCATCAAACAATTAAAAAAAAACACCTGTGGTACTGTATGATTAAGCCCCGTTCATCAACAGTTTTCCTCATCCTGGTGCCTCCCATAAACCTGGGACTACAAGTTTAATAATTTTCAGATAATACCATGTCAACTAAAATGACCAAATCTGAAGACTTCTGGAAGGTGACAAATCTGGGAAAGCTACTACACAACTAACTGGATTTATTATTTGGGGTTTTTCTTTGCATTTATCATCCATGCTGCACATCTTTAGATATTGATTGATTGAACAGCCCAGTCTTGGCTTTCATAGAAAAGCTAGGTCCCTGAGGAACTGCAAATGATCAGTTTTCAAAGTGTCCCCAACCTACAAATAGCCACAATTCCTTTTAAAAAAATTGAAACAAAAAATAAGTGCCCTTAGCTGTTGTGTGGTGATACATGCTTCCTGTTAGGACTGATTTTGGGAGTTGGCTGAATTCCTTGAGCATACTGTATGCAAGATCTCATTGTAATTGCTTGAAAACAACAACGAGAGGGAATTGGAGAGAGAGGAAGTAAGTGTCTATTCTATTTTTGTTTCTTTCCAGTGACATGGGGGGGGGGAGTTTCCTCCTTTAATAAAGCAATACAACATTTCAACTCCATTGCCACCCATTTGCATTTAGTTACATGCATCAAATTGCAGGTGCCCTTTGTCAAAAATTGGTAAGTGTACAAACCTTCCTTGGGAACATGTTGCAGCTTCCTAATTTTCCTCTGTTTGAAGTTCTACGGGATGTGTTTATTCCTCCCTCCCATTCCTTCTCTGCAAAGCCATGAATGAGCCTGTTGTGCAGACAGCTGGATACATCAGATTCTAAGAAGGTCAGATTACATGCAGGAACTGCAACAAGGAAATTAAAATAGATGGAATGACAAGTTTGCTACTGTTTTCTTTTGCTTGCGTTGGAGGAATGCTGATTTTGATGGCTATGCTTCTCATGGTTTAGCATCATCAACTTATGCATAGCATCTTCTTCCTCCCTCCCTCCCTTCCTGCCTCCCTTCCTTTCCTCCATTCCTCCCTTCCCCTGTAACTCACAAATTCCAGATTTACTTAAGACAAAGGAGAATCTGGATTTTTTTGGGGGGGACGGGGGCTGGGGAGCTGGGAAACAATGCAAGGAACCATAGTGATTGCTTTATAGATTATCAGTTAAGGAAAAAGCAGATAAAAAGTGAAGCCTGCTACACCACAAGCTTTCCCATTTGCAAAACATCCCAGTGCATTTTAAAGCCAACGTTGCCCTCACTATCTACAAATTACACAAAAAAAAAAGCGCTTTCAGTATAGTGCTGTCCATATTCATTGACTTTGGAGCCCACAGAGAGTGTTTTTAAGCCTTATTTGTTGGTTGGCTAGATGACGTTTGCATGGGCAAAATTGTCTTTCAAAAGCAAATGTAGTGAGAAGCTCTGAAAGCTTTAATCATTCCATGGAGCCAAAATAGCCTTGCGAGCAAAGTGTTATTTTCCAGCAAATCCTTAAAGTGTAGCATATCTGCAAATTTACATGCCTGGAAAATTGCATTTAAGGGCTTATCCCCTGCAAGTTAGGCAAAATGCAAGTTAGGGGTGGGCATGTCAGACAATCTCTACTGATAAACAAATGCACACAAAGAGTTGATTTTGTTGGGCTATGAGTTTCATTATTCTCTGAAACAAAATTAGTTTCCTGAAGATGTCAAGAAACTCACAATTTCTCTCCAATGGCTTGTAGTCAATATAATCTGACAGAGATTTGTAGAGCAAAAAAAAGTCATATGTGATGTAATTCAATAAAACAGATTAATTTCAGGTATAATTTTCAGCACTTCATTTCTTTCAATTAATTTTTTGAACCTTAATAAAATTAGCTAAAACCAAGTGTGCAGCTTGGCAAAGATTGGGATAAATTGCCAGCTGGCAAATCTATGTGCATCTGTGAATCACAACTTTTCAATCTTTTTAAAATTTCTGTCAATATTTTGTGAGCTGATTAAAATGTAATCCCCCCTTCATTTCCATTAAAAAAAGAAACTACACTTTGCACTTCACTGTTCCTTGACAGAAATGAAATAGCTTCAAAATGAATTGTATTACTTAATAGTTTTCAGAACACAAAAGCTGATTGCATGTAAATCAAATGGGAATAATATGAAGACATAGTAAGAGCTGAAAACTGACATCAGGTTTAGAGTTGCAACTTTAAGAGAGGGTGACAGCTTTCATGTATCACACTAATTCTAGTTTACATGGGAAAATTCCAGTACAAGTAAAAATTAAGCTAAAATTAGGAATAGGTTTGAGGTTAGGGTTAAAAAAATTTTGGGGTCAAGGCCAAAAATTTCACTTTTTAAAATTTCTTAAATTTTATTTGTGAACCACAGTAAAATGCATGGTAACATCTCATTCCCAATCAAAATTAAACTGGAATTATCATTAGGGTTAGAATTAAACCCTTGCAATCAGATCTGAAAACTGAGATTAGGATTAGATTTGCAAAGGCTCTTCAAGAAAAAATGAAGTTATGAGTTTTGCATTCGAACCTATTTCTTGATCACTATAAATTACATAAAAAAATCCTATTCCCAATAAAACTGAAATAGGGTTAGGATTTAGAATTAAGGGTAGGATGGCAGCTTTATGTTTGCACATATTGGTGAAGCACAGTGAAATGCATGGGAAAATCCTATTTTCAGTTAAAATTAAATTACAATCAGGATTAGCGTTAGAGATAGGATTAGGCTTCCTTGCAGTCAGAGCTGAAAACTGACATTAGTGTTAGATTTGCAAAGGAGCTTCAAAAAAAGTGAAGTTGAGCTTTGCTTTACTCTCTGAATTCATGGAGGACTAATCCTAAACTGGATTTCTACCTCAACGGGGTTTTCCATATAGTTTATTAGTAAATGCAGACAAGGCAGATTCAAAATCTATGAGGCCGTAGGTCTACAATTCCATTTATAAACTCTAATCTCCAAATTCACAGAACCTTAACCCTAACCATAACACTAACCCTCACTTTGACCTACATGGGATTTGCCCATGTAGTTTACCAAGAAATGCAAACAAATCTGAGAGGTTGCCTAACTATACCACCATTCTATGAATCCATTACTAATCTCTTATTTTACTCTCCAAATTCATGGAGCCCTGACTTAACCCTAACTCTAACCCTAATCCAACCCTAATCCCAATAAAAACCAGAGCCCAAGACCAAGCCCTAACCCTAATCACAACCACAACCCTAATCCACCTAACCCTAAACCTAATCCTAAACCGATGTCTAAACCTAACCTTCAGCCTATACCAAAATCTAAGTCCTACTTTAAACTTAACCCTAAATGTAATTGATCGATTATCCCATCAAGAAACTATCATGTCACTTTCAATCTCTCTCTTTCTTTTTCTGTCTCATCTCTCTTCTATTTCTATCTACCTATCCACCTACCAATCTAATCTAATCCGATCCAATCCTGTGCAGGGCTCTGCCAAGATCTTTTGCTACCTGAGGCAAAGTTTTTCCTCCCATTCTGTGTAGGTCTCCACCACCTTGAGTTCAGCTGGATTCCTGGTATATACATATATTGATGCAATTTTCTTGGAAGTGGTACAGGAGTAGCTTGCCACTGCTTTCTTCTGGCATGTCTTTTCAACTACCCTAATTTTCTGCTGGCCCACCTGTCCCAGGCTTGCTTATCATTGGAGTCTTGTCACTTGGGCCATCAGTTACTGTTACATTTCATGCAATAAATCTAACAAAACTGGCAGGAACAGGAAATAGGAAAACTTATTCCATGGCATTAAAGATTTAAGGTTGAGTTACAAGGCACACATTGCTTTGTAACACTTCACTGGTATTCAATACATTTGATGCCTGAAATTTACCCCTTAAAAAACAACAACTAGTAGGTTACAGCATATTTATAATAAATGTTCATTTACCTGTCAAATGCCATCTGGAACAGCTCTATTGACCTAAACTGGTGCCTTAATTTACCTAGTGGTAGAGCTAGCCTACCTCATCAACTCTAAAAGGGGCTTACAAACACCATTAAAATGATAGAAGAGTAAAACATGTAGTTAAATCCAAGGTGCATCAAATCATTTAACGAGAAATTCACCAGTGAAATAATAAAACCCATTAGGAACATTCATAAACATTATAAATGCTAAAATGCATGTAACCTTATAGAAATACATGAGAAATAAAACAGTCACCACATTAAAAAAAACAAACAAACCCTGGAAGACAGACACCAAAGCCACAGTTGACTACATTCTGTGTATTATTTTGTGGTGACCCTCAGAATTAATTTTAAATACTTGCACAAAATTTATGCTGAACTAAACCAGCTCTCTTACTAGAGAAGCCCATTTATTTATGTAATGGATATTTGCTTATTAATTTTGTGAACATGTTTAAATCTCATTCTACCATTATAAAGCAATGCTCAGAGCTATTCTTGTAAAATTATATTAATCCACAAGATATTGTGAACACAAATTTGCTTGTGAAGGTGGGCGCTGGCACAGAAACCTGGAAATAATTGCTTATGTTGGTATGTGTGTGGGGGGATTTGTGTGTATGTGTGTGTGTGTGTGTGCGTGCACACCCACACCCACATCCATATACCCATACACACACCCATACACACACACACAAAAGCTTTGCAAGGAATGGTTGATAAGACCCAATCTATTCCAAGACATGTTGAGGATATTTTTCCATCACTAAATTGAGTTTAAAGGTACATTTAATACTTAAGTAACTACTAACTTAAATAGGATGTCACAGCAGTTTTTCATAAGGCTGTGCAACTATTTTTCACTTGATGTTTTTCAGAAAAAATACTAGCTCTATTTCCATGAAGGATGCTAGTGACTCCTAGGGACTGAAAAGAGATGGTTACTGAAGTTTCTCCCTTATTTATGGCTTTACAAAACAGACACTTCCAATTTTTTAATGAGAAATATATGAACACCAAGATAACTGTGTATCAGACTTGTCAAAAGAAAAAGAAAGCTTCTTCATAGCTTAGTTCACATTGCAGAAAGGAAGATCTGTGTCTCTTTCTTAAATTGAATACAACAGAAGTTCAAAAACTGTGGCTCTTCCAATTTCAGCAATTCACAATTATTTTCTGCTATGCATGGACAGGCTTGTTTTGCAGCTCTAGTATTTTACAACTAGGAAGGATATTGAAGGCCTTGTGCTAGATCCAGAAAATAAATTAAAATAAATTAAGGATTCTTTTTTTAATTGTTTTTTCACCATGCAGTTTTCACAACTTTGTATGCACAAGCTTACATGTATATTTTCTTATAAAATCCTCCCTGTAATTTCCTACCTCTATACGTTAAGAGCTTTTTGTCACCAATATGTATTAATACAAGGTAGCTTTTTTTAATTAATATGCTTTGCATGTGTTCCAAATACATTGCATAATTTTCTTTTAACAATTTTTACTGCTTTTATCGACCTAAAGTCAGCGTTTGACTCAGTACCTAGGGGACTGTTGTGGTCAAAACTGCTCAAAAGTTCTATCGATAGACATCTTTTGTTCCTAATTAGATTCTTGTACAACCAGACCTCTAGTCAGGTCAGGTGTGGTTTGCAGGGAGAACTTTCTAATCCTATCCCGATTAAGAATGGAGTAAGGCAGGGTTGTGTTCTGGCTCCTCTTTTGTTTAATTTATTCTTATCTGACTTGGCCTTTCACACTGGACGTATTGAGTCCCACACCCCAAAGCTGTCAACTATGAAGATCCCGCTTCTCCTTTATGCTGATGATGCAGCCCTCCTTTCATTGTCAAGGCCAAGTCTGAAAAGATTACTTTCTGCATTTGGGTCTTACTGTGCTGAGAACCACTTGTCCATTAATTATGACAAGTCCAAAGTATTGGTGTTCTCTAGAGCCCAGAAATTGTATAACTGGGCTATCAATGGCAATGCTGTTAAGCAGGTTTTCCATTTTAAGTATTTAGATATTAAATTTCAGAAAACCGGTGCTTGGGCTAGACATTGAACCCAGCTGCTGAATTCGGCCTCCTGTAGTCACCAGAAGATTTTAAGATTTGTTTATACCCAAGGTTTATTCCTTCTGCTCTGCGTATTTACAAAGCCAAAACTTTGGCTCAAACTCTTTATGGAATTCCCATATGGATACGGGGCTTCAAGGATTGTATTGAAAGAACCTAGGCTGTCTTTCTTAGAAAACTTCTGGGTCTCCCTCCTTGTGTTGGTTTTGCCCCGATGTATCTCGACTGGGCACTCGATCAGTCGAATGTATGGTGTGGATCAACACCTTTAAATGGTGGTTTCAGGTGCTCTTTCTGGCAGTTCCTGGTAGCTACCTCTCCCTGGCGTTTGTTGACTCTCATATTTCTCATTGGGAGAGGGAGCTGATGAAGAAATTACAGCTGCTAGGTTTTACAGGGGATGCCCTGGGAGATTATGGCCTTAAGGACACCCAATTTAGGGTAGTCCAATGGCTTGTGGACATTGACTTGCAATATCTATGAGCCAGAGCTAACAAAATTTGTTTCCTTCTGATCTTCAGCCAATTTAATAATTACAGATTGAGGATGGCTTCCTATTTTTACACTCTAACCATTCCCAAGTATAGAAGAGCTTTCTCCCTAGCTCACTTTAATGTCTTTCCCTCAGCACTACTGGATGGGCGATTTAAGAGGCTCCCGATTAATGAGCGGCCATGCTTCTGTGACAGAGCTGAGGTTGAAACTGTGGAGCATGTCCTTTTATATTGCCCTATGTATAATGCAGGCAGATCTAAGTCACTGTCTCTCCTTGAAACAGACCCTTCTAGACCCAATGTCAGTAATTTGTTCTTATATTGTTTAGGGGATCGCTCCTCATACATCACTTCTCATGTTTCCAAAAAATTTTTTAAGAGCTGTAACCATCAGAGGAGAACGCTGTAATTCCCCTTAGTCAAGTTTTTGGTGACCAATTGTTCGTGATTAATTTTCCCATATTCTTCTTTTGTTGTACTTGTGTTTTGGCCTGTGACCCCAAATAAAATATTATTATTATTTTAACAATTAGGTTAATGGTACACCTGTGTTACAGAATATAAAACTGTAAAAATGAGGGAAGCAGATATATCTTATAAGAATTTCTATTTCATAAACTGGAAACCAGTATGAAATACTTACTAAGCTATAGATCTCAATCACTGATTTGCCCCTGAATCCTGAATTTTTATTTTATGATTGTGTATCTTCAACCAGATGGTGGTTATCTCCCAGATAGTGGATCCTGAACTGAATAGGATCCACTATGACAGATGATCTTATAGATATTATAATCGCTATGACTGCCTCCAATTCTATGTTCTTTTTCAGGAGCTCACACACAAACATGAAAGCAAATTTGGCAAAACTCGCACAAATCTAAAAATGTTAGAATGTGTAAATAGTTGAAGAACGGACTCTGTGAAGAAAGTGGAATTACTACATGACTCACTGATGTTGTTGGGATTCCCAAGGAATCTTTCAAGCTACCCTGTATATTATACCTATAAAATTGTGACTCTTTCAAATTGCCCAACATCTGGTTAATCCCCTGAAAATAAAGAACCCAGGTAAGGAAAATTACTTACATACATCTCTAAATCATTCATTCAAGAACTAGTAATGCAAACCAAATCAGTATCTTGATTCATGATGAAGCTGTGTTTCTACTTAAAATATTTTGAAAGTGTTAAAATTCACTCTGAACATCTAGCAAGATCTACAGCCATACTGCAGTGTTGCTTTAGTCTTAATAAAAGTCAGTGTCAAATAAGAAAACCAAACATTCAAGTCCAATAACTACCTGACACATAGTTATAATTATGTCTGGATGGAGGACCAGAAGGAAGAGCAGATAGTAAATAGCAGGTGAATCCTCCTGCATGTCTGGAATACATATGAGGAATCAGAAGATCTTTTCATTCATCCACTTCTTGGATGCCACCTCTCCTGAAAGCCATTTTAAAGAATTTTGCCCACTGATTTAGTTGCATAAGGACTCCCCTTGAAACTTTCCAACATCCATCTCAAGGTATTATAAATATTCAAATTTCTGTTTTAAAAAGGACTTGTTAATACCTCATTCATAGCTTTGTCTATGAAGATTCTCAATCATCCAGGCCATGGTTGTCCCAAAGGTACTTTTTCAAGAGGCAACTTGACTTTCTTGTTTTTTTAAAAGACATTTTGCTTCTAATCCAAGAAGCTTTTTAAACTCTGACTGGATGGTGGGGAATGGAAGGATTTATATTCCTTTCAGGCAGTTGGTCATTTGTATTCTTTAAAAGAATTGGTGAGGCCACTTGGAGGTTTATCAGTGTACTCAATGAATTTGCAGACTACAGGAACCATTTGTGCTTCAGTTTGAGATACAGACAACACAGACTCCTCCCCGGAGGCTGCACCTTTGTTTGGCAGTGAAGGAACACAGGGCAGAAAACATCCTGCAGAAAGCACAGCTCTACAATACAGTCCTTCAGCAGTTCCAAGAAGGCTCCACATTCATTTGCACTACTCAGGTGACTCTGACGACACAAACCTCCAAGTGGCCTCAATGACTCTCTAAAAGAATACAAGTTGTTGGGAATCTAAGTAACCTAACAGTTATTTGGGATGGAAATATATAAACCAGGATAGACATTTTAATACTGTCTCTTTAAGGGAATGCTAAAAACTGCAATTGGGTGTGGTTACTCGAACGGCCATAAGATGGAGCCAGAAACCTGGGTCATTTAGTCTTAGTCTCAGAAGTGAGTGAGTCTCTGTTTCCTTCTGTTGGAGAGTTTTGCCATTCTTCCTAATTGACTGATATTCTTGGATTTGATGTAAGTCTGGTACTGAACTGTTTTTGACACTGGAATTTGTTATTGGATTTTCCCTGGATGAAAACTGACTGATCTTACCTGTGAATGACTTTGGACTGCCTATTTTGAACTTTGCTTAAACCTTTCTGGAAGTAAAAAACCTACATTTACTGTACGGTGTACCTATGTGCTGTGTATGTATTATTCAAACACTTCTCTCAAATACGTCTCCCTGTATGCGCTCATTCTCCTAATGGGGAATTACCTCAACACAAGTGACTAGCTTTCTGCAAGGAATATAAATCCTTCCATTTCCCACCATCCAGTCAGAGCTGAAGAAACTTATTGGATGAGAAGTGAAACATCTTCAAAGAAAAACAAGAAAGTTCAGTTGCCTCTTGAAAAAGCACCTTTGGGACATTCAGTATTGTACATTCGGGGTAATTGAATTAAATATACATGGAGACATAGGTTGTATTTTCCATGGATTTTTTGGAAATACTTTAGAGGGCTTTATTATTACATTATTATGCTCAAAGAACTCTCCCACTGATAGTGATAACCTTGTTCATTCCAACAGTAAGTAAATCTACACATAACACTCTTTGCTTTCATTTTCTCATTCCATTAAAGGGGGATTTTCTTTGAATAGCCATTGGAGACCATGAGAAGTAGTGGATCACAGATAGAAGAGATAAATAGATATATCTTAAAATGCCCTTTTGTTGCAGAGGGAGTGGGGGAGAGAAAAAGACAACATTCTTAATTGTCTCTATTTACTTTCTGTGAATATGTCATATAAATTTAATGAACAAAATCACTTTGCAGGAATTGTAATGGTGAATCATGTTTCTTTTAAGTATATGTAAAACTATTGGCCTTGATTTGAGGATAACTCTCTTTAGTATAATCAATACTGGGGCAATCAGATAAGAACATTCTACTGTTTTATTAAAGGGTCCCTAATTTAAAACTCAATAACTCTTGCAAACCCTTAATCAGAGAAGATGCCCTGGGAAGCATTTAGCTAAGTGATCTTATAACACTTGATCCTTTTTTTGTGCTAAGGAACCATTTAACAGGCTGACAAGTCTGTTTCCTATTCTTTGCCATTTCCGTTATGAATGAATAAAAGACCTTATGAATGAATAAAGGAACTTTCTTTATGAATGGGATGGCACAACGTGCTAGATTAGATTCAAATGTTGTCATTCAGCCTGTTGTGAGATTGATCTTTGCCATTTTCCTTAGGGAGCTATAGTAGCCACTTTTTAAAGTGTAGTATGTTTTATAAATTCTACAGTTGTGTTTTATTAACCCCAGTTTAGCATGTTGTGCAAAGCTGCTTGGATTAAACAACTCAGAGGGACTAAACTTAACCTTTAAAATAACCCAATCAGCGGCCTAGAATCATGTCTTGAACGATATAACGTACTGTATAATGGTTGGAAGATACCTTAAAAATAGAGTTGTCCAGCTTCTTCCTTAACGACTCCTTCTGGAAACAGGTCCTTTTTAGGAATTATATGAATGATAGGAATGAGCTGTGGTAGCACAGTGATTAAAGTACAGTACCGCAGGCTATTTCTGCAGGCTACTTCTGCTGCCTGCCGGCTGCCTGCAGTTTGGCAGTTTAAATCTTACCAGGCTCAAGGTTGACTCAGCCTTCCATCTTTCTGAGGTGGGTAAAAAGAGGACCCAAATTGTTGGGGGCAATATGATGACTCTATAAACTGCTTAGAGAGGGATATAAAGCACTATAAATCAGTATATAACTCTAAGTGCTGTTGCTATTGCTATATCTCTGTCACCATTTCCCTTTCGTGTACATCTCCATGAATGTACATCTTTCCTTTCCCTAAAGAAAAGTCAAAAGATCCAGATCCTCTACTTCTGTCCATTGTGGCACTGATCCTGATTGGGCACCAGGCTAACGTTCTTTTCCTCATCTCAACTATAAAAATCTAAATCTATAAAGAGGAGGGACTGTGTTCTATCTCACAAGCTGTGAGGACTATAAACATGACTATCAAGACAATCACCTAAAACACCCTGGACTGCCAGCATACAGTTAAGTTAATTCACTAGGGAAAGAAATGTCTCAGTCAGCTATATCCTGCAAACATAGAATTCGTGTATGCCTTCCTTGACTGCTGGAAGATTTTATTTAATGAAGTAGAGTATAATGTCAGCATTTGATATATTAAAAGAATTAGAAGAGTCTTGCTGAGGGATAGACTAGAAGTTCATCAGTCTAACATTTGGTATTATCAATATGTATTCAGGAATGAAAGCAATATCCTGTCGGTGTTTTATGCTGTCCTATTACTACTGTATTACTCTCTGTAGAGACCCCAATAAGCTATCCCAGATTGTAATTCATAACTGTTAGCTGCGAGAATGAAGTAATAGCAAGAATGCTAGATTCCTCTCAACTGGCTAAGCAAAACATTGCAATAGGTTTCCAAGGATCCCAAAGTTGCAATAGATTTCCTGAAACACAGTTGATAGAATCTTTAGGAAAGAATTATGTTACTGCTGGTTACTCCTGTATATTAAATGAAAGCTTTGGTTACAGTGAAATCAAATGAAATCAAGGATTCAATTCTGGTGATCCTCATATCTCTGGTATAGACTGTACATGACAACAAAAGTGAACTATGATATAAGATGAAGGGGGGGAAACAAAAGAAGGAATATCAGGGCTGGGATAAGTATTAATCGAATTAGGTATATTTATTAAATTTATATACTACCCATTTCATTATGAAAAGTGACTAGTGAATTTATTTAATATTGACTGAAGAAAGAATGATATCGACCCTGAAGCTGACCTGGCCAAGGCCATTTTGAGGCTTCAGTGTTGCCACACTGGAGCTGAGGGATAGGGAGGGTGAATAAGATACCTGGGGTTTTGTAGCCAAAACAAAATACTTTCTCCTGGGAACCAAGGACATTCCCACAAGTGTCCAGAGAGAGGAGGAGTGAAGTTACCAGGCAACCAGACAGAACCCTGATTGGACCATGTGACTGACTGATTGGGGATGAGAGAAAACTTTTACTTTTGAATTAGGTGAAAACTGTGAGAACATTCAGGGTCAGTTTTCACCAGCCTGTGCCAATATGATATATCCAATAAAACTATTCTTTGAGGAATCTACCTGCCTTGGAGTTCTGTTTGCTATGAGTGTATTACTTGGAATCCTGATGAATGAGACAAAAGCATAATGTAAAAAATGGAATTTTAAGCTAAAGAGTGGAGGAGGAGATATTATGGAGGCATTTAGACATGAATCTCCAAGCATGATTTCTAGCAAGGGAAAACAAAACTGAAGTGACTTTAAGGTGCAAAAGTTTTCCCAAAAGCCTTGGATGGTGGAACTGGAAAAGCAAAAGCCACCACAATGCACTTTGATCTTAACCAAAATCAGAACTATTAGATTCCAATGAGAAGTTATTAAAATTCAAGAGGGTAAGTGTTATCTTTTGGGGAGTTGCCCATTAAGCATACCAGGGACTGTTTTCTCTCATTTGGAGCCTTAGTGACCTACTATATGTAGCAATTAGGTTTGTTTAATGTACTGGGTTATAACCTTTAGGAGATTTAAGCTAGTGAATCAAATTAATTAATCTTTCACCCCTTCCCATTGATTAATTCCTACTTCTGTTTTAACACTATGTCCATAAGACTGCTCCATATTTATTTTCTGAATAAATACACTATGTATTTATGTGTGCATTTATTATGTCACATTAATTTTAGAGGTAGCCATCTCACCACTGTGACTCTGGATTGGAACAAGAAATAGCTAAAATAGAAGTAGAGTCATGGCACTCTAGAATAAATATATAAAAACAAGCAATCATGTAGATGGATATATACCATGTCTACATACTATACCTGAAGACATATCCGGGTCTTCAAGTCTTAAAAACACAAGTAGTGTTAGGCCAAACAAATCTCAGATAGTGTGGTGATCCAGAGAACAAATGCTGCAACAGAAAATATATGATTTCTGGAGCCCTGTAGATGATAATGTTTTAATAGATAGGAGCTGAAACATTCCCACCCTGTTGAACCTAGTGGGACGGGCAAATTCAGTTGAAGAGAATTAGTTCTACAGATGACTCAGACCTGTGCTTTATATATGATAACTGACACTTTGAATTCAACCCAAAGCCCTACTGAGAGCCACTGCAGCTTGCAGAGCAGCAGAGTAACATGGGCAGATTGAGACTTGCTCATAATTGCCTGCATTTCCACATTGTGGACCAATTTCTAAGTGATCTTCAAAGATACCCCGATGGGGCTCAAGATTCAGCCCTTCATGCATCTGAAGTCAGTAAAATGAGGACCGTAAAAGGTTGTTGGGGCAACAAAATGAGGACCAGTAAAATGTTGTTGGGGGCAACATGCAAATAATGCCTTACGTTGCAAACTACCCAGACAACATTATAAAGTACTATGGGGTAGAATATAAGCTTAAATCCATGATGGTGAACCTATGGCATGTGTGCCACAAGTGAGCTGCAGGCAAACTTAACTCACTGTGCATGTGCGCGCCTCACAGCTTATTTTTGATGGGTTTGAGGCCTTTTTTGGCCTCCCAAAAGCTTGAGCAAGGCTTCTGCAGGCTTCTACAAATTTTGTAGGCGGAAAACTAGCCCCATTTCATCACTTCCTTTTTTTTCAGAAAAATGGGACGTGATGAAACACAGCTAGATTTCAGCCTACAAAGCTTGTAGAAGCCTTCCTCAAGCCTTAGGGAAGCTGAAAAAGGCCTCAAACCAGCCAAAAATCAGCTGTGAGGTGCAGTGCAGGTAAGGGGGCGGCAGGGGTGGGTGGGTGGGGGATTGCGTGCGCATGTGTAGGGGACGTGAGGGGGCTCACATTACACCTTCTCTGCGAGTGCGAGTGTGCAAGTGCGTGCACAATTTTTGGCACAGGAGCCCAAAAAGGTTAGCCACCACTGGCCTAAATGCTATTGCTATAAAGCACATTGCAGTAATCTTTTCACAAGGTGACTAAGGCATGAGTTACCATGAACAGGCCTTCCTGATCCAGATGAATAGATCACAGATGAATTTATGCAAAAGACCCCACCTGCCCAGTTTCGGCCTGTTCTTCAAACGGTATCCATGAATCTAGGAGAACCCTCAATTTGGGTGGACGCCGTGGTACCCCATCTACAAAGATAGAAAAATGTGAGATCCAGGAATCTAAAACTTAAAGGACTTTTGCTAGTGTTGAGCTGAAGCCTGTTCTTCCACATCCAGAACTCTATAGCTTCCAAATAAGAACTCCAAAAGAAGTGTTTGGTTGGCCTAGAATAGAGATATATAACAGCATGGCCACTGAACTAATTATATAACATATCCCATGTTGATGAATGACTTTACCCAATAGTTTCATGTACATTTTAAACAGGAGCGGGGAGAATATGGAGTTCTGAAGGACCCTATATAAGAAGTGTTTTAGGCTAGGTCTCTCTCTCTCTCTCCCTCATCAAAACTGACTGGAACTGATCCTGGAAGGAGAACCATGGCACCACATCATACTTCTCATTCCCAGTCCCCCGAGTTGGTCCAGGAGCAGAAGTGGTATTCAGCGGGTTCTGACCAGTTCTGAAGAACCAGTAGTGGAAATTTTGAGTAGTTCAGAGAACTGGCAAATACCACCTCTGACTGGCTTGCCCCCATCTATTCTCTGCCTCCCAAGCCCCAGCTGATTGGCTGCGTTTTTTTGTGGCCCTGCAAGGAGAAGAGAGCTGGAAAGCAGGTTAGCGGGGTGGGAAGGGAATGGAGATTTTACAGTACCCTTTCCCGCCACGCCCACCAAGCCATGCCACATCCACCAAGCCATGCCCACAGAACCAGTAGTAAAAAAACATTTAAACAAAGTTTTTATTTTTTATAACAAACATACGAACAAAACATAAAATCATAGAACCCTCTTTCAATTATATACATAAGTGTGTCAGTTCATTACAATCTTTTGTGCTATCCTTTTTTAAATATTACTCACAAGTTATATAAATTCTCACCTTATCGGTCTAACTTGTGGAGTAGTAAAAATTTTTTGAATCCCACCATTGTCCAGGAGGATAACATGAATATTTCTGAGAGACTGAGAAGAAACAGGATGTATCTCTCCCCACCCCATCTCACACCACTAGAAATAATCCGGGAGCGTAAGTAACATTTTTCACTCCCATTTCCACCCTGAAACCCAGCTGGGAAGGGTCTCAGTGACCCACATCCTCCAGGGTTCTCTGAAGCTGCAGACTCTTCTCCAATTTTTATGCTACCCTTCAATGTGACTTGACTTGTAGATATTTAAAGAAAGATACATCTATAACATTTTGAAAGCATCAGATGGAATCCTGAATATAAACTGTTTAAATCTGTGAAGGTAGGGATTGAAACCATGAGCACAAATCATTCTCATATCTACAAAACCAAGACAGACTCTTGTCTAAAGAATAGATGTGTTTGTCAGCATCCTCCACTTAGTTGTGAGCAGTAATGCCCTAGAATATCTTCATATTTCATGGGTCTGCTGGAAATACAGATCCATATATTTTTGAGTCAGACAAAAATATATGAGGTTCTTTGAGGACATGTGAATTGCTCATGTCAACCTTCTCAAAGTAGTAAAACATAATGTGAGAAACAGCATAGAACTCGTTTGGCTCACCAAATTCAATGTCTATGACTATTGAAATATGAAACCTTTCAAAACATCTGTGCCAGATTTAAAAAGAATTTAAAAAGGAAGGAGACATTTATGTTATGTGTTGCCAAAGCACAAGAATGAAAATATGCCCTGAAAGGATAAAAGCAGGACAGGCGAGGACATAAATGCATGCATAACAGATCCAAGTTTTGCTTTAATAAGTGGTCTTATGTTTTAGCTCTTTTATGGCTTTTCCCAAAATTGTATAGGAAAAAATGCATTTCTTTAGAATTTAGATTTTAATATTGCTGGATAAATTATACCTCAATTGGACCTTTTACCTAGTGTATAGCAGAAAATACTTTGCACCATTCACAGCTTTTACTTTTAAGTAAAGCTTCCAATTTTTATTAACTTGAAAAGAAATTATAATGTATGAAGAGTTTATATCAGACCATCTTCAATCAAAGGTCTCACATCCTGGCGCCACCACAAGTCGTCCCCCCCCAAAAAAAAAAAATCCTTCTCATTTTGCTTTCTTCCTGTTTTTTTCTACATTCTGCCTTTTCTGTTCTCTGTAATATTTGTAATATTGTAAAATTTGGACAGTTTCCGACTGAGTGGGTTTGCCTGAAGCATGTTTGGGCAAACCATGCATCTAATAAAGAAGCAGTGACTCCCTATGTCTTCTTCCATAGAGAAAAGGCTAATGTCAAAGGGAATAGAGAGATTTTTGTTATGCTTCCCTCCCTCAGTGTTATCAGAAAATGGGTTATTCCTAGCCTTTCAAATAAATCAAATCCCTCCACCGCTTGCTCTGGTTGTGTGAAATACACTTCTAGGCCCCTTTGCAGATGCCATTAGTGTGAGCAATACAAAATACTCAGTACGGGTAGTCCTTGACTTATGACCACAACTGAGCTCAAATTTACCTTTGCTAAGCAAGATAGTTGTTAAAAGAGTTTTTGTCCTATTTTACAACTTTTCTTGCCATCGTTATTAAGGGAATCACTGCAGTTGGTAAGTTGGTTACACAATTGTTAAGTGAATCTGGCTTCCCCGTTGATTTTGCTTGTCAGAAAATCACAAAAGGTGATTGCATGATCCCAGGATGCCATAACTGTCATAAAGATATGTCAGTTGCCAAGAGTCTGAATTTTGATTCCGTGATCATGGGGAAGCTGCAACAGTCTTAAGTGTGAAAAACAGTCATAAGCCACCTTTTTCACTGCTGTTGTAACATAGAATGGTCATTGAATAAATGGTTGCAAATCAAGGACTAGCTATATAGAAAACTGACCATGGCCATACTTGGCTCTAAATCAGGCTGGCATTTTTATTCCAAGATATCCAGCAATCATCATTCTCTGACCTTGGATATACTTTCTTTACCTTTCTACAAGAAAAATAATTCTCTGCCATGCTTAATTCTTGATCTCAATAGACTTACAGTAGTCTTGAAAATCTTACCACTGCCTCACCAGGGCAGCACTGAAACTTGAATAAAGTGGCAGAAACACAAGGCACCTTGCTGTGTGCAGAACAATTTCTGAGGGAACATTAAACATTAAACAAGTGGATTTGTTTCTCAAGATAGCTCGTTTTATTCCTGATGAAGTATTAACCTTTTATTCCTCATGAAGTTTTAACATTGGCTCAAATGATAGGTATAGGAGCTTAATTCATCATGTGATCTTGGATCATGATTCTCAGTTTATGTCCAGGTTTTGGAAGGAGCTTTTCTAATTACTGAACATTCACATTCATTTGTCATCCTCTTGTCATCTGGCATCAAACAGACCACAAAAGAAGACAAATATTTTACCTGAGCGGAACTTAGACTGTTAGTGAAACTGTACTGAATTGTTGCCTTTTGCAGATTTTGTAACAATTTTCTGCCTTCTTCTATCATGTCATCACCCTTTCAAATGATCTAGAGCAGGGGTGTCAAACTCATGTCATCAGGCCATCACATGATATATCGGGACTTTTTCTCCTTTGTTAAAGCGAATGTGGGTGTGGCCAACATGTGATGCATCCGGCCTGCGGGCCGGGAGTTTGGCAGCCCTGGTCTAGAGCTACAGCTCAGCTTCCATTGTTCCTCAAGATACTCTTTCTCCAGGGGAAATACTGTAGGCTGTTCTACTTCTCTTAAAGGAATAGCTAGGTCAAGGAAAGGAATAGACAAGATCGAGATGGAGGGTTCAGTATGACTTTCTGTAAATTTTTACCTTCCTCTCACTCATCCAAGAAGCTGAGTTCAAAGTTTTTGATTTCTTCCTAATTATAAATCATGTTAACCAAGTAGCCTTCCATCTACAATTGTTTGGTTTAATGAGGATTTATTTGATATTCCATCAGCTGCTCCTTCTTCATGAGGAGCTGCCCTACCCTGTGGATTCAGCATTTGTTCTTCCTGGCCCCCTACCCTGATTCTAGAGTATAAACCAGACTGTATTCTAGATTCTAGATATAGGGACACTTAAGGTATCTTATTCACTGGAAGGACTATCCTGAATTGGGAGAGGATAACAGATGTCTATGCATCACATCTCGTTACCCATTCTATCTTAAATTTGTGCAGCCACATCCCCCCCAGGTTATATATATTTTTAATTTTAGATTCTTTGTCCTTGGTAGTTCTTTAAAAAGAGGGGGCACTTTCCAGCTCTTTCTAGTTCTTCTTTGTCAGATTTGTCATTGCCCTTGGAAAATTATCAGGACCATCTTTATGTGTGGGAGAAGAGAATGATTCTGACAGGAGAGGTGGTTTGAAAAATTATAGATTTAACCTTGAGTTTAGGGGGAAAAAAGGAGTGAGTCATTATGGAGCAGTGGTAGGATTCAATTTTGTTTACCACTGCTTCTGTGGGGGTGGCTTGGTGGGAGTGCTTTGCGCATGCACCAAATGCACGCTTTGTGCTCATGCAGAGCTTTCCTACTGGCTTTCTCCTGCTATCCTACAATCTCCCTGTGTGTTAAACAGCTGACGTGCTGCAATCCGCTGTGCCACATGAAGCAGCTGAGCTTCAAAACCAGGAAATAAAGGTCAGAATAGAGCTGGGGCAGGGAGGTGGGCCCAGCAGCTGATCATTGGAGTGAACCGGTTCGCTCACAGATGATTCTCAGAGCTACCAGTTCAGCTGAACCGGGCCAAAATAGTAGAATACCACCCCTGTTATGGAGGTACATTCAGAAAAGGTTACAGAGAGCCAAAAGGAAAGCATGAGAAAGAAACTCAAAACTAGGCCAGCTTGATTTTGCTTAGCATAAGATGTGGTTGAAAGAAACAGGGGAAAGCTTTCAATATTTCTGTTTTTCTGTTCCTACAATAAAAAGCATTTCTGGAATCTCTGCTGTGCCTGATTTTTTTATTTGGCCTTTGTACTTTCTCTCATAGTATAAAGTGTGAACATTTCTTGTGTCAATAACTGCACTAAACATTGAGAACATATCCATGGAAGTGAATAATTCAGTTTCAACCCACATGTTTGCCTATGAGATTTGAAATAGTATGTTTATATTAATGTTACGAAAATAAAAACCCTCAGCCATTCTTTACCTTAAGTACGCCCAATAATATTCTCCTTTGCCGAATCTGAGATGCTGTGATTTGTCCTTGGAGACTAGTTATGCTCATATGCCACCTGCAGTGTGGGGGTGTCATTTTTATACATTTGATCTTTTGCCACTCCAGACATTCCCTGAAACAAATCTCTAATCCAAATGCTTTTAGAAAAGGCAAATATCAATCATGTTTTGTAAATTTAATGGAGCAACTCCAGGTCAATTCAGTATTGGAATAGCATCCATTCCTTACAGACAATATTTTTTAAAAAGCATCCAGTTGGGATGACATTCCATAAGTCCTAGGCTGAGAATTCTAGAAACTGAAGACCAATAATATGTTGACATCACTAGGATGGTACAAGCAGTCATAGCTACAAAATGTGTTTCACAAAAGTTTTTGATAGAATTGATACATAGGAAAAAGCATACTAAATTCTAAGTAAATACAAATTTTAATGAAGTATTTTATCAATCAAATACAAACATGTTGAATTTTTGTACAGAACATTCAATTGCTTATAAATAAAATACCCAATCATCAGAATGACAGCCAAATAGAACTTCAACATGTGCAAGAAATAAACTTTGATAAAGGGAATTGTTGATGCTAAATGTATTTGTTCATACTGAATGTGTTTGCAGGTATGGATGGAGTTTTTGTATGAAAGGACAATATATTTCTAATAAAGATTTATTGAGCCATCCAAAATCATAAGACCCTAGCATGCTTTCAACTTCTATTAGCATTTCAGTGCTTTTTGTAGGAAAATCAGTGATTTATATAGAAAAATCAGTGGTTTTTATAGAAAAACAAGTGGTTTTAATAGAAAAATCTATAGTAGTAGATAACTTTTAAAAATAACCAGGTTATAGAAAATAGAAGTTTATTAAAAAGTTTTGCTAACTCTAGGTAGCAACCTATGTCAACAAATTAAGTGCCACCACCTAAGCACTACACTAAATAAAGAGTGCTTACTATGGATGGGATCAGGATATTTTAAAACCAGTCAAAAGATGCAGGTGTGTACATTGTTGGGGATGCAGTTAGATTAATTTGACTAATTGGGCATGAAGGCTCAGACTGTGAACATCTGGCATAAATTAACTCATCCAAACCCCTTCTTTCTTTTAAAGCACAATATTAAATCATTCAAAATGGTGCAGCCAGGGCTCTGGGTTTAAAAAGCTTTGGTTTAATGTCAATCACTTTGAGATAAGAACTTGTGGTAAGCAAATATCACAGGAAGAATGCTGTTGGAAGATCTCCTTACTCCAAAGTCCTGAACAGAACAGAAAAATAAAATGCTTCTTCATCAAAGATGGCATTGTATACTTGGTAAATGGGTGTCTCAGTCTCCCCCAAAATCAGATGACCCAATTCATACACTATTTCTGTATTGTAACTGTCACAAAAATTTCTGATATTATCTTGGTCATCCATAATCAAATACTGAGGAAAAATAGATTTTTAAAAATTGAACATAATTTGCAAAAAAGAAATGTTTATGAATATGTTAGGCAAGTTTTAAAAAAATGGTTTACAATAATCTGCTAGAAAGAGGCAAGTGGTGAGGAAAGGTAATGAAAAATTTGGGCTTTTATGATATTCACATGTGAGGCAGAAATTAAAGAAAAATAGTTTTCCCCCTCAAAAGTATTTTCATTTGGCTTTTGCATGAAGTAATAATGGGCTAACATTACCAAAGGAGAAACCGAGAAATCCCTCACTTCTGCTCTGGATGGCTGCTGCTCATGAGAAGACTGCAGGATTGAAGCCAACTAGGGAGTTTGAGCACTGGATGCTATGGAAAAGACAATTAATTCACAGAGTGGAGCCTTTAAGGACACTTCCTTAAGCACATTTGGGTTATAATTATTTGTCAGTTAAAAGATGTAGCAGCAAGAAAAAGAACCTGGTGAGTGATCCTTTATTTCAGCTTAAAGATAAAAGATACAATAATAATTTTAATAATAATAATAATAAAATAATAATTTAAATTAAATCATTTAAAGAAATTAAGATTAAAGGTGCAAATCGTAAATCACCAAACTGGTAGTTACATCGGTCGGATCCCGCCCCTGGACAAAATTATTTAGCATGGGCAATGATAGAGAGAGTAAAGGGGATGTGCAGAAAAAGAAATAAAAATTGAGAATATTTACAATCCTTGTTACAGCTAATCCAGTGGGATCTAGAGCAAAATGTTCCTTCACCCTCTGCCAAGAAGCCTTTGGTTCAAGCAGTTCTATCCATGTAGGGCAAAGCAACTGATATCCATATATATGTGTGTGTGTGTGTGTCTGCCTGTCCACCAATCCCATGGCTAGTGAGTACACCCAGTCCTTATTGAGCATCCCTTATTTTTAATATTTTCTTCAAAGCACACGTTTCCCAAATTCATGAGATAGTTACTCTCTTGCTACTTCTGATTTCTATTAAAGGTAATGGGAACACCAATTTGCAATTTGTCCTGTTATGTCTCACCTGTAACCACAGGTGAGAATACACAGTTCCAGAGTTCAAATATTCAAGCAAAACAAAACCAGACCCCAAAGAGTTAACTGCTCTGTTTTCACAGTCCTTAGCAGTCTTCCTGGAATCTGTCTGGCAAATCTGAATTGTTCATAAATCACGACGGCCGCTTCAAACGTATTCTTCTGAATCCAAAAAGCACTAAAAATCCACTTTGCTTCGAGCGGGGGAGAGGCATTAGCACGCTCCTTATATATCCCCTGAAGGGGCGTGTCAGTCTCATTTATTAATCCTTGGCTGGACGTCTCTTTTCTAATTGAGATTGACGTCTCAATCTTCTCCTAGTCCTAGCATCCAGCCAGCATCCGGCAGTTTCATCACCGCTTGAAGCCTCTGGCACACTTTCCTGATTAACAGTTAATACCTGAGGTGCAATCAGGGAGGGAGTTCCAGAAGAGGAAGACATCTCTGAAACTTCTAATAAATCAGGCTCATCTCTCAGATTCAACTCCTCCTCCCCCCACCCCCCCAGACTCCTCTCAACGTCGCTCAGCAATGCAGGCTTGAATCTCAATGCCAGATCTTCCTCCTCACTCGAGCCTACATCTGCTGACTGACCTGGTTCAAATCTCGGAGGCACAACATTGTCCCATCAGTTTCCCTAGTTCTTGCCCATCTAGCCGTTCAAAACAATGCCAATGCAAGTAGATAAATAGGCATCAGTTTGGTGGGAAAATAACAGGGACATGAAAGGAGTCTTCTCAGGCATTCCCTGGGCAATGGTGATGTCATCGGCTAATCTATTGAACCTGGAAATGCTTTGGTCTGTGCTTCCAACACAAATGTAATAGTAATGGGAACGTATAAACGGGCATACTTCAACTAATGGTGCACTTTCTTTTCAATAGTATTTCAAAGAAAGAGCAGAAGAAAATCTACCAGAGGGGTATTTCTTGAGTAAAAAAATAATTATTAGTGTTTTACCATTCCCACTTGATATTCTGGATAGAATTTTCTAAGGGTATATGAAAAAAGATTGGTACATTAATTCACTTGTGTACTTAATTTGGAGGTTTGGCGTCTAGATGTGCCCCTGGGCCATCCAAAGGTCACCTCTGCCATTATCTTGCCATAGTACGCAGTAGGTGCAGAAAATTACTGTGTTGCTCATCTGGAGTTATTATGCAAAGCCAGCTAATATGGGAATTTTTATATCCAATTTTTAGTAGACCAGGATTCATGGTTTCCTTGCAATTTTTCAAAACAGAGTTAGTATTCACTAAAAGCTGTCAGGGAGGTCATTAGAGTATCCTAGTATCATGAAATAGAAGCACAAGATAGAGGTGCCTTGGCAGTTTTACAACACATTGCAGTTTTGTACTTATCATTTTACTATATGCAATGTTAATAACTGTCTCTGTTTGAACTGGAATGGAAGTTGTTGGAATATCCTTGGCTGAAATTCAACAACCTAACTAAGGAAAGGCAGGAGAAGGCTATTTTTCCTAATTTTAATTTTTCTGGTTTTCCTAACCCTGAGGCCACCGTAATTCTAGAACAAGGTGACTCAAGCTCCCTCTAACATTTTTTTGGAGAGGAGTGTTAAATAAGCTGTAAACAGGTGAGAGAAGTTGATAACATTGTTTCCCTCCCTGTTCATTTACTACCTCTTCCTCTCTACTCCCACCCCACAGGAGCATTTCACTCCCTTTCCAGATCAGATCTTTAAACTGAGGTGAATATTTGATTGCTGAAGCTCCCGATGATTGGCTGAAGCAAACGAGACTTGTAAATATTAGCCAAAAGTTTCAAGTGAAGTAGAAAGAAAATGACATTTCCTAAGGCAGGTGAATTATTCTCTTCTCAAATTTTCTGGAGGGGGAAACACACACACAAAAATAAGTAACGCACACACACAACACACACACACATGATTAGTACAGTAGAATAGGCCTACAGAAATTTCAATATACAGGTTGATTACGTATAGATGACTAAAATCTAGCCCTCTTTAGATCAACCTCTGCTCCTTTGAGTATCATAGCAAACAATCTGTTCTTCCACAGAATTTTTTGCTAGTTTTTGATTTAAAGGAACTCTTTGGGAAATTGGCAGATTTCCTCCTACAGTACTTTTAAAATTAATGGTGGCTTTGTGCATAACAAAGAAAATTAATAACTATTTTTCCTTTTAAATATGAACACAAATTCCAGCTTTTGATTACTGCTTTTGAGCTATTCTTGAAAATATTTCTTTCATGTTTGAAAACATGAATCGGATGATGAAGCTGAAGTGATGGAAAGGGGACACACAGCATCAGAACCAAAGGCTTCATTTAGTGAATGTTAGATTCTTGTAGCCAATATGTTTCTAGCAAATATGAAAAATGTCCCACGCAATATGATTTTGGCACACTGTTTCTGAAAATAATTTATTAAACACTTTTAATTATAAAAGCAAAACTAGCTTATTATTTTCCTATCCATTAATTGCTAACAGAAATCTCATTTAGGGTGTTTCAATTAGCTTTTTTCTTCGAGTCATACACAAAAGCTGGACAGTAAAAATGACTAGAAAAACTGACTTTTAAATATAGAAACTGCAGCTCTCACATGCACAATGACCAAGAGCATTAAACTTATGTGCCAGAAATGTAGTTTTTTTATACCAGAAAAGCCAAAGTTTTCACACAAACCTTTGGCTTATGTAAAGTCAGCTTTAGTCTTCATTGGCCTCACCTTTTGCAAAGCAATTAGCTCTGAACATTTTATTCCCATAGTTTGGGGGAGGATCTCTATTGAGGAAGCATGCACCAACCTGAAATCCACATCCAGGCAAACATTACTGTAGACCAAAAGCTCTTCCTCAAGGTCACATTATTGTAATCTCCTTCAGTGAATTGACAGAAAAGAAGGCCAATCTAACCTGGGTTTTCTGGATGAACAAACCCAATTCTCCCTCAGTAACATGGTTAGTAAGTAGTACTGCCTTTATGGTTTGAATTCTGGACAAGTTAAGGAAAACAATTGATTTTCCCTTCCAGCCAGTACTGCACCCCCAGCATCAGGAAAAATAACCTCTCAGTTGTAGCTCTTAAAATGATAGTCCATTTTATCTGCAATCTGGGAGAACCTGGTATTAATATACGAATGATAAAATCAATTTTAGACGTACTAATTCAAACATACCAAAAAATAGTACCATTCCAGGTAAGGTAATACATCAAGTACACTTAGTTCATAAAGTACACCTAACAGGCTTGGTTTGGTTTTAAAAGAAAGTTTACACAAATGATTCAGTGAAGGCATGCTTAGTAACTATAAAAAGCTCATTAATTATTAGAGGAGAAACCAGAAACCAAAATGAATGAATTATCCTAGAAGATACTATTAGAACTCTGAACTGGAACACTGGATGTAACCAGGTGTCATTCGGTGCAATTTAAGATTTCAAATTCTAATACAAGTTATAGAATTATAGAAAATATAATAGGGTTGCAAAGTATACACAATACATATCATATGGCAGATCTCTTCTGTATAGCTAGGATCAGGATCCTAGATCTAGCAGCCATTAGGCTACATGTTCCTTCGATAAATGCAAGAAAATATTTTTTTTAAAAAAGCCTCAGTCAGCTGTGGAGACTCTTTTTCAAATTGTTTTCCTTATGCATTGAGAAAAAGGGGTAGAATTCTGAAATGAATCAGGTTGTGTGGATAAATGATAAAGAGTTAAAATGTTCAACTATTGTTTGGTTACAAAATAACCAAACCAACTACAACAATAGCCATTTTGCTGAATTGTGATGTTTAGTTTTGAATTCTTTTACAGATCTGGAGTTCTGTTTCATGCAGGCCAGTTCAGTAAAGAAATTGTGGGAGTTTATAAAATTTGAGTCTGGATGAGGGAGAGGCTTCTTTTAGCTTTACATAACTTGGTGAAAAACAACAGAAGCAATGGAATGAGCATAAATTCAAGGAGGAAAAAAAACAGTTAAACAAATAAAAATAGCTTTAAATCTGAGCTATTACAGACATGTTTCAGTCACTTTAAATTGGTTTTATTGTCAAGGCATTATCTATGTGAAGTGATGGAAATAGTTGCTTTCATAAGTAATGTCCAAGACATAGATGGTTCAATTTTCTATCATCTTTTCATGTCTGCCTTAATCAAGGAATAGTTCTTTTTATAAACCTTCACTGCAGAAAAATGTTCCTTTTTTTTTCTTTCAGAGACGTCTGTGGGTGGTTGTCATTATGAGTAGAAGCAGTCAATTGTTTCAGATGTGATTGAAAGTATAACTTCCCAGATTTACTGCTTTAGAATCAAAGTTATAGTGGGAAGATTCTGGTACTTTTGCAATAAAAAACATATATTGCACAATTGTACTTTTGCCTTAGGATGGGAAATCAATAATCAGATGCCATTTCCCATCAGGAACTGTCAACATGGCCAATGACTTGGGAAGATGGGATTTGTAGCCTATTAACCTCTGGAAGGTCAATGCCTCTCCAGTTTTGCATTATTCCATTCTTCTATAACAGAGCACCTACATGATAGCAATTCAGTTATTTCGAATTCCAAATCAAAACAGCCGCAACTACAATAAGCCACAATGATGCACAAATGATATGCAGATAATAATGTAATCATGCAAATGCAACAATTATGTATTTGTGTTGTTATGTAACTTGCAACATTTTTTGTGATTATGTCAACATAAATATGTCATTGATTGTCCCCCCACTTTTGGACATCCATGAATCAAACCCTTTCTTTCTGATGAAAATTTTGATTTAATCCATTAGTCCTATCTCTTGAAAATATGTGTGTGTGTGTTTTTTTTTTCTTAAGTTTTTGCAGGTACTTACATGTATGGTATTCAGCTTTGTTCGGGTATTTTCCCATGCCATTATAGTTGTGCTTTTAAAGTTGTAGGAGCGTTTCGACAGAATCTCATCTACCATCATCAGGCTTCTGTATTGTGTTTGTCTGTGAGTCAGACTTTTACAGTTGTTTCAGTTTTAAATTTGGGGCTAGCCTACTGCTGTGCCAGAATGTTTTTTTCTTCATTCTGATTGGTTGGGAGTCTTGGTCTGTGTTTATTGGTCTTGGGCTGCCCCAAATTTAAATCTGAAACCACTGTAAAAGTCTGACTCACAGATGAACACAATACAGAAGCCTGATGATGGCAGATGAGATTCTGCTGAAATGTTGCTACAACTTTACAAGCACAACTATCATGAAGTGGGAAAATACCCGAACAAAGCTGAATACCATACATGTAAGTACCCGTGAAAACTTAAGAATGTATGTATGTATGTATGTATGTATGTATGTATGTATGTATGTATGGTATTCAGCTTTGTTCGGGTATTTTCCCACGTCATTATAGTTGTGCTTTTAAAGTTGTAGCAATGTTTCCGCAGAATCTCATCTGCCATCATCAGGCTTGTCTATTGGGTTCGTCTGTGAGTCAGACTTTCACAGAAACGGCCCTTTCAAGCCTTATAAAATGTGATGTTCCTTTCTTCCCTTTGCTCATCTCATGAACTTTTTTCCCTTATAAAAATATCATTAAAAAAAGTTAGGAGCTTCATTGATTCTCCTTCTATTGCTTGCAATATTTCTGGGGATATTCCATCAGTTTCTGTAGCTTTCTAACTTGATAATGACCAGAATGCCAATCTAATGTTGTCTTCTAGTGCTAGAAGTTCTTGTAAGTAGGAAATATTTTCCAAATTATCTTGAGTGTTGCCATCTTTACTGTACAGTATTTCAGTATATTCCTTCCATCTTTGTTTGATCTCCTATGAATCAGTTATTATTTGTTCATTGGCACCTTTAACATAGGAGGTCATGATGGATCAGCAGTCAAAGAGTTTGTCAGCTGGAAAGCTGATGGTCAGGTCTGAGGCCCAAGCACCATGCAATGGATTGAGCTCCCCTTACTTGTCCCAGTGCCTGCAAACCTAGCAGTTCAAAAGTATGCAGATTCTAGTAGATAAATAGTTGACAGGAAGGCAACAGTGTCCCATGCTGGCCATGTGACCACGGAAGTGTCTTTAGACAACAATGGTTCCCTTGGCAAAGAAACAGAGATGAGCACCACCCCTTAGAGTCAGACATAACTGGACAGGAGAAACCTGTATCTTTACCTTTAGCATGCCAATTTCGGGTTGGAACCTCTATCTGAGTTCAGACATCTTTTGAAAGTCTTACCTTGTGTTTCCATATATGTTTTCATCTTCTACATTTGTGAGAATAGAATAGAATTCTTTATTAGCCAAGTGTGATTGGACACACAAGGAAATTTTCTTGGTGCAAATGCTCTCAGTGTACATAAAAGAAAAAATACAATCATCAAGAGTCAAGAATCATAAGGTACAACACTTAATAATACTCATAGGTTACAATAAGCAATCAAATCATACTAGTAAATAGTCAATATAAATCGTAAGGATACAAGCAACAAAGTTACAGTCATACAGTCACAAGTGGGAGAGGATGAATGATAAGGAGTGATGATAGTAATGCAGACTTTGTAAAAAGTTGGACAGTGTTGAGGGAATTATTTGTTTAGCAGAATGATGGCATTTGGGAAAAAAACTGTCCTTGTGTCTAGTTGTTCTAGTATGCAGTGCTCTATAGTATCATTTTGAGGGTAAGAATTGAAACAGTTTATGTCCAGGATGTGAGGGGTCTGTAAATATTTTTGCAGCCCTTTTTTTGACTCATGCAGTATACAGGTCCTTGACTGAAGGCAAATTGGTAGTAATTGTTTTTTCTGCAGTCCTAATTACTCTCTGAAGTCTGTGTCTGTCTTGTTGGGCTGCAGAACCAAACCAGACAGTTATAGAGGTGCAGAAGAGTGAGAAAGAGAAAATTGGGAGGGAGAAAGGAAGGGAGGGAGGGAATGAGGGATATAAAATGTGACCAGATCTCAGTATCTGAATAGACATTGATTTAATAACTGTTTCTTAATGTAGACATATTACAGTGTCACATTATTGGTTTGGTACTTGGTTACATATTTAAGAGTATTAATTAAGTGGTACATTTAAAAGTTCAGATTTTTCCATGGATATATTCAATCATTGAACGATGTTTGTTGACATCTAGAGCAGAAATCAAAGACAATGATCTCAATCTTCTTTTATAGATTAGAGGATTATTGAAGTATTTACAGGATAGATATATCCAATATCTAGGAGGCCAGACTTTGTCAGTGGTTGATGGTTTCTCATTCTCAAAGAAATTCCTCTCTGAAATGTATTTTCCATATTTTTGCTTAAAAATTAAGAATGCTTGAAACACTGATAGATACTGGCATTAAGTTATTCCTTTGGTTGTAACGAATCAGTCATAATATCAAAAGAATTGTACACCAAAGCTTTAAGTTATCTGTGGGGTGGCATAAAATGTTTTATAGCAGGGATCTGAAACCCCATCTATGAGATTTTAGTTCACAACATTTCATCAAAATACTCCCCGGAATTCTTACATTTTTCTCAGAATAGTTTCAATTGTTTAAGAAAGGGGTTCCTAAATTCCTTTTGACATTTCCCTTTAAGCAGATCTCCTGCTTATCCTTACCTAGAGTTGTATGGTATCACTTTCCCATATCCTGTGGTGTTCTAAAGTTTTCAGGGAAATTCTTTCACACATTTTTTTTAATGCAATACTATGATAATAGTTTGGGGGTCTGTAGAAACTTCCTGTTACTTGTTGCCAAATTACTCTGGTTGAATTGAAATTCCCCAGAATTTTATCTGAAGATAGTCAGCCCCCCCCCCCGCCCCCGCCATCTCAATTAACGTGGCTGCATGTTTACTAGACTGTGGGCTGCACTTGAACACTTGAATGTCTTACTAATGGCTATGTTGCAAAAAAAAAAAAAGATGAGTGGGACCCAAGCTATTTTTTTAAACTTACTTAATTGAAATTAAATATATTTAATATGCTTATTCTTCAGATAGGTCACATTAAAAATTCACAAATAATATTTGAAACATTCTGAGAACTACACCTACCTTTGATTCAAGTGGACATGTTTTGCTATTTGAAATCCCTTTCCTTTAGCCTAGGGCTGTCAAACTCACATCGTCATGGCAGCATCATGTGATGTATTGGGACTTTTCCCCCTTTGCCCGGGCGTGGGTGTGGCCAGGCCATGATGCATCCGGCCCATGGGTCAGGAGCTTGATAGCCCAGCTCTAGTCAGGTTTAATCATGTCTATAAATAAGTTAATTTTTGGACACACTGTATATAAATATTTGTATCTAAATTTAAGATACTTCTGTATTGAAAGTCAAGCCAATTTTTATCACTGAGAAAAAGATATGCGTAAGCATCATATGGGACATTTTACTGTGTGAAATACCCAATTCATGTTCATTTAGCTGGAGATGTGAATTACATTTTGTTTGCTGCACATTTTCAAGTGACAAGCGATTCAGACTCCCTGGGACCATATGGTAGTCCGAATGCAGCTCTGGACTGTGCTGTTCTCAACTGTTCTCAACAAAACATTTTGTACAAACATGGATTTATTAGAAAAGTTGAATGAAAAATGGGTATGTTGTGGAGAAACAGCATATGGAGATAAAAATCATTTTTGTTCATATCTTGCTTTTAGCCAAGAACTTTTTCCACTGTGGATAAAAAATAAAAATAATATAGAACCAATACTTTTATATATGATTCTTCAAATAACAACTGTCTTTGATATAAAATGTTCAGCTGTACAAAATTTGCAATCAGCAGCAATTTCTCAGTACTTGAAAGAATATCACATAGAAGGTGAAGACATCTTCATTGTTTCCCAACGCAGAACCTGAAATAAAAGTCCTAAGGTACAGAAAGATAGATTCCAGTTGTACTTCAGAACAAACTCACTCTAAGAGCAGCTTTGACAACAGAATCAATTACCTAGAGAAATGGTGGACTCCTTTCACTTGATGTGTTCAAGTGAACGCTGCATGGCCATTTGTCACAATGTTTAATTTAATTTGGATTCTTGTGCTAAGGAGGAGGACGGACCTCTTGCCATAAAAAGTTTTTTTTCCCAAACCCATAATGTTCTAATCCCACATAGAAAGCAGGCAACTCAATCAATTACTAAATATTTTGGCTCAACTATTTTAATGCCTGCAAATGCATTCCATTCTTTTGAAAGAGATGGAACAAAAGTATTCTTCTTGGATCATCCTATAAGTGGCAGAAGAATAAAGAATGAACAATATTTTCAATTCAAGGGAGGGCTCTTCCATCAAGGAGAGCTGTGGACATCAACTGTAATCTCACTTTGTTAAAAGTTGAGGGAAGGTCAAATTATACAAATTGCCTTATTTATCATGATTGAATACATTATACCACTAGCTCGATACCCGTGCTTTGCTACAAAATGATGTGATCAGGCTTAGTTTTTTGGGAAGAAAATAAAAAAATTCTGCCTACCAGCATTCATCAATATTCATCTGGCTAGTGTCCTGTTAGTGTTTGAGACAATTGAGGGCTGTTTGGAAAGTGAAACCATATTTGCTATGTGAGCAAGAAGGATATAGCAAGGAGCCTGGGCATGGCTTAGCTCAACTGTTCTGTACTAAAGCTGCTTGGCACCGTGAAAGTAAAACTGAAACTGAAACTCCTCTCCTCTGCTTGTGTTTTGCATTTGGAACAGATTTCTTTCCAGGTGGGGGAGGGGGAGTAGAACTCCTTAGCATCAGAGTGTGTTAATAATAATATACAAAATATTAATCCTCTGATGGTCATTTTGAAAAATCCTTTCTTAGTGAGCACCCAGAAGCCAAGGGGAACAAATTTCAAGTTTCTAGGCTTTACGGTTCTGGAGATTTTGTGATGATGCGTGAATGGTATTTCACTTTTTTATTTACAGGTTTTTTTTGTGGGGGGGAGACTAGTTGATCACTTACAAATCAATTCAAGAGACGGAATCTGGATAAAGTTTGGAAAGTTTCCTAAAGCATTTTTGAAAGATAGCAGTTAATGAAGATAATGGACAGAATATATTCTGATTGAATACTTATGAAATTGACACATATGATTCTTCCATCCATTCTTATTACTTTTCTATAAATTTGGGGATTTTTCAAATGCTGAAAAAGTTGTAAGATTCTACAAATTGGTATTTGATCTGTCAGTTTTACTCTAGAAACAATTTGCAAAACAATTTGAAATTGACATACGTACAGGTTTCATCAATAATGATAATTGATTAGGAAAATGCCAAGTAAACACTAATTTCCTGGTCATTATCTTTCTTTATGATGGAGTTTACAAGAAATTTCTAATCTGGTTTAGTACAGAATCAACCTAATGTTCTCTGCTCAGTTGAGATCTGCCTTTGACCTCAGATTTTGCCAAAGTATTTTGGTGTAATTTTTTAAGACACTCAGTTGCAATTATTTTTGGGATGGTGATGGATGGATGAGCTTTGGATGGATTAACCATTCAATCTACAACATTTTAAAGATGAATATAACACTTTGGGACTTGCTAAATATCATGAAATCAGTAATCGACACACCTCTAAATTTCAGGATATCATTGGCAGTGTAAAAGACATGCATAGAAATATAAGATCTGGGAAACCATATGAAGATAAACACATTCTGAAATGAAAATAAAAAGTCTTTCAGAAGGTGCATACCTCAGGAACAGTATAAAAATGAATTCATGAAGAGTATTCATAAAAAGTGACAACAATATTCTATGATTTTTTTTTTCTGCTGATTTGTAAACCAAAGACAGAGTGCAATTGACAGATTCACCAATCTCTAATTAGAATTTGCATTTTGGAATGGAAAGCTTGTTTAAGCTTTAATTCTCTTTAATTCTTTCAATTATACCAATTTTATTTTGCTAGAATCCCCCATAGCTATTCCTTTTTTTTTTCCATAGCCCCAAATAAGCAAATCCCTGTTGCTCTACTTCAGTTTAGGGGAACACAGTCTAACACAGTCCCTACATGTCTCACCACAACCGACTCCTAATTTACATCTGAAATCACACCTTTTATATTAAACTTTCATCCAATTAAAAGAAAAGCTCACAGCAAGTAATATTAAATAAGAGGTAATAAAGGTATTAACAGTACCAGTATCTGATTGCCAGGATTACCTAATTGGCTATGACTAGATCCTGGAGTTAGAAGGATTATCTGATTGGAAGCTTAATATATCCTAGATTTGGAATGAAAGTTAAAGCTGATGAGGCTTAGCTTAAATTCATTAACACTGCCTTGTCAATGGACTTGGATCTCTCAAGAGCATTTGCTTTCACTTCTCTTTTTATCAGTTCAAATTCTTTCACCTGTCCTTCCCATTTGCATCCATTTCCAATTTAGATTTCACACTCAGATACACACCCTTGCATTTTTTTAAAAAGAAAAAACGATTTTCTTGCCTAAGGTCACATTCCCACTTTTACCTTAAACAAATATGCACAGACAACACTTTTTTCCTGACCTTCCTTCATGGTATGGCCTTCATCTTAGCTCATGGGTTTGGCAGACTTAAGTTGTTCTTGGTTGTGCAGATGTTAAAGTAGTATTGCCTTCCTCATTCAGACACAGTTCAAAAGTTATCTCAAGGGGCCGGTAAGGCTTGATTGCCCATTTCCTTGGAGAGTAGTCAAGAGACTTGCAATGACTGCCAACAGAGGCAGGATAAGGAGAACAAGTTCCACGCAGTGCAAAATTCATTTTATTCAAGCTTGGCCTATATCTTTTGACATACATATTGACCGTCCTGAATCTGTTTAATTCTCAGCAGGCTCAGGGTCCAGGGTAAATGCGTAGAAATACAAGTCAGCACTCACACTTGTGCTGTGTAGTCACATCTATATTTCAGATCACAACCCGGCAACCTCACCGACAAGAATAGTTCGTGCAAAGCTAGTGCTGACAGCTGTTGCTTCTCACTGCATTATATGTCTGTCCTGGCTGCTTGCCTAACATCCACCTGTCTCATCATTGGTACCAAACCGCCATTGAGTTGGAATCTGGATAGCAACCCTTAAATTGTTGGAGTTGCATGGGAATGAGCCCATGCAGCCGTATCCACAGGGTATGGTGAAATAAGTCAGTATGGAAGCCAAATCAAAACTGAATAGTTTTTAATGTGTGTCATGCATGCATATGCAACACATGTAAGACCAGGCACAATGTAGATTGCACCGTCACCATCATCTTTGGAAATACCCTATGAATACACCTGAGCCCCTGTGCTTACTGAGGTTTACAGGGGTCTTTAGGACATCAGCCTTAGAAGTTAGTGCTAGGGAACCAATCGGCCAACAACAATACATGAAAAAAAATATAAAGGAAAATATTCCCAAGGAACTGCAAAGTGCTATTTATTTAAAAAGGGATTAAAAAATATTTTCAAATGAAATAATATGATAATGGAATTGGATTATAAAGGAAGAGAGGTTTGTATTTTAAGTCAAGACAACTCTTCTGTGCCATACATGTCTAGTATGGGATTTTGTTATCAACAATACTTAATAAAAATGTGAAGAAGCTTAGTGTCCTTTGGAGGTTATATTTTGTGGTAAAGGAGATACAAATTGCAATGGCATACAGTTCTAAGAAGCCCTTCTTCATTGATTCTCCTCCTAACCAGGCAAATGGTATTTTGGGGAATATGTCGAAGCAGTGACAAGAGAACAAATTTGTGGGAAAAGCAGCTCTTAGGAGAGAATTTGAAGGAGATGAAATGATTGCAGGTGACAGGTGGCAGACAGGAAGGGTAGACTTTTAAAATATAGAAGACGGGTTTGCAGAAAGGATGAAGCTAAATCCACCTGATGGTAATAAGAAAAACTGACTTAAGATAAAAGGCAGGGAAGGTATAACCACAGAAAAAGAGAAGAAAGCAGAACCTATATTAATGGAAACATCTGAGCACTGTGGGCATATAAGACAGGAACTTGACATTGGAGCATAAATCTGTCATAGACAGAAAAGTGTGGAGGGTGAAGATGATGTGTGTTAGCTTTATGCAACTCTAAAATTCAACTCCAAAATAATCAAGTATCATGATGGAGTACCTCACTGATTACACTTCCATATTAGCAACTCTGAGTTCAATAATATCTACCAAAATTCAATTTACAACAAAAAATAATTTTGGGAAGATGTTTAAGAGAATAAGTTTTTTAAGGTGAGGGAACTTTGGGTTCCCATAGCTGAAATATGGTATTTCTGCTCTTTATTTATTAATGCATTCCATTTCTGTACTTCTAGATGGTCAATGAGGCTTACACAACACTTTTCCATTTTTACTCTGTGAGTTAAATTAGATTGAGTGGTAGTGACTTATCCAAATTTATCAGTGACTTTTTATGACTGAATGGGGATTTGATCAGCATGCTGTTTGGGGAATTCTAAAGAGTTGAAGTCCACACATCTTAAAGTTGCTGAGAATGAAATACAATGCATTATACTACTCTGACTCATTTGGAGGAATAACTAAATGAAAAGTATGTAAGGAAAACGTGAGTATAAATTACTTATATACAAAGCCTTGTGGTATATCTTTGTCCTACAGGGGAGTTGTTAAAGAGCCAGAAAATAGAGGTAGTGATTACCTTAACTTGTTCTGCTTAGCTTGTTGGAAGAAACTTAACATTTAAAAAATATATGACATTTCCCTAGTACTAGGGAAAATGTCATGGCTTCTTCTGAAATTTCTCAGATGTACAAGCAAAGTTTCACGAGCATTTTCAATTTTTCCATTTTGAGATATATTGTTTTAACTGAAACTTACTTATTAATCAATTATTCACCAAAGGTCAGTGCAATCTTCCAAGAAATAAAATCTCAGAAATGCTTGGTTCAGGAAATTACAAACATAAAAAGAAGTATTTCCACTTCCTGAGATTATTGAGCATGGTGACACATAAATGAGTTCTAACTGAAGAGAATCCATTTGGTGCTTGAATCAAAACTTGCAAAGTTCATGAAACAAAAACAGAAAAATCTACCTTTTTCTCTTTAGGATTTGATATTATTTAAAGCATTTTGCTAAGTGTCTAATTTTGCAACTAACATGTATTATGTATGTATGTATTCTGTATATATGTATTGTATTGTGTATGTATATTTTCTTAGTTTTCTTTTCCAAATGAAACTTTAGAATATTAATATTAGCATAGTTTTCTTTGGAAAAGAAAACTAAGCTAATATCAATATTCTAAAGTTGCATTTATTTAAAAAAAATCACACTTGCCAAATACTAGTTTGCCATCTATTGCTTAAAAGAAATGTGAACTTATTTATGCATGATACATCCAAGAAAGGATCTCATTAATTTATATTACAATATAGTTAATTATCCACCCTTTATCAATGCATGCTTTTTTATAAATCCACAAAATATGGGAAGCTTTCTTCCAAGGACTTTCAGCTTGGATTCTGAGTTACTAATTTTTAAAAATTCCTATTTTAATATTCACTAAATATGAATAACATCTGAGATCAGCAAGCTATATGAAAGTTGGATTTTTTTATTAGCATGGATCTTTTCATCTTCTAGCTATTGGAAAAATGGGACATGTTAACAATAATTATGGGTTTTGAAATGACAAAGGTAGACTTTTGTCTTGCATAACTACTCCAAAATTACAATCTCACATGCATATTTACAGAGAAGAAGCCCCAGTGAACTTGATCTGAACTGCAGCAGCGAATCCACATCTAACAGCCTGGGTATATGCCAAGCCTCACGTAAGCAAAGGAGTTTCGATACCTGCAAGACCTCACGTAGGCTGAAAGCAGGTATCAGGAACAAAAGGATGTTGCCCACCTTGGGCTACTGGCTGGACTGCAGGCGCGGATTGATTACTTTGTATCCCTTAAGCACTGTGATTGGGCGCTACAATGTATCCACTGAGACCCCCCACTCTTTTAACATGTAAAGTAGACTGAACTTTCTCTTTTGTGACGTTTAACAATGTGTGTTCAATAAAAGAGCTTCCCTGAGCGCGTGTTCGGGGCTGCTCATCCAAGACTGAACCGGCTTAGTCTCTTTCTTGATGCATTGGACTCAATGAGAAGCCCTCCTAATGCGGAGCAAAGCCACACTGAACAGGCATGTAAAAAATATCATTCTCAGTAAATTATGATGCTGCATTTCTAGAGCCAGACTGCAGAGATATTAATTGGTTTATTTCATTATTTTATAATTTCTTTCAGTAAATATATGGACATATGATTCATATATGGTTTCATAAAAATCTACCAACTTTTCCTACTAGTGACAGCCCAGTAGCCGTTCTCAAAGTTCTTAAACTATTTTAATGTTTGGCAAATATTTATCAGGTGACCATTAATCAAACCTGTGACTTTCCATATCAGAAACATATCCCATCACATTGAGCTCTGGAAATTCCTCTTTAGAGACCAGAGACATTTCTTCCTCTTCATGTTTCAACTTTGAGAGCCGTAATGAAACCCATAAAGTTTCTGAACTGAAGGCACCTTAGGACTACTCTACACTCTGCCTATATCTAAATGGTTATATAGGTAATACTTGACTTACAACAGTTCACTTAGTCAAAGCTATAACGGCACTGAAAAAAGTGAGCTATGACCATTTTCCACACATACAACAGTTGAAGCATCCCCATGATCACATCATCCAAATTCAGATGCTTGGCAACTGACTCATATTTTTATGATGTTGCAGTGACCTTTGGCAAGCAAAATCAATGGGGAAGCCAGATTCACTTAACCACCATGTTACCAACTTGACAACTGTAATGATTTATTTAACAACTGTGGCAAGAAAGGTCGTAAAATGGGCCAAAACTCACTTTAAAAATGTCTCACTTAGCAATAGAAATTTTGAGCTCAGTTGTGGT